>NC_071469.1:31362798-31670298 GCF_028500815.1 Rissa tridactyla | reverse complement strand
TCTGTATTGTCCTTGCATTATCTAGAATGTATAAGAAGAAATTGAGGTAAATAGAAGAAACTGAAGAATTTCACCAAGGTTTAAGAATGGCATACCTAGATAAAATATTTTTTTCCTGTTCATTAGCTGATCACAGAGGCAGACAGAACCATAAATACGAAGTGTGAACAGTAACTTTTAACTAAAGAATTAAACTAATATGAATTATCTGAGTAGCTTTTTTAAAAGTATTTTTAAAGAGATTATTTTATCAGGAACCTCTTGGATACACAGTCCTTTACTTGCAGCTCATGCATTCCACTAAGGATCTTGAGACATGTTTACATAATGCAGACTGAATACACTGTCATCCTTTTTTAAAGTGTTTGCTGTCTCTGAATATTGCAAAGTTCTGTGATAATACTTCTAAAGTGAAATCAGTGTGAGCACATACTGATTTAAGACGCTTTGAAAAGTTACCTCTTGGAATTTAAGCATTATCGAATGGTCCTTTACCATTTGGTCCTTTGGTTCATTACCAAATGTCCTTCTAAGTTGAGGAGCTGGTCTCCAGGTGTGGTCAAAGACAGACTCTTCTGATGCTGGAGGTGCCTATGTGGAATTGTCTAATACAGGGCTTCATTATAATTTGTGGTAATGGGAATAGCTTAACTGGTTATAATAATTTCATGTTATCTAGCCAATGCCTTATCTCTTAGGATTTGATTAGATTTGTTTTAGAACATCAGCAATTTTAGCATATGTTTTCATTACACTATGATGATCATTTAAGTTATTGCAGTTCCTCCAGAAATCTGTAAAATATAAGTGTGTTCTTCCTATATTATGCATTGTTTCTGATGCTAAATTTAATTTGGTTTTGTATTTGTCATTTGTTTGGCTTCTTCTGTGCCATCCTCTTTCCTAAATATCTGTAAAATATTTCATATATATTTGAATTAGTACAGAACGTTGAAAGATGCTGTTAATTTTTTAGCATGACCCTTTGTTTTTTCTTTTCTGCCTTTTTTAAATGCTATAACTAGTTCAGTGGTTTAGTAGCTTGTTATGAAGTCTTGTGTTAGTTTTTTTGAAAATCTGGTTAGTGACATCTGGTTCTGTTTTACCTACTTTTTCATTGACACATAGAAAGAATTTCGAGAGATACTCTTTTGCAAAAGGTGTGCACAATAAAGTCTATCAGATCATATTATTCCAGAAGGTTTGCACAATTTTTAGTGACTGGTTCAACCATATTACAGCGTACACAGATGCTGGCTGCCTACGTTTAAAATGCTCTGGATTGTTTCTAGAAATATTAAAATAGGGGTAGAACATGTGGTGCCATCCGGTCCCCCAGAACAGTTGCTGTTTCTCTTGAGATGGCAAATATTAGTTAGCATAAGCATTTGGTAGCAGTGTGATTTTTAAACTAGCATAAGTAGCTTTACCACCCTGCCAGCTGTTCATTCCTGCTCCCTTTGGCCCCTGCAAGTGTGCCAGGAAACAAGTGAGCACAGCGCCATGGTAAGCAGGGCACAAACCTACATGAAAAAACAATGTTTTGTTTTCTTGTGGGTGTTTTTTCAGCCAGACAAGTTCCTTGTTCAGATTTGCTTCAACCGCTTGTACCAGCATAGCAGAGAAAGCCGCATGGAGGTATATCTGGCTGTCTGATATTCATGTAGCATTTTTCCACATGGGTATTACGGACTGTCTGTAATTAAGTGAGGCTGGTCTGCCTCACTCACTTGGGACAATGTCTTTTCTATGACGTGCATGATGCATTGCTTTTTATTATTCCACTGTCTTTCTGTAATGCCCATTACATTGTATTTAAGCATGCATTCAAGTCAATCTGTCCCCTGTTTAGCAACCTGTTAGGTGGTTTGCCCTAAGAAGAAAAGATTCCAAAATAGTATTTTTAATTTTGAAAGCACTGTGAATTCAAAATATTTCTGCCTTTGCAAGGTTTTGTTTGTTCGTCTCTTTTAAAAGAAAGCTTGGTATGGTCCATTTCTATGCTCTTGTACTTACGATGGCAACCTTGCAAAGATGAGGGTGTTTTTCCACTGAGGATAGCAGCACAAACTGCTTGTTCCTCCCAGAATTGCGCTGCCTGGATTGTTGAGGTCCAGGTTTTGCATGGACCTTGTGACTGACCTGGGGCTGCCTGGTGTAGGCAGGCAGGAACAAGTCCCGTGACAGCACTGCCTGCTGCTGATGGAGGACTACGAAGAAGAGGCAACACAGAGCACATCTCAGCCGGGCTGTCAATGTGCCTGTGAGTGAGCACCTTCCTGTTTGTGATGCTATCCCTGAAGGCTACAGCCACAGGAGTTTGTGACTTCTGGGTTATTTGTTAACTCTAGACGCATGTAACAGAGGACAAACAAATTGCGTACAATCCAGAGTACATAGTGATACGATACACAAAACTGAGAAAAGCCTTCCTGCTTATGAGGGTTTGAAGGGGATTTCCAAGCTTTGAAACTGTGGGGGAAATATTCAAACCCTTCAGGCATAGCAAGAAATAGATTTAAGAGTGCTCCAACAAGGCGCTTTAAAAAAAAAAATATTGGCTGGATTTCAGTTTGACAGCTGAATTTTATTTCTCACACTCTAATGCTCATTCCTTTGTTTTTCTTCTGATACCAAGAAACTGTGGAAAACAAAGCAACCCCCATCACTTTGTATTTTATGAAACTGTTAAAAAGTGAATGTTTTCATTTCTCTAAAAGCTGCTCTTACGGTGTTGAAAAACACCCTGTTTGATAATAAGGGTAGAGTTGCAGAAGTGCAGTATAATATTCTGTTAATTAGAATTTGCTCTTTCCTTGCACTTGAATATATTGTCATTTAATATGGAGAGGGAAAGCCCTACTTTTTCTGTTCAATAAAGCTTAAACTATTGTGAATGCTTCTGGAAACAATGTATTTTGAATACTGTAGTTTTGCACTTTTTAATGGGACTTTAGTGACTCTCCACCATTCCTGATGAGTGGGCATAAACTTTGTTGTTTAGCAGAAGTGACAAGTAGCCTTTTCTGCAATTGTATTAATAGGTTTTGGTTGGGTTGATTTGTTTTTTGTTTGTTTTTTTTTAAATTCCCCCCGCACGTTTTTTTTTTTTCAAATTCCATGTGTTGGCATGAGCATAATAGCCTTTTTTTGTATTTAAAAGTCCTCTATGGATTTGCTCCTGTATCTCCTTTGTATGTTATATTACTTTGGTTTTGGGCATTTAGATCAGTAGACATTTTGGATTGTTGAAGAATTTGAGAAATACCATGCTGTATTTCCTATTTAGACTTGAGGAGAAAAATGCTCAATGATCTAACCTTTCTGTGATACGAAACTTGTCAAACCCTTAGGTCTGTTACAGACACTAAAATTATTTCAAAATACTCATTTCAGTTACTCTCATTGCTCTTATCAAAGGACATGCTTGTTTAGCTATGTTTTCTTTGTTTTGTCTTCAATTGTAATGTTTATTTCTATGTTATCATACTTAACATAGTAAATCTGTAAATACTAATAATTAATTCCTCCCCTCTTTTTGTTGTGCTTTTAAGGCTTATAGTCTGTGTGTGCACTGATGTTGGAAGCAAAACATACATTTCTGGTTTTAAATGTTTTTACAGAAGTTGAAATAGTATTAATACTCTTAGAAAAAAGACCTCTTTTCAGATTTATTACTACTGTTATTTCAAATATTATTGTCTGTGTAAGCCAGACTTTTGAAGTCTGAGGTCACACTTTTAAAAAAAATAATAATTTAAATGAATGGTTTCAAATAGCAAAACCAATCTTTTTTCTTTCATTCTTTTTCAAACAATAACTCCTATACTTCAGTTTTTAAAAAACAGCCTCTGACTCTTGTTTTGCTGCAATACTCCAGGCTGAGCGATAAATCTCATAAAAAGTTGTAGTTTCACGATCCAGTCAGTGAGCGTAGTCAGGGCTACCTATGGGAAAAGTTGATCCCAGTTGTCTCACCTGCTACCAGTCTCATTCCTTTTTTGTGTCCTGGCTGCGGTTTCAGGCCAGGACAAACCTTCGTGCTGTGACCTGAACAGGGGGACTGGTGCGGGCTAATGACTGTTATAGTGGCTGAGTTCATCTTGGCTCCGTTAAGTCTTTCTTCTGCCAACAAATGTGTGTGTAGATGTAGATGTGTGTAAGTGTAGGTAGAGGAGGGGGCAAAGCTAGGACTGAATGTTTGAAGGAAGGGAGAAGGTAGAAACCCCTCTTTCTGTGGCAGCCCCAGTACATGCCCGTATAAAATAGCACATGAGTCATCCAGCTGGTGTGGAATACCAAAAAAATGCGACTGTTCTATGCTTTAGCCAAGATATGAATGGACTTGAGCCACCCACACGCTAGTGGTTACACAAAAAATTATTTTAAATATCTTTAATTCTTCAAGTCAAGATAAATTCCATCATGGGTTTGTTATGTCTGGCTCTTACTTCCAAATTGATTTAGTCAGCGTGGTGTCCATTTGCAAAGGTAAGTTTTCTTATTAGAAGGTGTGGTGAATCATTTCTAACAGTTGCGTAGTTGGCATTCCCCTATTTTCCCAGCTAGGCAATGGATGAAATCAGGTGGGTTTTTTAAAATTCCCTTTTCTTTTGTAGGTGGTGTGAGACAGGATATTGGTGGAGCCTCCCGTGTGCACCCTGGGGCACTGTGCGTGTTCCTGTGGCAGGGAGCCTGGGCTGCTGGGGGACTCTGCAGTGAGGCAACAGCCTTCCTGTATTGCAACACTTCTCTGTACCTCCCGAGCGTTCAGAGCTGAATGTGTTTTTAAAGTTTTGTCCCTTACGAATTAAATGTAAGGTTTGCCGTGTTTGTTTCAGTGCTCTTACCGAGACAGATATGTTTTGCTACTTGTTGGCATGTTGCAAGGATTCATCAGAAGTGCCTCTTCTCATGTTCAGGAGGAAGTTTCCATGTAAATGTTCCTGTGGCATACACAGGGCTGTGCGTAGATCATATGTTGCATTCTCCATTTGGAAGAGGAAGCCTGTCTGAATAGCTCACGTCTTTTTGCTTAAACCAACCTGCACGTCATCGTTGAACTGCATTGGTGATTATTGTGTCTGGCTTCTCTTGATCAGCTGTACCCTAGCTGTAGCTGTGCTCTACTTCATTTACTGCTTATAAAGAAGATCTTCAGTTTCTTACTACAGTTGGCTAGTGAGGGAAATATCTTCAGAGAATCATGGGTGAATTATCTCTTTATTACTGTGTCTGTAAGTAAAATCCAGACAAATCCTGATCTTTGAAAAAATCAGCATCCTTCAAATGGTATACTTGCTCTCTTATAGCATAAGTCTGTGTATGTTTGAATAACCTTTCGTACTACATAGCCTGCTGCTTATTCTTGGGCTTCGTCCTTTTCCTTTCCTGTGACCAGAGAGGATGGGAAATATGGCGACTCAAAAACTGTCTCCCAGGGGAGCAGACCTGCATCTTCTCTGTGGTTCTTTATGTATTTTTCTTCTGCAAAAGGAAAGGAGCACTCATGTTGCTGGGGAAATGTGGATGGTGAGAAGAAAATGAACAGATCCTTGGGGATTTTCAGTCTGTCTAAGGCTTTTCACTGGAGTCTTCTGTATTTGATGACATAAATTAAACTGAGCCATTTGTCTTCTGCACTTGTTCTGCTATTAACTCCTCATCTCCCTGTGTGCATGTCTCCTGTGGCAGCAAACTTTCTCTCCCTACTGCCTTGCAGGCAGTTTACTGGTAGTGTGGCAGAACAATTGAGCAGATCTGGGAGTCTTGTCAGAGGCATGCTGTCGGGCACCTTTTGAGAAAGGAGTAGGAGATGTGGCCAGGAGGAAATGGCTGGGAAAGGTGGAGTGGCCAAGGGAATGACCCTGAAAAGGCTGCAGCTTCTCCCCAGTTTCAAAAGTAAACCCCAGAGAGACAGGAACTGGCTGCCGGGAGGTGCTGAGCCTATCCTGGTGCCTCTCAGCAGGACCCTCCTGGCAGCGTCTCCTCCATCTGCCCTGCCTGGAGAGGACAGGGAGCCAAGCAAAGAGTGGGCAGAGGGGAGCGCTGACCCACCGAACTGTTACTCTACTCTGCCCGTCAGGGAAAACCCATACATTCAGGAACTGCTCCAAAACTATTGTCACTTGAAATAAAATACCACTTTAAAAATTCTCCACCAAGTGTTTGTTTTATATTGAACAGAGCCCTTGAAGACAAGCTTACGTGTACGTTATACTTCGTAAGAATGTCTACTTGACTGTAACCATGTTACTTCAAATAACATTGGTGTTTGTTGGCATTAGAAAAATAATACTCTGTCTCTATTGGATTGTTTACCATGCATTTTCATCTGCTTCCGCTTCCTTTTGTCTTTTCCATTTTCACTCATATTTGTCTCAAAACTCTCCTATTTTACCTTCATTTGGTCTGTGTGTGTTTTCCTTTTTTTTTTTTTTTTTTAATCTTTCCCACATTTCAGATGGCCGTCCAGTATTACAGTGATGACTCGTCTGATTTTGAACCATGGGGAAGACCACTGGGTGGCATAAGCCCAGAAGTCAGGCATCCTTGTTGTTTGATTTTGCATTTGTTTTTCCTCTTTTGTAACTTCCTTTCTGTGTCTTGGTGTCCCTGTCAGATGACGATGAGAATATTTATTCACCTACATAAAATACATTGAGATTGGGGCTGGGGGGCAGGAGGAAATACTTCACAAGTGCCAGTGATTTCTTTTTGTTTGAGATGATCGTTTTCTTGCCCAGCTTTTTATACTTTCTCAATAATAACATTTATTTAAGCCATGGAGAAGTGAAAGATCACATAAAAGGCAATTGATTCTGGTGGTGCTAGATGAACCCTGTGTTGTTTGTGTTCTTGTCAGTGTCCTTTTGACCATACACCTCATCTCACATGGTTGGTTTGTACTCTTAATACAAGTAACCCTTTTCCTAGATTAATTTGTCGTAAGCATTGTGACTAAATTTGAAGTTGGTGATCATTTGTTACTGCCTGACAGCAATGTATTTTCTGGACAAATAAATTCTTTCATTCCTTTCTGCGAGGAAGAGCTGTAAATGCTGTATAGGTTTTTCTTTGGGTGTTGAGGGCATGTTTTTTCTTCAGACTTATCTGTTGCTATATGGCGACATGAGTGAAGGCAAGATTAGAAAAGTGCATCTTGAATTTTGAGCAGAAAGCATGACATTTGCAACTGTTTTGAGTTTCTATGAAAGTTCATTTATAGCTTTGGAGTGTTGAAACCTCTATTACCTGATAAATAAGTCTTACCTGTTACTAGAAAGGTAATTTATGAAACCAGGTCACTACCCATCAGGATGGATTAGGGTTCCTGTGTCTATTAAAAACAGTCAGAAGCAGGAAATAGAAATTTAGTGCAAGTGTCTGCTAAAAGCACTAAATCTTTCCTCATAAATCAAGGGAGGTATTCCTGAAGATTTTATTATTACTTTGTATTCTGTTCCCCTCCTACGGGGTCTCAAGCCTAAAGCAATTGTGGTTTTCCTTCTTTTGGAAAAACTGGATAGATGCTGTTGGTTTGCTCAATCGCTGCATTTCTGACCTAGTAGGAAAGTTCCTTGTTTTACTGGCTTTCAAGATGTGTATTTCTCACAAATGGAGGTCTGTGTTTCTAAGTGCATTTTTATTTAAATAAGGTCTGTTATCCAAAGACTGGCATTCAGAGATTTCAGAATTCTTGCAGAGAAACTAAATAAAATGCTTCTTTTACATTTGGAAATGTTAAGAGTTAGTGATAGTGTCACAGTCTACTGGTATGTAAAGTTGCTTTGTCTTGCAGCTGTTGTGTAACAATGACTATAGCGTGTATCTTTATAAAGTGTACAGTTTGGATTATAATTTTGAAAATCTGGACGACTGTAAAGCTTTGGGTTTCAGTTGTAATGTAATTTAAAATTATATTGGAAGTATCCACTGTAGCACTTCTGGCTTTTAAAGATTTTTGTTGTTGTCGTTGTGGTTGTTTTAGCAAATACACAAGTAAAGACGTGAAATGTAGCCAACGAAGCAAAAGTGGAAGATTTAGGCTTTGTTTCTCTTTCTTTTTTTAATAAAAACTGAATGAAATCTGTTTCTGTTAAACTCAACATATTCATCCCCTCTGTTTGTTTGTTTGTTTATTTCAGGAATTTGAAGCCTTTCAAACATTTGTGGAAAATCGACTTCCGTTTGATATTGTTATTGATGGACTCAATGTTTCCCACATAAAACCCAGAAGGATGCAGTGTGAAAATGTAAGTGCTGGTTAAATATTCATTAGGAGTTTTGTGTATGCTTAGGCTCATTGTAAAACAATTAGTGCCTCATTATTACTTACTCTCTTGAGAAACTGATCAAACATTTTTGTAGCACATGTTATAATGAAGGTCGAAGCATTATTTAGACTTCACAAACGAAAAATTATGAGTTTGAAGGTGGTTCTTCTTACGTATTTTACTGTATTAGCCGTAAAAAATCATACTTAAATTTCCCCACGTATGCAATGCTCATAGTTACAACTAAGTTATTGATAATAACATTATTAAGACATACATTGTGTGAGTGTATATGTTTTCATAATAATAGGGATTTTGGGGAGCAGAGTAAATCTACCAAATAGAAAATTTAGTCTAATATAGTTATGCTGGTAAGCGTTCTTTTTAAAATAACGCCTTACTTAGTTCAAACCACATCCTGTACAAGTTTAAACTTTATTTCGCTTCTTATTGCCTTAAGCATTTAATTCCTGTTCTTACAAGGGCAGCTCAGAAGCTTCAGTTCTTTCCACTTGGTAATTTTGAGAAGAATAATCCTGCTTTTTTTACCGATACCTATTTTTGAGGATTCTTGGCAGTCCCCTTTAGCATTTCACTAAGAAACGGCTTAAGGTTGGATTTTGTTTTTTGTGTTAGTCAAATATTTACTTTAAATTAGGAATAATGAAGTAGCTGCTCAGATGTATTCCAAAGGCAGAATTTAAATTTTCACGCTCTTGAAATTAAAACTAATTTATAAAAAAGAGCTTGATAATAAAGGAAGTCATTTACTTCTAGCAATTACAAGAAATAAGTTTTTGTGCTAAGAACTACTTTAAAACTATTCTTGAGAAGCAGGATATGCTTTCATATATGTAGATAAAAGCAGCTGAGCTAGGGAGGTTAGGTAAACTTGCTGAAAGATGTTTGTTTGAGAGCTGCAGTGAAGTTTCATGAGATACTGGCTCACAAAGAGGGTACTTTCCTTACTATGAAAATAGAAAAGGAAGTTTACAAGATGTTTGCATGGGATCAGGGAGGAAGTGTTGATTATCTGAGAAGAATCACAGGCAGCGCGTAGTGGCACAATACATAAGGCTTAGAAAGACAGATCTATGCTGCTAAAGGGGAACAGAAACAAACCTTCCTCAGCGCGTGCCTGACCCAGTGTGGGAACTCTGAACAGGATCCTGGATGTTCTGTAAAAGCTGGAAGCAATGGAGAAAAGAGCTAGCCTGGTTTTGCAGGATAATTACTGCTGATTCTGATCAGAAATCTTACTATGAGGTACTACCATGCTGAACAGCGTAAACTGCCTTTGAGTTCCTGCATAGCTTCTGCTGTAATGGAAGGACTTTAGGATCCATGATGCCAGGGAGCTCCAGTATGGAGGCATCAACTTCCCATTTAGGTTGTTCCATGTAGATACACGTCAGATGTCTCTTGAATCCCAGGTATATAGGAAGATCTGCCTTTCCTTCTGCACAACAAAACAGTAACTTGGGCTTGCCCCATCTTACCTCCAGAGTAAGATTCTCTAAGCTAAAATTTACTTGTTCTATGAGATACGTTGCTACTAATTATTATTGCATGTTGTCATGCATAAAAAATGTTAATCACTGGAGCTTCCACAAGCTAGTCTTTTGCTGCTCCTGTTACTTAGATCCTGTTTTTGAGAGTATGGAGTCATTACATGAGATAGGACGCACATGCCCATTACTGCTGCCTTACTATCTGTAGATATTCACTGGCTGCATAGTACCTTTTTTGGCATGGGAAGTGTATATTTGCACTCTGAGCAACAAAATAGCTCCTTCACTGCTCAAAAGAAATACTCTTCTTGACATATGAACTACTAAAGCCCTTTTCCTGGATTGATTGATATAGTTTTAAATTATTTTTTATGATAGATGTCTTTATGCACTATTACAATATTAACTATTGAATTTACTTTTTTTTTTCCCAACTACAAACATTGTTTAAATGCAAGATCAGGCTGGATGCTAGCAAATCCCGTTTTATTTCTCCATGACACTGAACTCCTGTGTTGTAACATGTCAGGAGAGGACTGCGTCTTTGTTCCTATTTTGGATACTCTGACAAGAAGCATGTATTCTTGTTTTCTTGCTCTCTTTTTCAAGACTGCTAAAAACAGAAAGAAAAAAAAAAAACAACCCAAACCCGCAAAGTAGAGCAATGCTTTCTTCTGTCTCCAAACTTTTCTTCCATCTGAGGGAAGGGAAGGCCCCAGAAATCTCTGCATGTGTTGCTTTCCTGGTTAGTGGTGTTGCTGCCAAGTTGTCCCCCGTGCTGACCTCTCTGAATGCTGTAGTGTCTCCTTTGAGGGCTGACTCTGCCACAAAACATCTTCTCTTGGAGGCTGCTGTCCTCATGGTGGAGGCAGAAGAATGAAAAATGCAGAGTGTCAGGTCTGGGGCATTCATGGCATGCCTTATTAAACTCTTCAATGCACCTAGGGAAACATAGTGCAGAACTGAGAGGATGGAGAGGAGAAATGGTGGCAGCGCACGAAGGATGGAAAAAAGCTAAGGGTGATGGATGCCCAGGTCGAGCTGGCTGGCTAGGACAGCATGACTGGCCCATTTTGAAGAGTGGCATGCTGTGACTCCTTAGTGACCTCTGCTGTTCGACTTGAGAGAGAAAAATAAAGGAGCATTGTTTCCAAGGACCTGTGTTAAAAGCTGCCCAACCCGTGTTTTACATGTCAAAAAGCTAAATTATTTTTAGTCTCCAGGTGAGAGTCAGTCTATGCTCTTTTCAAAGGTTCATCAACTGCAGCTGTTAGACCCAGTCAGGATATTGTTTTATAAACTTTCCTGTTCCAGTGTATAGTTTAGTATGCAGAGAAAATGAGTTTGTTGCTCTCCATTTGTAACATACTGTAAGTGTTACTGTGTGCAGATTGTTAGGTTTTTTGGACCATGTTCTTTCTGTGCTTTAGAAAGAGTAGCAAAGCAAGAGGCATTGTTAAACACAGGAGAAGGCCGAAGATTTATGTGACAATATTATGGTAATTTAAATGCATTCTAGTCTCTATTTAAATTGAACAAAAAATACTGTTCCACTTTCTGATTTAGCTTTAAGAACTGTAACTGTTTTGCTAAAGACCAACTCTAGGTAATTCTTAGCCATATCATTAAAATAAGAAAACATTGATAAAATATTCCTTTCTTTTTCAATATCCTAACATTTATAATGTCATTTAGGCATTCCTTAGGCATCTTGGGGAGGGGCTTGCTTGTGTAGACAAGGCACGAGTACCTTGAGGGATGAGAAGAGAAGGAAAAAAACCAGAAGTTGAGGGAATGATTTTTACTCATTAAATCCCCGAAGTGTTCTGACATTCTGGAAAAGTAGATGTGTGACTTCCAGTAGCCCCCAGGCAACTTTAGTCCGCACAGCCAGCACTTACTTAGCAGATCATCATGAATATTATTGACTTGGCAGATTTACAGGAATATTCTGTGGCAATTTCTCTTGGATGTGACACGTTCAGTTTGTAATTACAATCCGCTTTTTTTCCAGGTTGGTTTTATACTAGGTCTGTTTCCTGGTACAAATCACCATGTGGCTGCATCAATTACTGACAAAAAGAGGTGGTAGCATGAGGGTGGGAACAAAGATTTTTGAGGGCTAGGGAATGGTGAGATAATCTGTTTTGAAGTCACTGCACACGCAGTGACTGTAAAACTACAATGCTGGACATGAGCCAGCACCTCTTTTCAACCCTTTGCTTCCTCACTGCAGCATTTTAAATTAGACATTAAAGTTGACCCCTAATTAAAAGATATCATAGAAGGGAAATTATTTTTGCTATATAATCCAGACAATAGAAACAGACTCCCATAAAGTCTAAAATCATTCAGTCTTGTCTTTTCCAGTGTTTTGTGTATTCTGCTGCTGTTTAAGACTGCACCTGATGTATGTGTGTTCGCGTTGATGAGTCAGTCACTGTTTGTACTGCAAACATGGTAGTTATAAACTGAGATGTCCTTGCAGTTGAACTAAGCAAAGTTGATTCAGGCGGTATCGTGAGGTTGGGTTAATACTTTCCTCCAGACGTATCTAACTACATAAATCCTTAGCCAGCACAATGACATTTGGTACTCCCTCTCCTCTGCTGCTGTAACCCCCACCTTTCACCTTGTAAAGGTCAAGAGAGGGAATTTCCACAAGCTATTCGTCCTGTTTTCTTATTAAACACAAACTGTTACATGATTTTTAAATGTATTTTTCCTGTTTATCACAATTTTATGTAGAAGTATTCTTTGGAAGTGAGGGGGAATCCAAGTCCAAGCAGGATGTCTAGGCTCTGGAGCATCTCGCTTTGCTTGCGGGAGAAGAGCGATGGAACTAGGATGAGCTGTGCTCCAGCTACCCATAGACTGTAAGGGCTGGTGGGGCAGGGGGGAGAAGGGGGTTGAGGGAACACAAGCAGCTAGTGCAATTTAAAGAGTACTTCACTATTTTTAATTTACCTCGAGATTGGTGTATTGTAAATGAGGTATGCAGCCAGCTCCTTCTTTAGTTGTACCCATCTGGTGTTAGATGTAACTGAATATAGATTTCATATGTGTGTTGGATCAAAGCTAACTCACAATTCCCTTCTTTAAACAGTTTGGCAGCTGGGGTCAGTTCTGCCCTGACTTTACCCTCTGTAATCTTTATATTAAACTCAGACATCTAAAAGATTGGTAAAATAGTTCCAGATTGAGTTCCTTTAGGCTGACAATGCACAAAAGAATAGTTTTTGCTGTTGGCATATAGTTCAAAGTGGTTGCTCCAAAACTTAATCAGCATTTCTATAAAAGGACTACATAAGTTCATATAATTCCCATGTAAATTGCAGTAGGCCTGTAGAACAGCTGAGGAAGCCAGATCCTTGCTGGTCCCCTCCCATCCCATCCCAGTCTGGTGGCAGCAGCTGGCATGCCACCCCAACCACGCCTCCTGCCTGCAGCAGCTTCTGCCAAGAAAGCCACCAGACCTGCCCTCCTGCACCTCTCACAGGCTGTGACTGCTGTAGTTGGGGGTGCTCTGTGACAGGCAGAGGGGACAGGACAAGCTGTTTCTTGTCTCTTCCAGGGGAAAAGTGGCAGACTTGTTGAGTGGAGGCTGCTCTCTGAATTGGAGAAGGGTTCTTTGACTAAACGAATTGTGTAGTCGCAAGTAGCATAGTAATAATGTGTGAACAGATTATTGCATTTTGGTTTTCTATATGTTAAATATTTTTAAAATAAACTTTGAATCTCCTTGATAAATATTAATATTACAGTTTCAGTTATCTAGTGGTTCTGTAGTAGTTATTGCTGGATTCCCTGCCTACTTTAGCAGTATGGAAAAGAATGGGTGGAGAGAGGTTGCAGCCTTGAAGGGAAAGCTGGAAGTGAGAAAAAAGTTTCATCAGGATAGGGGAGATAGGAAAATGGTGAATTATTTTGTTAAATTAAAAAAAAAAAAAAAAATGCCCCAACTGTGGCCACATAGTTGAAGAACCTTGAGGAATTATGCTTTGTTAATTGAGCTCAGACCCATTGTTTTGGTGCGCACTTTATTCACATTTTCAAGGCTTGTTTTCCAAATATAAAGACAAATATCAAGACAAAAATAGTAACTCCTCAAATTAAGTTAAAGTTAAAAAAGAGGGGAAAAAAACCCCAAACCCAAAACAGGGCACCTATGGCCTATCATTCTCTTGGGTTAGTGACCCAAATCAATTTTGAAACATAATTTTCTTTCCTTGAAATCTCATCTCTTGTGCCTGTAAATCCTCTGTGATGAAAAAAGAGGGCAAAAAGGTATTGGAGCTTGTAGTGTTTGGGGAAAACATTAAGTAAAACTTTCTCTCCTGAGTTCCACTTACTAAAAATTATCTTGAGGCCACAAAATGCACAAAGAAATTAACACCTGTGCATACACATACGCTCAGATTTTCATGTGGTAATTTTTCCCAGTCTTCAAGTCTGTCTTAACTGTGCAATATGCATACGAGAGATCAACTACACAATTCGCGAGATAGTGATACTTGATACAAAATATAGGCTCTACTATACGAGCTGTCTTGCAAAACAAGCAGTTATTAATAAATTTGACCCAAAAAAAGTCATGCATGGAAATGAATATTTTTTTTCTTTGACTCATTTGGCAGCATCTGTGATTTGTTCAAGTACTTTACCATCTGTAAATGAAGCAAGAATTAAGTAGATCCATGAGTCATTCTCTATTCAGAATCAATACATCCAACAGAGGTCTTATTTGTCATACTGTGACAGTTCATCAATTCTTCCTCCCACCAACTCTTGTCTTAACACTCACGAAAGTAGTCAGACATGTGTTTGTTCATTTGCTCCCAGCATTTGCCATCTCTTTTTTTTTTTTTTTCTGCCTTCTTATGGTAGTCCAAGTTTGCATTTCCACAACAACGAAACATTTGTGCTATTGCTCAAGATAGGAGAGATTTCTCTCTCTGCAACATGTGTTTCATTCTTTAGACCTGTACTTTCATTTCCTTTAAGTATTGCACAAATCGTAAAGATGAAGATTCTTGGTGTTTTTACTGAAAATTACCTTCAGCCTCTGTGTAACATGATCTTAGAAGAGAAAGCTGAAGCACTAAGGGGTACCCTTGAAACTTCACCTATTTTTAGTGTTAGAGATGTGTGAGTGGAACATTCAGCATTGCATTCATCTCTCATCACTTAATTTCTGGGGTTCCTTGAATATCTGAGCAGGTGGACTGAGTCAAGTTCTTCTCTGAAGCCACATATAAGAGATTGATACTGATATGCTGAAATCTCCCCCCTCCCTTCCTATATTGGGGCCATCCTAAAATAGAATAGATCAAAAATTTTGGTCACCAGAGGCAGAAGAGCAAGGCTGTTAAGCTTCTCAGGAGAGGTGAAGGAGACTATATTTGTTTGCCTGGGAAGCCTAGGGCAAGGGCCTGGCCTACAAGTCCTTCATTCTCTGCTTGCAGTTCTTCTGAAACCTGACAGTTTCCATTTGTGGCTAAAAGAGAAATAAAAGATCATTCAATGTATTCAGCTTTGTATACCAGTACACAGTAGATGAAGGTGTATCGGACATGAGTGTGTCAGAGGTTCTAGAACCTGGAAGTGGTGGGCATGCGTGCTTCCACTGAGGAAACACAGGTGTTGACTACGTACCTTGAGCCACCAAGTTTGGCTCTTCCCATAGCGGTATGCTCCAACATCCTTTGCTGCTTCTGCAGCACCAGGGGGGACAGTAGGAGATAGATAAGACTTCTTAAGAAAGCAAATACAAAGTCAGACTGGCTGCCTGTGAGGACAGGGAAAGTTTCTCAAAACTTTTAACTGGTGAAATGGCGGGAGGCTTGCAGGATTCCCTGACTAAAGCCCTCAACAATTGACTCTAAGCAACTATTTTTCCTTTCAGAGGTTTCCAATCTGATTTTGCATTTCCTGGTGAGAAGAACAGAGCAGCAGAAACTGAGCAGGTTAAAAAAACCTGACTATTAGGCATTTTGACAACTTTTCCTGGTTGTTTTCTCCCAAAGTCACATACTTCCTGGTGTTGCCTTCCTTTACTATTTGCAACCTCTGTTGCTGACTATAAAACTGAATAAAAACCATGTGATTAAATTAGTCATCTCTATCGTTTTCTGTCTGGTAGTTATAATTTCTACCTTTGTATTTGGCAATATCAGCAAATCAAAAGTTAAGGTAAGTACAGGAGCACCCAAACACTCCTCTTTTTTTTTTTATGAGGGGGAATTGCATCATATCTTTCATAACAAGAATCCTTCTAATCGCTAGGAATATAAGCTTCAAAGTCAGCAGAGCAGAATGAACGTGCCTCGATGATTCATGTCCCAGTGAATTTAGTAACTGTAGCAACAGGTTGTTTGTTGTACGTTGTAGAGAAGTCCTACCGAAATCTGAGTGATGAAGTCCAATGGAGGTATCTTCTAGACTGGACGAGTTTCAGTCTTGCTGTTTTCACTTCTCCCTTAGAAACCACAAGATGCGTTTCCTTCAGGCAGCCTGACTGATTCACCTAATCACGGAACTGTTATCAGTGTGGCAATAAAAGATGTGCTGGGCCTCTAAATTGGAAACCTGGTCTTTAGGGAACTGAACTGCTTCTTTACACGTGATTCTGTATGGAAAGTCTCTGTAATAGTGAGAGACTGTAGTGCTATTAAGATACGGGAAGCAGGCCAGAAAATGAGGATTGGGTTACTATAGGCCAATTCTGTGTTACAATAAATATTTGATTTGAGCCTGACAAATGCTGATTTTTAGTGTTGTCTTAAAGGTAATGTAGATAAAATCCACGGAACAACGATTGCATTCATTCATGTACCTCTGGATTTATTTATATATTTTGAAAAGCAATCAATTTTTGTTTCACACTTTGCTTTTACATCCGGTAGGCTATTTTTAAGTGGGAAAGAAGACATATTTGGAAGCTCTGTTATCTGAAAGAGAAAGGGTACAGTGGAACAAAAGCCTAAACTGCCCTTGAATTTATTTATGAAGTTATGAAAGCCTATATTTTTTGAACAGTAGGTTATTCCCAGGGATATCAGTATATTGACATGCTGATTAATGATCCAACAATCCAATTTTTTCTCTAGTTGCATCCTACTTCTAGAGCAAGAGTGGAAGAGACATTTATATATAGGTAATTAAATATATTTAAATTGAGGTTCCAAAATTATTATAACCTGCAGTGAAGTTTAAACCAAAGTTAAAGTAGTTTTATTTTTTTTTAATCTTAGACTCACAGAAAGTCAAGCATAATTGTCCGCAGCTTTTAATCT
This sequence comes from Rissa tridactyla, assembly GCF_028500815.1. NCBI lineage: Eukaryota > Metazoa > Chordata > Aves > Charadriiformes > Laridae > Rissa > Rissa tridactyla. Next base: position 31,653,216 of record NC_071469.1, on the reverse strand, counting down.
AAATCTCATCATAAACTGATTGTTTCATGTTGCCTGGAACATGGAAATAGGAACTCCTATTTGAATCTAGGAGACCAGTTGCACCAGAATTAGAATTCTGTGTTGGGAGCATGATCATGCTGTCAGTATGCTTGCTTAAAAGCAATTAACAAGAATTCCTATTTCAAACTGAACTTTTGAAAAATCGTAAGAACTCTTAACTCTTATCCAAAATACTGTTGCCTATACAGCTGACCTTTTGGATCAAACACTTACTATGAAAACCTCAGCTTTTTCCAGGATTGATTTTGTACATCAGATGCAGAGGTGACAGCCACAGGGCTATCCCTATTCTATCTTTTACTTATTTTATTTAAGGGTATGTTTTTGCAGCTCCTCCAAACAAGGGAGGGGGAAGGAGGCAGGGCAAAAAAAAAGTCAAAATAGTCCCTAGACTAATTGAGACTTACGCCTTTATCTGTGGTGTGAACCTAAATTACATCAAATTTGATTAAACTAATATGTTTACATGTGCTAATATAAAGAGGAGATCTCATTCAAGTACCTGTCACTTCTCTGTAGGCTGCTGCCAGGACCATGCCATAAGTGGAGTCAATTTCTAGAATTGATAAGAAGTTTTGTTATCCTCTTTGCTATTAAAAAGATAAGAGCATTTGTATTGTTTCAAACCAAAGTATCTAACTTGTCTAATCAAGACAATGGTCAGAAGTAGATTAGGAGTGCAAGAACAAGACAAGTTTGGAAGGATGATTCCAGTTGTTAGTGTCTCCCAGATTTTGTTACTCATTTAGGAACTCGTGGATGAAGGAATTGCATCTTGACTAGCAAGTTTAATTGCCATTAATGGAGTTTTCTTTGATACATTTATTTAATTATCTTCCCAACTTATTTTTGCCTTTGGTTTTGAAACCTGTGGCAATTAGTCCCACAATTATGTAGGATATGATAACACATGTGCTTTTGTTTGTTTTAAAGCTGCTGCCTGTTAATTTTGTGTGGTGGCCTCTGCTGCTTCTGATGAGAAATGGTGAATAGTTCCCATTTCCACTTCCCAGCTAAATTGCCATTTTACAGATCTCAAACAACTAGCACATATTCTTTTTATAAATTATTTGGAATAGAAGTTGCATACAATTGTGCAAGATAGGTATCACACAGATATTTGTTTCTTTTTCATTTTTAACTGTGATCCTTTCTTGATAGGGTCTTTGTTCCACCTGGCTGATATGATGACAATCAGGGTTACTACTGGACAAACGAGTAAGCCCCTTGAATTGGACTCAGGAGACCAGCATTTTATTGTGTAATGATTTATCTCCTATTTAATTGTAAGCAACACAGTTTGAAGTATCCCGCTCTTGCAAGTTACCTGTAGTTAATATAACAAGGCAAAGTTTCCTGTGGATTTTTCACTATTTTTTAAAATACATCATTATTTGTCAGAGAATGAAAGTTCCTAAGAAGCTTTTTTTCCTTATGTAAGTGTAAGAGATAGGACGAATATAAAATTTTAAATAAAATTGGAAATTAATTGCACCTCAGAAAGGTTTGGGAGTTTGCGTGTGCCACTGCAGCAATCCATCGCAGTCTCCCATGGATGATGTGTGGTGTGTCTCTGCTGTGGTTAAATTGCAACATAGCAAGAGAGATAGCAGGAGCAGGGAACAGTGATTTGGCACCATTCATCTAACTCCCCACCACCAATGCAATCGAAACATGGTCTAGAATAGTAGAAAATGTGAAATGCCTAGAAGCCCTGTAAGCGTGTCTATTAATGGTTATAGTCAGACCTGATCTATCCATACAAAATGTAACTAAGCTATTATCATACATGCTGGGATTTATAATGATTTTGTTGCTTGGTATCATGTGAGGAAAAAGAGTGATGTAGTAAGAATACCAGTACCAAGAACATAATAAGAAAGCTATGGCTACCTTTGCTGATTTTCAGGGAAAAAACCCCACCCGCAGGCTGATTTCTAGCACAGGCAATGCTAATCTACATGTGTTCTTGCTCTGTCATATAGAATGAACTCTGGGAAATACAGGGATTTTGGTGACTGCTTCTAAAAGAAAAGTCATATCAATGTGACCTGAGCTGAAATAAACTGTAGAGGAAGTCCTGAGTTGCAGGATCTCCTGAAAAGAAGCCTTGTATCTGCTTGGTCACCTCGTATACACGTCATGCTAGTGTAGCAGTGTAGCAGGTCGATGACTTACTGCTGCGGTCAATCTTCTGTGAAAAGCAGAAGAACTTTCCTTGGTACTTGCGGAAACTCTTTCAACACTTTTCCTTAGTTGCTTCTTTCTTAACCCGATATCCCCTGTTGCTTACGTGATTTTACAACTTTGTAGATCTTCTGGCTTGTATTTTTCTGAATGATAGAGAATGAACTGAAAATTTAAAACTGTATATATGTATTTACTTATTAGTAGCTACAGTGCTAACTGTTACACAATAGAAATCTTTACTCCCCATTCTCCAAGAAAGATGCCTACCTCAAGGTCTTAAAAATTAGTCATTGAAAAACATTATATGAAGATATAACCTTATAAGGCATCATTTGTGTTAGAGTTCTCCTTTTTATGTGGATCTCCATCAAATAAAAATTCATATTCTCTGTTATATAATATTATTTCCTAAATATGATCCCAAAAAAATTACATTTTAAATCACTTTGCTTAATCTCTGGCATTGTACTTACTGCCTGGTCTCATTCTTAGGAAACCTTCCTCTTCTTAAGAAATTCTCTATTTCAAATAATTTACATATTTCATACTAATCTTTACAAGTATCTACTGTTTTTTCCTTTCCATCCAGAAATACTAGCTTGTGATGCTGTTTCTTCATGATTATTCACCAGTCAGTTCTTTAATGATCCAAATAGTTCTTTTCGAGACCCGGGAGTCCTGGTGGACAACAGGATGACCATAAGCCAGCAATGTGCCCTTGTGGCCAAAAAGGCCAATGGCACCCTGGGCTGCATCAAGAAGAGTGTGGCCAGCAGGTCGAGGGAGGTCATCCTCCCCCTCTACTCTGCCTTGGTGAGGCCACACCTGGAGTACTGTGTCCAATTCTGGGCTCCCCGGCTCAAGAAGGACAGGGAACTGCTGGAGAGGGTGCAGTAGAGAGCTACCAAGATGATGAGGGGACTCGAACCCCTCTCTTATGAAGAAAGGCTGAGGGATTTGGGTCTCTTCAGCCTGGAAAAAAGACGACTGAGGGGGGACCTTATCAACACTTATAAACACTTAAAGGGTGGGTGTCAGGAGGATGGGGCCAGGCTCTTTTCAGTGGTGCCCGGGGACAGGACAAGAGGTAACAGGCACAGACTTGAGCATAGGAAGTTCCACCTAAACATGAGGAGGAACTTCTTTACTTTGAGGGTGGCAGAGCACTGGAACAGGCTGCCCAGAGAGGTGGTGGAGTCTCCGTCTCTGGAGACATTTAAAACCCGCCTGGACGCGTCTCTGTGCAACCTGCTGTAGGTGACCCTGCTGTGGCAGGGGGGTTGGACTGGATGATCTCCAGAGGTCCCTTCCAACCCTATGATTCTATGATTCTCATAGTTCTATGTGGAAACATGCATTGATGTTATAATGAATCAGGTGAGTCAGAAGCTAAACAGGTTGTCAAAGTTATGTAAACATAATATACTCTCTTTTCCAACAAATTTTATGAAGTACTGATGCTTCTAATTTTTTCCAATCATTTCTACCATTCCAGCTGCTGCATTGTCCTGTCCTTGCATAATGTTTCCTGTAGTGACTGTTAAAACTGGACCTGTGCTTCTGTCATATTGACGATACCAACTTACCTTTTACGTAAATCTTGAAATATTATGCTTATGTCTGTCCTCATCATTGTCCAGCATTCGTCCTTTTATCTGCTCACTTCTATGAAAGGAGACAGTGAGTTGGTAGTAATATTTCTTCTGCCTCTAATATTTTGAATCTTTTTGAGTCTTGAGCTTTTAAGGAGTCGTGTTGACGTGGTTCCATGATCAAGCTGTGTGCATTGTGTGCCATAAGCTCTCTAACAGAAGTTAAAAGCCAGTTCAGTTCCAGTGGTTCTGTGGAGTTGTTCCTGACTTACGTGGTATACCAGTGTGGGAAGATCAACCTTGCTGATGCCTTCTCTCTTTGTTTATTTCCTATTTGTGTGATATTTGGGTAAACTAGGTAGTGCTTACACTATATACTGGAAAAAAAAAAGAAAGTAGAAGTATGATGCAGGTGCTTGTTAGAGCTGTGGTTCATTGGAATTTGAGCTTCTACATTCAGTGCACATTTGAGGAATGCACAGTGGAAGATAGGTATTCCTTGGATACTACCTGTACTACTAACTGATTGACTGATAGGAATTTTCTTCCACCACAGCCGTGAGCTGCCACACATTTGAGTAAATAAGATGAAGTAGTAGTAAGAGGGTTGCAAGCAGGTAGTCATAGAGCAGAACTAGTCAGTCTTAATGATACTGATTTACCCAGCTCCTTATTGGGAGTAGTTATCTTGGGCTTGTCTAATGTTAATGTTGCTACACTGCTTTCTGCATCTGAAGTCATTTACATGATATCCCCATTGCACTGTACTGTTTAAATTCATTTATGTACGATGGCCCTAAGTCTCCATAGTTAAAGGAAGTGGCTTAAATAAAAGAATTGGAGGCTTTTGACATTTTCACTTCTCATTGATAGGTATATGTCTTCATACTTTCATACCTTGCAGAGTGAAAAGCTCTAACTTTCCATTGAATGGGCATCCCCAAATGGGCTTTCAGAAATGTGAATGCTATAGGTTAGGGATTTCTTTTGTCTCATCCCACTCACTCTCATTTCCACAAGCCCGTTCACTCTGCCAGCCTAGATAACATAACCAGTAATATGACACAGAGTTTTAACCCTTAGCTATCTGATAAATTTGGTAAACAAAATACTTCTGAAACTATAGCTCTCTTTTGCACTTGAGCACGGCTGTTGGGTCCTGGGTGCTCTAGGAGTTATTAGGTGGGCATCTGCATTCTTCCATGGAGATGGACAAAGGAATTCCTCAAATGTGATGGCTGGTATAATCTTATACAGATACCTGGAAACCACAATGCTGAGTCCCCAAACCAAAATTTGCTTAAAAAAGATAGATCCTTGTATGAAATAGGGAGTGGGTGGTTCTTATTTGGCTTCTGTTGTCCGAGCCATTCTGGTGGTCATATTTTCATGTTCTCAAGCTTCTTTCTCTTGACAACAGGGGCAAAAAATGACTAACTAGACAAAGATTTTCATATAACCAGTTGTTCCAGGAGGTGGAGCTTTCAGACAAATGCCAAATATCACCCATAATTAATTTGTAGGAGCTGACAATATTATCTGTTTGTCAAATTGCTGTATCTTATCTCCTGAGTTCAAGAAAAATACTTTAGACAGTTGTCTGCCAAGTGTCCAGCTATTGAGTATTGCAGGCTGTTATCAATAAACTTATACTAAAAGCATTGAAGTAAATTAGATCTTGTGGATTGTAGCTATTGTGGGGGGCTTTTAGACCTTCACTGCCTAGGATCTCCAGGCATAGGTATCGCCTGCAGCGTTACTAGTAGTAAAATGTCATGAGTCTGCAGTGATGTGCAATCAAAGTTAATGACTGTATTACGAAAAATAATGCTGACCCATAGTTTACATTCACTTGTGATATACTCTGCATCAGATGTTTGCTGGTTTTACAGGAATGATATGTTACTTACCAGGGTGTGCAGCCTTGATCTGAATGAGACAGTTGAACCTCTGCCTCATAGGACTGGCAGTGCAAGGTGTACTGGTCTGTATGAAAGTCCCCAAGGTTTCTCCAGCCTGTTAAATGCCAGTTATGCTCTTACTAGTATTAAACAGATTCCTTCCTTGGTCCCGCCTTGCTGAAAGCCTTGGTGCATGGTCTACCCGGGGTAGGTGGGCCTGACTGAGCACACAGCTGCTCCTCCACCTCAGACCTTGGTGCTTTAGTTTGCTTATGCTGATTTGTGTCCTGTTGAAGAAGAGCATTATATATGTTCTCTTTCATATCAAACAAATTTTTCATCTTTCTGACCTTTAAAGAGAAATCACCACTCACTTGAGCAGTGTTGGTTAATGTATTTATTTGTGTTAAGAACTGTAAAATTGTTCTTATTGGAACAATTGTTTTTGAAGATAACCTCTTTATCTCTGAATAGTAATCCGTATCAGGCAACTGGAAAATAGTACTAATGAGAAACAGAAGAAAAGCAGTGTGAAAATTGTGTTAGAAATATTTGCTGCATGTTGTAGTCCAGTTCTTTTTTTTGACTGCAAGCAATCAATTTACTGATGTGCTTCCTTGGTTATCGTGTCATTCTACCTGGACGATAGGCCTGTTGACCCGTGAGTGTAGAAACAGTCTTTATTTTAAAGTTTTTGTGGAACTACCAAGGTTATTAAAACATAGGATGTTGCTGCAGAAGCATAGGTTTAATGTACCTTGAACAGCCTTCTGTAAGGGTGATCTCCCCAGCTGCTGCGGCAGCTTTCCTCAAAGAATAAAAGTACCGACTGGGACTTTTTGAACCACAGATGGGAGAGGGGGAAAACACTTAACATCAGACTAGGTCAGTGACGCTGTGCCGACATCTGCACAGGACAGCGGTGAGGGCTAAAATACGGGTATCTTTTAAACTGACGGTTTCAGTTTTACAAAGCTGATTTCAGTCCTGCACCAAGTTATTTCCTATCTATGGAAAGGATCAGTCAAGCTTGTGCTTTCATTTTCATAACACCCCATCACCACCGCCACCACCACCAGACAGAGATCCTGCTCACATTGTGCATTTTCAGTACTTCAGTATAACTTCTGACCCACACTGTGAAAATCATAAGACTGGCACAGCTGCATTTAGGTCTCAACTGTTCCTTTCTAATAGCTAGCTTTTTACATTTTTTCTAAAATGAGACATGATAAGAGAAACTCTCTTATGGCCTTAAGTTGTTGTATATAGCTGCTGTAACAGTAGTAGAAATGTGAGAGAACCAACACAATGGCAATGGTTGGATTTACAGTGAAAGATGTCAGACCCCTGAAGCTGTGACTTCAGCTGGGACTATTATTCTATTTACAGTCAGTGGCTCTGATAGGTAAAGTTTCACTTCTGGAGCCTATAAAAAAATAAGTAAAACCTCATACCTTTTAATTTTTATGTAACTTGCTTCCTTACAAAAATAAAGATGATATAAATAGTACTTGGTGCAATGAAGCAATGTGTAGTGATCAGTAAGAAAATGCTGTTGAAGAAACAGCAGTGCAGGCAGAAAGAATTCAAGGATGAGAACAAAGGATAGTATTGATATGTGGAAATGCACAGGTAACACTTCATGTCCTTTCAGCTTTTATATATTTATTTTCCTACTCTAGGATAATCACAGATAGACAGAATCACCTAGCTCATCTCCTTGGTGTGGAGGGTTGATACTGGTAATTCTTTTTAATACTTTGCAAATCTCCAGTTTTTGGTACAAAACAGTAAGTGCTCAGGAGAGGTCTGGATAAAAAACCTCCATGTAAGATGCCTCATACGTATTGCAAGATCTTGGTATTCATTCTTTGTTGCAAGAAAGAAGATGAGTAAGAGGAGAGATAAAAGCATAAAATAGTATAAGCTACTTAGAAAAAATATCTCAGAGAAGATCAGAAAAAGAGAAATATCTTTGTCCTTCTATGACTCAAGAGAGGAGGACATGCAGAAAATCCAAATTCATGAAAGGAAACATTTTACTGCCAGTCCATAATTAAAATACAAAACTTAGAGCCGCTGGGACTAGGCTATATTTAATTGTGGATCGAACATTTCCCAGTTGCTGCTTTATCAAAATGCTACTTTGGATTTCAGATTCACCCATTCTCTTCCATCTTTATGCCTACTTCATAATTGCTGAGCCAACATCAAAGGGTCTGCTTGCATGTTTAAACCAACATTACATTTTTTGTAAGCGATTGGGAAAGCAATTGGTATTGTAGCTGTTTAACAAAACTTTTGGATTGAGAAACTTGACTGGCACTGCAGTGACTTACAAAATTCAACTTCCAAAAGTGCTGTTATGCAACTGAAGAATGTTTGTTTGCCCACATATTTCTTTAATTGTTGTAAGAGTCAGAAAAAAATGCCTGTATTTCTCTTTTGCAATTTATACTATAAAAATCAGCAATTCCCCAACCATCCATCTCTTCTTTAGCCATCATTTCCGGAGTTCTTGGCATTGTTCATTTAATAACGTGCTATGCTAACTATAGTCAGTACCCATTTTTCTTTCTTTTATTCATGGTTGACCTTTATTCATCTAAAGATCATGATGATGAAAATACTACCATTCAAAAGGAGAGACATTCAAAAAGTGTGAGCAAGAATGGTCACACTAAAAAGTTTGTCAGGTGTAAGGTCTGACAAAGTGGCTGAGATCTTTTAAAAGTAACAATCCATTCTGAAAAAACAGACTCTAAAAACCTAGTGTCTATTCCACCTGATGATCCTGCGCCTGCCTCTCCAAACTTCATGTCATACACATGATTTAAATTCTGTGTAGTAAGTTGTGTGTCTATTTGTTCAGTCCTTGCACGCATCCTGCCTTGATTCTGTTAATTCTGCTAGGAAATACTGCTTCACTATCCATCAAATCACTACTTGTCATGCCTTTTGGGAATAAGACAGGGCAGGATATGACTCTAATTAGATTATATATTAGAAGATATCTATTTCAAAACCTTTTTTTTTTCTTACATGCCTCTCTGATGGAAAGGATAGAGACCTATCCCTGTCTTCATATTGCATAGGAGAAATTCACAGAATCACAGAATCGTAGGGGTTGGAAGGGACCTTTGGAGATCATCTAGTCCAATACCCCTGCCAGAGCAGGGTCACCTAGAGCAGGTTGGACAGGAACGCATCCAGGCGGGTTTTGAATGTCCCATAGACAGAGACTCCACAACCTCTCTGGGCAGCCTGTTCCAGTACCCTGTCACCCTCAAAATAAAGGAGTTTTTCCATTCAAGACGGAATTTCCTGTGTTCCAGTTTGTGCCTGTTGCCCCTTGTCCTGTCGCTGGGCACCACTGAAAAGAGTCTGGCCCCATCCTCTTGACACCCACCCTTTAGATAATTATAAGCATAGATGAGATCCCCTGTCAGTCTTCTCCAGGCTAAACAGCCCCAGGTCTCTCAGCCTTTCCTCATAAGAGAGATGCTTCAGTCCCTTGATCATCTTTGTAGCATTCCCTGCCGGACTCTCTCCAGTAGTTCCTTGTCTTTCTTGTACTGGGGAGCCCAGAACTGGACACAGTACTCCAGATGTGGCCTCACCAGGGCAGAGTAGAGAGGGAGGATGACCTCCCTCAGCCTGCTGGCCACGCTCTTGTTAATGCAGCCCAGGAGACCACTGGCCTTCGTGGCCACAAGGGCACATTGCTGGCTCATGGAAAATCATAGCATGCATTCGTACCAGTCTTTCCAAACCTAAAGTTAATTTACACAGGTTTGGTTTGTATTGTGCTGTTCTCTAAGCTGGTTAGTAGAATAAAAAATATGGGTGGCTCTTCAAGCTTGTTTGATATTGGAAATTTTACCTATTGTTTATAATATAGCAGGATATAATGTCAGAGCCTAATTGCACATGTATTACTTCCACATTCAGAAATGTTCCAGAGATTATTTTGAGCAGGTTCCACCTTCAGTTGAAATGAAGTAGAGTTGTAATTAAAGATATCTCTGTTACTGGCATAATAGCCAGGGTACCATGAGTACAGGAAAATACAAATTATGCTGTTGCTTCGGTGCCTGAGCTGAGTCTGTTTACAGTTACTCTGCTTTACTCTCCCCACAACCCGAAATTCAAGAGGGCTTGTTTGCTTGGACACAGCCCATGGGGTATCTTTGTAGTCAGTTTTGACCTGGAAGTAATGTGTCTACATTCATCCAGTGCTGCACTTGAGCCAAGTCCTCCAGTCAGTGGGAACGCTGGACTGTGCACGGGCACCGAGTGTCTTAGTACACAGTCAGTTTGGACCTGGCTGCAAAAGCATCCCCAAGATGCCTCTGAATACAAACTTACTCTGCAAGCAGCAGAGCTATATTTAGTCATCACCTCATCTGAGCAAACTGAGGGTACCGTACCATCCTCAATATATATTTAATCAACTTGGGTATCTTTGGTTCCATAGTTTAGTTTTCCTGCTCAATCAAGAATCTGCCTTTGATTAATAGAGTTGACTCTGAAGTCAAGAGCTGACTCTGAAGTCAAGAGAAAAAGCTGGCATCTAAAAATGAACTGCAGATTTTAATGAATTGTGATAGGGAGTTAAGACATATCTCTAGTGAATGCATCAAAAGAGGAAAAGTCAATTCTCAGTGTGAAGTCAATGTAGGCAGGTTAAAACATGTTAAACATTGTGTGATTGCTGTCATTGATGTGCGAAGTGCTGCCACTGGTAGAGTTTTGCATGATGATGCGTGTGTTGCATCAGTCTGAATAGTCCTACTGCAACACAGGATACAAATATTCCAAACAATATCGTTGCTGCAGTATTGCAGAGATCCCCAGCGTCATAAGGGATAATTCCCAGGGGTTAGCTGTTGGCTGTCTCAACAGCATAAAGTAAACCAGGCTGATTAAGCTTAGTGACTGGTACTTACTCATCTATTACTGCTTTCCCTTCTAAGTAACTACCCCCTTGGTAGTCAGGGGCTGATAATCTGTAAGGGATCAAGAAATGTGTGTGCTGCCCCTGCATTCGAGTAAAGAGGACTTTGCGACTGATTTACACTGTGTCATCAGTAATAATGTAGAGAATACAGGAAGCAGCTTCCATTGTGTTTGGTGCTGTGATAATGGTATTGAATCTGCTTTAATGAAATTGCCAGGCTCAGTGAGAAAGTCCAGCCTTTCTTGCAAGCAGCACCCTTGCCTTCCCTGGGGAACTGGCCGTGCCGTGGGAAAAAACTCCCTCTTCCCATTGTGTCTCTCTCTCTCTCTCCTGTGTGTGGTACTAAAGTACAGATTTTTTTTTAGCTTCTTTGTCTACAATATGTAAAAAAGGCGCTAAAAATGATGAAACTGTAAGTCAGATAAATGTGCTGATGGTGGGAACTGACTAACCTCTGGAGAGAATGCTCCTGTGCAGCCCCACCTGACAGTGCATTATGGCAGCTCTGTGCCTGTGGTCAGCGTTGGGGTTTCCTCTGCAGTTTTCACAGCTACAGCATTGGGTGGGAAGTCGCACCAACAACAGGTAAAAATAAAAATAACAGAGAAGTTTGTTGCTGTTATTAGCAGATATCTGATTGTAGGTGTGTTTTGCTTTTAAATGGCAATTAGTGAAACCGAATGTTTATAAAATGGCAAACATGACTTATTAACAGCAATTTAAACTTTTGGGGTGATGACTTCTTCATGCAATACCTGTACACAGGTGAGCCACTTTTTGCTGAATCACTGGACAGTGTGCCTCCCAGCAGCAGCATTTACGGGTTTCCCATCTGATAAGTGGGAAATCACCAGTAGCGTCCAAGGAGAAAGGCTGTCCCGCAGCAAGCTAACCTTTGAAACTGGGACACGTGGCACAGCGTGATCTAGTGATCAGAACGGGTGACTGGCCCTGAAGCCTTAGGAAATCTGTATCCTGCTCTGCTCATAGTTCCTTGTATGAGGTAGAGTAATTAATCTCTCTTCCTTGTGCTCCATTATGCACTTGTGTAAAATGGAGATGTAATTATGCATTTACTTCATAAGGCTGTTGTGAAATTTGAAGAATGAGGATTAATCTTGCAATGTGACAAGGATTCCCTGCTCTCCCAGCTTAACTCCAATGTTTGATCCACATTAAATTGTGCAGAATTGTCAATGTAGGTCACTGCAAAATTATTTCCAGGAATTTGTATAGGAAAATTATCTTCTGATGGCAAACTGTTAATATTTATTCTTAGTGGAAAAGTGGTTCTTTTAAGGTATAATTCACTGCTTTTTTAAACTTAAAGATACCAGTTACAGCATCTTTGGTTGCTTTATTTCATGTTGGTAAAGCTCAAGCTTTTGTTACATGATATAAGGAGTTCAGCATCAGCATGATCCTTTGCAGTATGCATTCTCTGTCCTACTGCTCTGCCTCCCCACCTCTTTTCACTCTGGCTCCTCTGATCCACATGTTCCTGCCCTGGTGTCTGATCTGCTTGACAACATGGCCCAACAAATAGATTATATCAGCAACACAGAAAAAAAAAAAAAAAGAAAAAAAAAAAAGGTGCCTTGTGATATGAGGGCAGGAGCTTGGTGGTGGAAGGGAAATTCCATAAAATGGCATAGCTGCGGAAACAAAAAAGAACTCATTTACGTGTGGGGAAATAGCTCATATCTCTGGGACTGTCCCAAGGAAAGATAAATGTATACACTCAGCCAAAGTATTGTACAAGTGTGCTAGTTTTTCACTGATTCACAGATTAGGGTGCAGAAATCAGAGTTAGGACATGCACACTAGATACATACATCCATTTAATTATGGATGATTTTTGATAATTTAAAAAAAAACATAGAAAAATTATTATCAGTGTGCTTAGAAGAACCACATTCGGAGGTACTCGATACGTTTGCGAACAGCTGGTCTTGACTCTTCCATCCGTGTGTCGTTTCATACTTCTTTGTGGTTGCACCCTGGCTCCATCAGAGTCATTTGCTAAAGTGCTGTGAACACAAAATTCTTTGCATTGTAAGTAAAATTTTAAGGTTTAAGAGAAGCTTGAGAAAGATCTAATTAAACAAGGACTGGGGCAGCACAGGAATCATTTAAATGTAACTGATAAATGATGAAGGGGATTGCAAGCAGAACGTATTCAGCAGGTGCTTGTGAGCATGGGCTTCTTGGGGAAGGATCTAGTGATCTTGACAGTTGATTAAAATATCTGTGTAGTTCATAAAGAAACATGGATCCTGATGTGCCCTGTCAGAGGAAAAGAAAATGAGGGCAATGAGAGTTATCTATATAATCCAGTAGTAATTCTAGTGTCTGGCGTGGCCAGTGATTTGTGCAGAACAGCAGCGATTCACTCCTTGCCACTCAGCCTCAGCCGCATCTTGCCACATGAACTGAAGCAGCCAGTCTGACCATGCTTATTGTCCCTTCTCTGCAGAATGGCATCTTGTAATTCCTGTTTTCAGAGAAAATGTGTTTTTATATGCTCTGCTGTCCAATTTTCAAAGATGCTAATATTAATAAAAGGTCATTCTTTCACTAATTTTGTAATACTCATTCTCAAGAAAAGGAGTAGCAAGGGAATGTGTGTGTTGTGTATTTTTTAATGGTTTCCACAGATGGCCTTTTGAACAGATAATCCAATTTAGCATCTGATATTTGCTTCATGAATTATGTGGGAATATTCAAAGGATGCATCTACACAGAGCTTGTTGCATTAGCATACTTGCATTGTGTAGTGGCACATAAAAACAATTTTTAGATAACTTTTGGAAATACTAGATTAATAAAATACTTGTGTCTTTTTAAGTGGGAGATCACTACTGCTGGTTTTTTTTTGTTAACAGTATTATGTTCAGTTTCCTCTATGACTAAAACAAGTGTTACTGTGTGTCTCACGCCTTCCTTTCTCAAGAAGCAGCCAGGCGTGGGAGGAGACACACTTAGGAAACCCCCCGCATAAGTTCTGTGACTCCCTGTAGACCACCCCTGTTAAACACCTAAGCCTAAAATGAGCAAAAATGCTCCTTAGTAAAGTTGCATCAGGCAAGGGGGTATGCAGAACAAAATTATTATTATCTTGCCAAAACAAAAATAATTTCTATCTTTTTTGTTTTAGTTGTGTAAGTAAATGTTAATCTTTGTGGTAAGTAGAGGAGGGAGAGTGTGCTGTTATGCAAGCAGGAGATTCCCGTTAATTTTACTATGGTTTAAGCCTGTTTTGAGCTTTTCCATTGCAAAACTATAGCTAATTTATACTAACCTCTCACTTTTTTTCCCAGAAGCACTTCATACTAGAGAACCTCATATGCTAATAATATGTAGGAGAAGAAAGTCCATATGACTTAACAGATACAAAGTGCCACTAGTTATAACCTTCAGAAAGAAAGAATTAAGGGAAGTGGATCCAAGCCAGCGGAGTTTTTTATAAGCTTGGGAATAGCCCACATTGACCAATATGTATCTGGAAATCCACCTGCCTTTGTGTTGAACCACAAGGGTAATTAAAAGGTGTTTCCTTTTTTTTTACTGGGGGTAAACTCAAGCGGTTCAAGTACTGGCAATTCCTTATTGAAGATTGCAGTACCACTAGTGCAGCTATGTTCCCGAGACTCTTTTTGACTCATAGTCTGCTTTTAGGAGTTATTTCTTCTGTTGTCCCATCAGGATGCTCTTGCTGTCAAGTTTTTTATTTTAGACTTTGTGGAATCAGTTTCTGGAGTGTTCTTTGAAAAAATATTCAACATTTTTTTTCCAAATGACAAACCTTCCCTTAACATAGCAAAACGTTAGGTGAGAAAGTATTTTCATTTGGAATTTGTAAGGGGTTGCTTAAGTTACTCATGGTTGACATTTCTTCACTGTTGACTTCTCTACATGAAAACGTGTATCAATGTAGTAGGTACACTCCTAACTTTTATTAAGTTTAATGACTCAGCTTAACAAATTTAAATGCTTCTTTGGTATTTGTATCCAACTGTTTATAGGACTGGGTCAATGCATTAAAACTGGAAAATAAAAGTGACTGTAAGCAAGTAAAATTGATGAGCCAGTTTTTACTGTCCAGATGAGACATTCCAAAAAGAAATGTCAATGTTGAAAAACTGAACTTCAGTTTTTCAATTTTTAATAACCTCATAATTTAATAATCAAATAAATTATGTGACATAGACAAGTTATACTTATTAGTACTTAATATAGTTACTTTGAAAGCCTTCCAGTAACATGAAAATGGTGGCTTTTGTTTCTGTTTTTCAATTCTGTGTTCCAGTAAGAATTCTGAAACGTATCTCCAGAAATTCAGGGCATGTAATGGAGAGAATGCCATTTTTATTTTTACCTGCCATTTTATAGGCGGAAATTACTGCATCTGGCCTTTTCCCATTCACATTATGTCCTGTTTGTTTTAACCAGGGAAAAGTAGATTGTATGCATGTAAAGAAATAGCCAATGTCCAGTATGATCTCCTGGAAGCAGGAAATCAGTTCTGATAGGTACTGTTAGGCTCTTGTGCTTTGCGTTGGAGTACCGAGACCCTATGTCTCCATGAAAACAGAGCCTTCAGTCCCTCAATGTTGATAACAGCAGCAGGTCAACAGTTAAAATTAATGTAAAAAATCTCCTGGCCTCCTCTCTCAGATCCTCAGATCCAGATTTATGGCATAGTTGATTTGATCCACCGGCAGGTCCTTTGCTGAGAGGGGCAGTCCCACACTTCCTGCCCTCACCACCTCCAGCGATGTGTTCCCAGCAGTCTTTGACTCAGGTCTATCAGTTGTGTGGCTGCAAGCTCAAACCTGCAAAAAAAATGGGGTTTTTTGGATCAGTGAGCTCGTGGGTAGTTGTGACGTTGTTAGATCTGATGCAATAGAAGTAGTGGGAATGCGCAGCTCGAGAGAGGATGGAGTGGGACCACCCCTTTCCACTGCTACTGGCAGGTAGATCAAACTAAATGCATCTTAAACTTGTACCCGAGAGTTAGAAGAACAATTCTTTCTATCCCCTGAAACAAAAGATAATGATACCAAATAACAATAAGGATCACAAACAGGAAGGAAAGGAGGGGAAAGAGCAGAGAAAGGCAATTGGAGGTATTGCAAGGAGAAGCGATAACAGGGAAGAGGGAAGTAGCTAGAAAAGCAGGAAGAGGGATTAGGGAAAAATCAGGAGATTGTATATTGACAAATAGTGGCAGCAAATGCAGGTAAAAATGAGGAAACACCTTTCCCTGGAGGTCAAGCGAACTGTCCTTGGCCTTCAAAGGTGATGCTTCAGTCTCAAGAAACAGTTCTTCTCTCTTTCTGGGCAGAACTGAAAAGCCATTGCTTTGTGAGCAGTCCACAGTGATAACCTGGATGCTGAAAGCCAGAACCTTTGACCTCCGTGAGCTCTGTCTGGGTGAAGTGGGGAGGGAAAGCCGCAAGCACGAGTGCCTGTCCTGAGCAGCATTTATTGCGGAACAGGCACAGCCCTAAGAGACTGGTGAAAAGTCCCTCTAAGAGAAGCTGGCGTAGCAGTGAATTTGCCACCTCAGGATGTTGGTTCCTAAGTGGGAGGCTGGTCTGGATGCGGCTTTCGTAAACCCTCAGTCCTGAGGTCACAGGTTTCCTTTTACTGCTGCTTGCTTCTTCCCCCCAGGGCAGCCCAGATCACATGTACTTCTCGAATTTCGGCAGTAGGTGGGGCTGGAAAAGCAGGATGGTTTAGGTCTCGGTCCTCCTCTGATACCAACAAAGATTTTAGTGCTGAATCATATCCAAAAGTAGGTATTACTTAAATCCCAATGTGATTCAGTTCCCTCAGCTGACTCTGAATTTCTGAGATCTTCATACAACTCTTCCTGAGTTCATTCATGTCATTCAAGCTGCAAAAGTTGGGAAAGGTGTATAATGGCAGTGTATTTTCTGTGTGTTTCAGAGCAGCTTCCTACAATGAATTGCTTGTTGTTTTTTTTTCTTTGTCATTAGGGATTTAAATTAGTGATCTACCTAATTCTTATTGCAGTTAAGAACTGTGGGAAATTAGGGTATGCTAGAAGTCCCACTAGCTGAGACACAGATATGGAAGTGTTTCCTGTCGGTCTGTTTTTACAGCTAAGAAAATCTTTGGTTTTGCTTTGTTTTCTGCAGCTATTTGATGCTGTCAACTGCCTGGCAAAAGAGAATGCCCGGTTGCTTGTGCTGGGCCGCAAACACATGCTGATTAACTCTTCAAATTGGAAAAGAGAGGTTATGAAGGAGATGCAGAATAAGGCAGACTTCTTCTTTGCTGAAAATATGTAAGTTTAAGAAAATGGCTAAATGTAATGGAGATCAATACCTGATTTATGTGCATTTTAAATCAGCATAAACAGCTGTAGTTCTTAGTTCCATTAGTAGTATCTCCATCTCTGTCTGTGTGAAAGAGAAACATATCCCTTGCTATACTTGCTTCAAAAAACAATGCATATTAAAAGTTGCATTATGAAGAATTTCATCACTTAGAGTCATGTTGACATCTGTTTGGTTTGTTAGGATTTATAACTGTTAAAACCACTGCCAAGACCACAGTGGCCTGAACTTACAGAACACCTGATAGCATCAGTGTACAGTCACAGTCTGCTGTGTTAGCCCTGCACGGGGGGAGATGCCGTTCGTGCCTGGCCAGTATTTCTTGGTAGCCCAGGAATGTGGAGGGTCTGGAGTGCTAACTTCCTTGCTGCTCCCAGAGGAGAATATTTCTGTGAGTGGAAAGAGACCCTCTGCCTCTCTAATTTAAGAAGCATGACCCCCTTGCTCTTGCCCATTCAAGCCTGTCATTGTCCCTAAAGTGTGTACTTGCCTCCACCACAGTGTCCCCTCTCCTTGCCCTGCTTTTCTTATATAATGAGTCTCAGTTTCCCTTCAGTTCCAGCTCCACCTAGTCTTCATCTGAGTTGGGCACTGTTGATCCTTCACCTGTCTCTGCCGTTTCTTCTGTGATCCCAGTTCACAGAACTTCTGACCAAGTTCCTTGTCCCAACAGCTCGTCCAAGTCTTTTCTGTCTGGCGCCTTGTTTCAGATCTGTTCTTCATCCCCTCACCAGTTCTGGCTCTTGTTCTCTTTGCTGTTGAATCACATTGCTTTCTTTCCTGCTATCTGGCCACCAACAAAGGGGACTCTTACTGCAGGTTGGAAATGCTCGCTAATTTCCTGTCTCACCACTTAGTATTACAGTAATCCACAGCAATCAAAAAGTGGTTTCAACCAAAATTCTACTCAGGTCCTCCAGATATAGGGTATCTCATGCCCACTATAAATGTGTTTTAGAGATTTTTCCCTAAAATTTTCTCAGTTTAATAGCAGCTAATGTTGAATATATTTTCCAAATAATCACAGTACCTTTCAAAGTATATTTACCCATATAAAGACGAAGATTCACAGATTTGTGTGCCTATATTACATTATTATCAGTTGTGATGACTGATTGTATTCCAACAAAGTTTTAGGGGTACCCTTGTGAGTTTTAGCAGTTCTGTTCCACATAGCACTGTTAAGTTATGTGGCAAAAGATTGTATTGTTGTATTATCAGATTGTGATAGGAGGGAAGAATACTCGGTGTAGCATACAGTTATTTTTATTGCACCCAACTTTTGGTGCCCTGTGGTAAACAGAAGTTTTTTATTTTACCAGGGAAGTAGAGTAGCGATGAGAATTTTCAGTGCTGCTGATGAATAAATCTCAAATCAGCATTTGATTCATTTCCTGCAACCGCTTACTGCCTTGTGAATGACGTCTGTCTTTTCCATTTGTTCTGTTAAGCTCTGAAGATGATGCCTTCTTGTTATATGCCACTCTTCGATCAGGCAAGCACTGCAAGTTTGTTACTAGAGACTTCCTCCGGGATCACAAGGCTTGTCTTTCTGACAGTCTGACGCGTCATCTGTTCCGTAAGTGGCAGCGTGGACACCAAATAGTGTTTTCCCCTTCTGCAGGAGGAAAGCGTATAAATTTTACGGTAAGTTTTCTGCTGCAATCAGAAAGCACACAGAGCATATTCATTAAAGATACACAATTTCAAACTCTGAAAGCAGTAAGATTGTTGTTGGAGTCTAAGAAATGGATTTGTACCAATGGGCTCAAAACTCCCATGGTTACTAAAAATTCACTGTATTCACAAAGCATGGCACAAACATAAGAACTGCCAAAAAGACAAGAAATGCTGCCTAAATGTTTAAAATGTAAATGCATGTGTGTGTATATGAATCTTTCCATTGCTGTAAAACATAAGCGCCAGTATTTTTAAATTTATTTTAAACTTTGAAATACCTTACTCTCCTCTGTAGCACTATTATAAAATAACATGCTTCTAACTGTACAATAGAATTTCTTTCATCTTTATTTTAAGGAAGCAGGAAAATACAGGTATTTCAGTATTCACTGTAATACTAGCCTAACATATCTATAAAGTTCCATGAAGGAAAGCCCGTAAGTCTTCCAAGCATAGTATCATCTTATAGCTGAATACTGCTGTTATTGTCTAGGAGACATGTATCCTTGTGAGCCACGAAGAGTACATTAATAGGAGTGCAGCTGTTCTAAGATTTTTCTAGGGAAAAATTCATCAAATGACATTCCATATCATGCAGGTTTTTGTTATCTGGTCTGTCTGCATTGTTATCGCTTACTTAAAGCAATACTGCACCTATGCAGATTCATGTTCTTGCTGCTCTGCTTAAAATTGTAAAATAATATTCATCATTACAAAGAGACCATAGAGACACAGGCTTAAAAGAATGACAGCCTTTCGTTCAGTGTTGCCATATATACGTTTCTTTTTATGGAACCAAATACTGAATGTAGGGTTACCTGAGTAACACAGCTTTAGCTACACCTTGTTTCTTTCTTTTGTACAAAAGGGCTAGTAATTTTCACATCCTAATTCCCATACAGGTGATGTGGATGATTGACATTCCCAGTCGTAGCTGTCTTCTAGGTTATTCTGGAAGCTGGTGTCACGGAAAAGTAGACTTCCAAGACTGTACATACAGAGTGGCTGTATGTTCTGAGAACTGTAATTGCCAACCAGTAATGTTTCTTTTGTACTTGTGTTATATGTGTTGAGTTAGTATACCTGTAACATAACAGACAAGAAAAATAGTTTATTATATTTGTTCGACTAGACACTCTTCAAAGTGTTAGTGATTAACCCTTTTCTTACATCCTCCTCAGCAGAGCAGTTCGATTCTCTAAAGAGGTACACTGGAAGAACAAACACGAGAGGTCATTAATGTCATTAAATCCTACCAGTTCAAGCCTATAAACTCCACATCCTGAGTTAATTCCCATATGATTTCATTTAACTGAACAGAAAAACAATCATTTTGCTATTTCTAGATATTGAGTGCTTTATGTTCAAGTCATTATTATCTGGTGGTGATTGAAGACATAATTTTAGGCATTTATGATGACTCCTAGACCACAAAATATTAAAAACGTTTTAGTTTTTCCTCCAGCACTAAAATTTAGAATTTGTTTGGTGTAAAGAAATCAATGAGAGTTGTTAAAGGGATGAGTCTATGGAGATTTCTAAGGTAAGTGTTGGAAGTTATAACTACCTATAACTGGTATTTTAGTAATATATCGTGTAAATTCTAAAAAAATGTTTTTATCTCTTTTTATCCAACAGCCTGCTTTCAGTTATGACTGTGTGGTACAGACTACAGGTGATACATGGCATATCCCCTATAAAGACTCTTTTGAGGAAAAATATTCGTATGAAGTACCAAGAAAATGGCTCTGCATTCAACAGCAATGATGAAGAATGTAATTGCACAAGCTGAAGCCGCTTTTTTTTTTTTAATGACTATTACTGACTAGGAGAACTCAGCAATACAATTATGGGATTAATGTGTGAGGCCTATAACTAAAGAAAGTTCAGTAACTGCTTTTTGTCAAAATCATTCCTGCAGTGAATCTGTTAACATCAGTGGTGGTCCAGCAGGGATGAATTAGGTCCATTATTTCCATTTTTACAGGCAATTTCTGTAGCCTCTCAATGTGATTTGAATTAAAACTTGGTTTTCCCTCTTGGCATTTCAGGTTGTGTTTTTTTAATAATTTTTTTTCCTCAAGCTTTTCATCTACACTGAAATTCATAAACTCTGTACTTCAAAGAAATTAAGCAGGACTTCCAAAGTACCTTCAAAATGGGCACAGCTGACCTTGCCCACATTGTATGTCACGCAATGGAGCTAATGAGGCCAAATGGTATGTTTACCATTTGCCAGACGTACATAGCCCTAATATTTCCTCACACCAACTAGAATTCATTTGATCACATAGAATGCAAAAGATTTGCTGTTGCAACATATATTAAGATTCTGATTGGAAGAATTAGGAAACAACCAGTGGGATATTGTGTGGCTCTTCCACACTTTCAAATTTGCTGCTTCTGACAGGGTTTCGTGTCACTGGAATAGTTTGCTTATGGAAATACATGATTTTTCTAAAGAAAAATTGATCATAACTAGTAATTCTTACAGGCAGTAACAGGACAAAACTGAATTTTGTACAGATATTTTTATAAAACCTATCCCAAGTTATAAATAAAGCAAGAGAAATTGTGTAAATCACAGGAAAAGCGTTCTAAGTTATTATTTAGAAGTGCTTATATGGTAAATGTGTTCATTAGCCTGGAGAAGAGAAGACTGAGAGGGGATCTTATCAATGCCTATAAATATCTAAAGGGCAGGTGTCAAGAGGATGGAGTCAGGCTCTTCTCAGTGGTGCCCAGTGACGGGACAAGGGGCATCGGGCATGAGCTGGAACACAGGAAGTTCCATCTCAACATGAGGAAAAATTTACTTTGAGGGTGACCAGGGCACTGGAACAGGCTGCCCAGAGAGGCTGTGGAGTCTCCTTCTCTGGAGACATTCAAAACCCACCTGCCTGCGTTCTGTCCAGCCTCCTCTAGGTGAACCTGCTTTGGCAGGGGTTTGGACTAGATGATCTCCAAAGGTCCCTTCCAACCCCTACGATTCTGTGATTTATTGCACTTACCACTTTAATGCAAACTTTTCTCCCCAAAAAAACATGGAAATGACACATTAATCTCAGATGAAAGATCATGTTTTTATCACATTTGTCTTGTACTTGTATCTTCATGGGCCTCCGCTGGACCCATTCCAACAGGTCCATGTCCTCCTTGTGCTGGGGACTCCAGAGCTTCATCTCCAAGCTCACCCACTTAGTGTTTACCACATTAAAAACACATCAGCGAGAACAGTCTTCCTTGGGGTCCTGCAACACTGACTCCCATATGTTGATCAGAGGTGATGAACACTAAACCGAAGTTACGTGACTGCTCTTCTGAAACAAACCTGTACTTTGGAAGCTGACAAAATTGCTACATAGATGGAAAAAGCTTCTGGAAACTCTGTCCTGAAATTAGCATGACTTCCACTCCATCATCTGTGTGGTATTGAGCAACTATTACTCTTTCCTTAGTCTAAGTCAAATATTGAATCTTTGATTCCAAACACTTAAGGATTTTCTTGGTTACTTTTAGGCAATCAGGGTGAATGCTTGATAAATACTTCCATTTTCCCATCCCCTTTTTCTCAAGGGAAAGAAAATCTGACATTAAACTCCAGTGTTATAGACTGGAAAACTTTTGTATGCGGAAGGACTGGGAGGGTGGGAATCCTCGGCCTGGAGAAACAGAGGTCTTAAGAGACATGGAGGTTGTGGGAATTGTGAGTGTTGCGGAGGGGACACAGGGATGGGATGTTCCAGTGCAAAAGTGGCATCGGATGGTGCTGGCAGGTGGAAGGCTAAGATGAGAGGTGGGCGTTTGGATGAGACCACACCACGCGTTGCTCTGCTGAGCAGCTCTTTAAAGCCACATCACGTCACGGGTGCAAGGGGTTCACCTGAGCTCAAGGGGAGACCGGTGAGGGGTATGAAATAACCAGGTGTCATCTCTGCCGTGGGAAGTCCCTCCGGATGGTGGGGGAGGGAGGTGTATCATTAAAGGCTCTCTAGTCTTAAGCCTTCTCCTTGGGCATCCGCTTCTGGCCACAGCTGGAGATGGGGCATGGTCCTGGGCAGGTTCTGCCTCTGACCCAGCAGAGACGTCCCTGTGTCCTGGCATTGGCCGCGCGCTGCAGCTTTGAGCGGTTCACGCCTGCCCACCAAGGGGACAAATTCCGTGTTTGCGAGATGTTTCATTCTCCCAGGGTATGAATAAGCAAGGGAAAGTACACTGAAAAAAATTCAAGAAAGCAGGCTTTTAGTGTATGGCACACGCACGCAAAACGCGCCTCTGATCTGCTATTTCAACAAAGAGTAAGCTCACCTAATAATTATCTTTTAAAATAGAGGTATGGATACCAAACCACAGCTTCTCCAACTCTTTTAATGACCTGACTTTTAAAAAAACAAAACAAAACAAAACAAGAGAAGAAACCCTTCCCACACAGCGTAGGGGAAATCCAAACTGCTGAGAGGCAAGAAGCGCGTACATTCACGGGGTTAAACTGGGGGAATTCCCCTTTGTACTGGACACCGATAAAGAAGTTAAAAGTCTTTTAAACACTCCATTAGGCTGCAGCTGCGGCGGCGGCAATTACTCATTAGGAGTATCTGAAACACCTTTTTTCGCGGTTACTCTATTGCTTTTGCTTTAAAATTATGCGCGTTGAGGAGGACACGTTGAAAAACACTCTGTTTAGGCAGTTCGGAGGGGTTTCGTCTCCCCGGCTGCCTGCGCGGCTCGCCATGACGCTTTTCCCCCGCTTCCTGCGACCTACCGCTCACGACGCGGGCGGCATGTCGCGACAGAGGCTGCTGTCGCCGCCCCCCCCCTTCGCCGCGCTGCGCATGCTCAGAAGGACGGAGGGGAGAGCGGCGGCGGGTGCCTCGGGCATGCGCAGTGGCGGGGGTGGAGCGTGACGCTGCGCGAGCGGCGCGTAACCCGGAAGTGCTCCGGCGGGAGGCCTGGCTGCGGTGGCGGTGGTGGGGCCCTGCACGCTGTGAGCCCCCTCGGCCGCGCCCCCCCCTCCCCGCGCCCGCCATGTCCCGAGGCTCCAGCGCCGGCTTCGACCGCCACATCACCATCTTCTCGCCCGAGGGCCGCCTCTACCAAGTCGGTGGGTGTCCGGCCCCGGGGGATGCTGCCGCTGAATTGCCCCGTCACGGGCCGGGCCTCCACACGCCGTCGCCGCCGCTTCCCGCCCAGGGGGGCTGCGGCCGGCTCGGAAGGCCTCCGCCGAGCCTGGCTGCCTCTGGGGAGGGGGGAAACGTGGCGTTTCCCGTGGCCGCGGCGTCTCGGATCCCGCCCTGCCTGTTCCCGCCGTGCGTGGGGAGAAGCCTGGAGCGGCTGCGATGCCGGCCATGCCGGCGTGGGGGGCTGGGAAAGGGAATTCTGCGTGAAATAAGGAAAGCTGAGAGCCAGGGTGGACCCTCTCGAGTGTCCCCTGCCACGGGGAGGCACCTCCTGTGGTTTCCTGTTGTTTGATTTCAGATGCTTGGAGACTGAACTGACAGCTGTCCAGAAACTGTTTGTTCTCCCTGAAGTGTTTCTTTCAGTTTATTGTGCCAGGCTTATGAGTATTGTGTTTTGGAATCTGAGAACTACAATAGCTGTTTCAAATGGGACTTGAACAGCCTCAAACCCTGCATGCCAGAGTAACAAAATCAGTTTTTAGAGGTAACCCATGCTCTCTTTTGTTACACCTGAATGGCGTGAGTTCTGTACGTCATGGCCTGTGAGATAGCAGCAGCCATCCTTCGTTTCCAGGCTTCTTTGGACATTTTGCAATTAAGCTGCAGCTTAGCTTCATCTTCTTCTTCTGTAGGCCACTGAAGCTTTTATTCATATTTTCACGGTGTACCGCATTCTGCAGAAGAGCCTTATGGTGCTCCTTCTGTGGAATACTCTGTAACAGCATAGTCAGCTCGCAGTCTGGCAGGACAATTCATTGAGAGCGGTCCTGGAGGATCCTCACAACAGGGCTGGGTGAATTGTTTTGACAACATCATCCTGATGCCATCTTCCCCTGGAGTTTCATGGCTCTTCCTCAGCTGCAGTGGCTTCACTGCATGTGCATTGCACAGCATGTCCATACATCCGACTGTTCTTCAGGAAAGGAGTTTGCTGGGACTAGACTGCATGAATTGTCCATGGTAGTCAGTAGTTTCTTTTGTGTCTTCCTGTCAGCTTTTCTCAAGAAGATGGCTATGTGAAATAGGCTTCATGGACAGGTGGCCCCGTCTCGAGCAGTCCTTTCTCCAAGGAGCAACTAGGAAAGTGCCCTGTGTGCAGGTGTGTGTACACAGGTAGAAAGTGACCTGTACTAGGTACCTACATACAGGTGCTGTCTTACACCTGGAGTGTGTATAAGGCTTGTATGCAACTTGCATAGTAAGCTTTATACATATGGGTGGTAGGGACAGCACTTCCTCGGTGGTTCTATGATAGAGTCATGGTCTCCAACCTTCTGTTGCCATTAAAACAGGCTATTTGGTCTGCATTGCCTTTCTGGCTCTATTGCAGTACTACTTGTTGGGAATGGTTTCTGCATCCTGTAGCAAAGAGGAAACTGAGCCTTGGTTTTCTACCTCCTGGGTATATTCAGCCATTAGGTTAATGTGTGAGAAATGTGAAAAATACCTTTTACTCATGTCTTGGAAGCAAGTATCTGCATGTGTATTTGAGAGCCTCTGCACACAGCCTGAAGCTGTCTTAAAGATATTTTGAGTACCTGTGTGCTTTGGGAAGAAAAATACATAAGTATGCATAGCTAACTTCAGGCAAGGATGAGCTCACTCTACCTGCAGCCAGGCTGATAACACAGGCATGGTGCCACATTAGTGTCTCTGTTGGCCAGCATCTAGCCACAGCATGGGCAGAAAGCTCATGTTTGCTTGTGGTCAAATATCCAAACCTAACTTTTTTCTTTCTTTCTTTCATTCTTTTTGAATCCTGTACATCCTTGTCCATGTGCTGGATTCAGATTAACTAGGTGCTCTCAAGGATGGGCATGGACACATGTTGCTTTAAGGCTGCCTTAAAACTCGAGGTTTTTCTGGAAGTTGGCAGTACCTGAAGAGAGATTTCCAGCGTAGTGATATTGGACTGAAATGCCTGTGCTTTGCCTTACATCTGTCTTGTTCTTCCAAAGCTCAAAAAGCTCATGTGCCTTTGAAGCGATCTCATATTAGAAAAGTAATGTTATTTTATACATTTTTCTTGTTGCTTTGGTTAAAATCCCTCAGAGCATCAGTGTTGTCTTGCTATCTATTAGTTCCAGTCGTTGAAGGTGATGTTTCATCTAAGTGGAATTTTAGGAGGTAAAGAAAATTATTATGGTCAAATTTCTGGCTGTTGTGGTGTACTTGAGGAACAGCAAGGGAGTGCTGTTTTCAGAAAGAACGTGTGCAGTACTACTGAAATACTTGCATAGCAGAAAATAGACTTGAAACACCCCTAGCAATTTGGATTTGTTATATTGTAAGAGCTACTTCGCTCTTTGGCTTGTCTCTTTGAAAACTGAGCAGTGCAGATGGTAATAGGAACAGGGTGAGAAGGGACTGCAGCTCAGCAAGCCTTGTTGTCAATACTTGTGAGCAAAAACAGTTTGTAAGGGCACCTATTCCTGCTCCCACCTAAGTGTAAAAGAACCACAGAATGGTTGAGGTTGGAAGGGACCTCTGGAGATCATCTGCACCAACCCCAGGGGGCTCAAGCAGGGCCACCTAGAGCTGGTTGCCCAGGACCATTTGCAGATGGCTTTTGAATATCTCCAAGGATGGAGACTCCACAACCTCTCTGGGCAACCTGTGCCAGCGCTTGGTCAGCCCTCACAGTGAAAAAGTGTTTCTTGGTGCTGAGATGGACCCTCCTGTGTTGCAGGTTGTGCCCATTGCCTCTGGTCCTATCACTGGGAACCACTGAAAGGAGCGTGGCTCTGTCTTTACATCCTCCTGTCAGTTATTTGTACACATAAATAAAAAAGTGTTGCAGAGTCCGGTCCCGGGGCTTCAAAGATGACCAGTTTGTGGGCAGTGCTAGCTCACATCTCACTGGATTCTGTGCTTTGCTGTTGGCTAGCACTGGTCATCCCGGGGAAGGCAAGTGAAGAGGTGAGCGGAGCTGTGCATCTAGCGGAGAGAAAGGGGGAGCATTCTTTATGGCATGTTTGGGTAACCAGTAAATGCTCAGATGCCTGAGAGCGTTGAATACATGGCAATCAGCCCTTCCATAACACTGACTCATCAGATTGAACATCAGGTATTGCAAGAGCTGTTTTTTCATTTTCAGATTATTCCTCTCCTGTTATGCAGTCTCTTCAGTAGATTTGAGTGCAGCTTTTAAAACAGCTAAGTTTAATGCTCACATTATTTTAGAAGACAGTTCTAGCAGTTTGCTGCACTGTTGGTTAGACATGTTCTGAATTCCGTTTTCATTCACACAGCTAACAAAAAGATCATCTGCATTCAGCTGCTGCCTGAAACTTGCCTCTCCTATCCAGGTGTTAGGAAGTTCTGAATGTTTATCATGTGTTGCCAGACAAACGATTTTTAAAGTTGTTGTTCCTGAGGGTTTTGAAACCATTAATCAAGGGAAATTTATTTAATGGATCATATCAAGTAAATCTTAATCTGTTGTATTTATCTGAATAATGCTGTTTAGTTGGCATGTGCATAGTTTTCATTTTAAAAAGTTAATAAAAGCATT
Organism: Rissa tridactyla; assembly: GCF_028500815.1. Classification (NCBI taxonomy): domain Eukaryota; kingdom Metazoa; phylum Chordata; class Aves; order Charadriiformes; family Laridae; genus Rissa; species Rissa tridactyla. Next base: position 31,625,789 of record NC_071469.1, on the reverse strand, counting down.
GCAGTGTTTGAGTGTCAAGTCAGAAAATGTGATAGTAAGGTTAAAACCAATCTTCTGTGCTTGGTCCATCATTACAGTTTTCATCTGTATCAGTTAAAATCTGCAAAAGAAAATTACATCCTTGCAGTGGTACTAATGCTTGAATTACTAAACTTCTGCATGTTAAGAAGTCTTATGTACGGATTTACAGTTAATGTAGGTTAAGGTTGAACTGTTGGTCATGTGCACAACAGCTTTTTTGTTTTCAAACAAATTCCGTTGCTGTTAAGCATTCTAACTGAACAAAAAGGCAAATTATTAGAAATATTGAAAGGAAGCAGTGATAGCGGTTTTGTGAAGAGTGTCAATGACTTAGTTCCCATCAGAAAGTTCTTGTGTGCATTGTACTAAAGACCTTAGAGACACAAAGTGTTGCACAAGTATTAAAGAATTAAAAAGACCAGAACTTGGTGAGACTTCTGTGTTCGGGGGAGGTGTGTCAGTTATTTGTACTAGTATCTCTAACGCTGTTTTTTATTAACTTTTACAAACTTTTCTAGAATATGCTTTTAAGGCCATAAACCAGGGTGGACTTACATCTGTAGCTGTTCGTGGGAAAGATTCTGCAGTAATTGTAACACAGAAGAAAGTACCTGTAAGTAGTCTGGTTTTGAGGGGGCGGGAGGCTGGAAGGAGATAAAAAAAAAAATGGGGGTGAGACTTTGCAATATTGATATTAATTTATTAGCATTGACATATATTGCAATTTGGATTGAATATCTTATTATTGTTCTGCTTATTGCAAGTTCTAGCTCCATTTAGTGCTTAACTGTGCATTTCCTCACCAAGTACTGTAATATTGGTTTTCTTTGTAGCTGTCAAAGGGCTAAAGCTAAAATACGGAGTCGGGCCTGTTGTACTCTGGCACGCATACATTACTTGGGCTTGTAAGGGCTGAGTTGTTCGTAATCAGTTCCCTGATTTCTTCAGTTCCTACTCAGAGAAAATGTTATACCAATAGCATGCAGAACAGGTTTTCATGAGTGTTTTAGCACAGTGGTGATGTATTGTTGACAAAGGAGGAAAGCCCATGTGCTTGAAGGGCAGCATGCAATAAGGGCTCAAGTTTTTGTACGTGTGCACTCAAAGTTTCTTCAGAGGGAAAAGGACTTTGATGTTGGTTGTGCTCTAGCCTTTTCCAGATATTGGGGTTTTTATCTTCCTCATTCTCCTATTTCTGCCTTCACATGCCTAGAGGAATAAATATTAGAGATCCTGAAAGACAATTTTTAGCTGTTGGTTGATTTTTTTGGGTCTCTTCTGTAAATACCAGAGCATCCAGAATGTGTCTTTTTTTTCTACTTGAAGGACAGTGTTTACTATTAGTTTATTTCTGTTTCCTATTTAGGACAAGTTACTGGATTCCAACACAGTGACTCATTTATTCAAAATTACTGAAAATATTGGCTGTGTGATGACAGGAATGACAGGTATTTAATTCACCATCTTTTATAAGTATCTGAAGCATGTCAATTTTTTTATATAGTTCACCAGGTTTGTATCACATAAAACAAGTAAGTGCTCTAGGAGATTTGTTCCACTCAGTCTGGTTTTGGAGAACTTGTCTAGTTCTAATATGCATATTTAAAGACACCTTAAAGTTGAGCCTGGAATTTGCATTCTCAAGCAATGCGAGGAATAAATGTGGTACATGTTCAGTGAGATTAATATTAGTTCTTTCTGCCTAGCTGACAGCAGATCCCAGGTGCAGAGAGCCCGCTATGAGGCTGCTAACTGGAAGTACAAGTATGGCTATGACATCCCTGTGGATATGCTGTGTAAAAGGATCGCAGATATATCTCAGGTCTATACGCAAAATGCTGAAATGAGGCCTCTTGGTTGCTGTAAGTATAGTGTATGAAATTGATCTTTTCTCTTTCTTGTCTAAGCTTGCAACTTCAAGTATAAGGAATTCTCACCCATTTTCAAATTGTGCGAGATATGGATGTAACTGAAGGAATAAGAGGGATGAACAGCCAAATGAGAGGGAAGTTCTGAATTGGAGTCACGATTTTACCATTGGCTCAGCATTTGAATTGGAGTAAATGATTTAGCCTCTTTTAAAACATGCGATACTATTTCACCTGAGATTTTGGAGCCTAATCTGCTTCTGCACAGCACAGTGATGTGTTTGAATGGGAGACGATCTTTTTACTGGTGTCTCTGTTTGGGTAAATATCACTGATAAAACAGACATATGGAGAGTGCAATTATGCTTGTGCAGGTTTTGTGGCTTTTTCGTCTAAGTAGTATGTATAGGACAAAAATCTGCATAATTTTTGCTCTTAACCATGATATATATTTATATATTTATATAATATATAGAAAAGTAGTGCTTAAAAATCTTTCACTTGCAAACATTCTACACCGGTCTTGTTTTAGAACAGCAAATTCAGCTTAAATAAAAAACCGATGTGTGTAAAGTTGGGTTTTCCTGGTCATCTGTGTGTTCTGGGGTTGAATCTGACTTATTTTTTCTCTTAGATTTGGCTGTGAGCAAGTTGTAACCGTACTGTTGGCCTGTCCGGGAACTGAGATAAAAGACAATGTTTCCTCAATTACTTTTTCATTAAACATTCTGTCTGGGTTTCTTTCTGTTTGCTTGGGGTTTGTTTTTTTTTTTTTCTTTTAAGGAGAATAGTTTCAGAATTGATGAATCACTTCTCGTAATCATAGCAGGCGCTAGCACTTCTCACTAAATAAGTAACATTTCAGGGTTGCACCACAGTTTCCATGATGGGGCAATTTTCCTGTGCTTGTAATGTTCAGGAATGATTGTTTCTTTCTTCCATTGGCATTTCCCATGCCTTGATACTACTGGAAAGTGATTATTTTTATGTTTTTAATACGTGAATAAAAATGTTTTTTTCTTAACTTTCCTTAACTATTTTTGAAAAGACGATGGGAAAATTCTTTCTGTTGTAGTAAGAGCTGCTCAAAGCTTATCAACTATAAGTATTAGTTAAAAGTTACGCAAGTGAAAAACAAAAATAATTTAAAACCTTGACCTTGGTCTGTTTTGGGTTTTTTCGCAAGTGTTGCTTTTGAGTTATTTTTAATATCCATATTTAGACTATACAACTGTAAATCTAGAAGTGTGGGTGAACACAGATGCATCTCAGTGATGTGACCAGTTTATGTTTCTTGAAGTCTGTCCAACTTGAAAGCATTTAGTCAAATGGTCTTCAAAGACTCAGTTTTATGTTCTGATGTTTCCATGCTTAATTTCATATATTATTTTTTTCCTTTAAAGAAAAGAGAAAAAGGAATGTAATGCAGTCTTTTCAGGATTACAGTTGAGAAATCTAAAGTTGATCTTTTGATATTTATATTAAATTCAAAGTATTTGTAGAGTTGCTTCGTGGTAAAAGGTACATGTTAATACAACTATTGTTTACACTTTTAAAGTGTCATGCAATACACAGGAAGAGAACTGTGGCTGGTTTAACTTTGTATCGGGATTAATAATTTTGTATTTCCTGACTTTGTGGTTCGCTACAGGCTGAGCATGGCAAAAATGTTTCCACGTTTAATGAGTAGCCATCTTTGGGAATTATAGAAATGTAGTTTGCGCTAAACCGAGTTGCGCACCTGGTAACGCGACGCTGCTAAGAAATGGCAAATTAGAGATTAAGAGGAAATCATAGCTCTAGGTGTTGGACTGGTTCCTAAAAATGTACCGCTATGCAGTTTTTCACAGGAGAGGAGTATCTATTCTATTCTTTAGTTAAATGAAATTGCTGAAATTGGGGAAAAACATAAATTAACAAATTTTCTCTTCAAGGTATGATTTTGATTGGTATTGATGAAGAACACGGCCCTCAGGTATACAAGTGTGATCCGGCAGGTTACTATTGTGGATTCAAGGCCACAGCTGCAGGAGTTAAACAGACAGAGTCAACCAGTTTTCTTGAAAAGAAAGTAAAGAAGAAATTTGATTGGACATACGAACAAACTGTAGAGGTAGGCCAGCAGAAGGAAATAGAGATTTGTTACAGTATTTTTAATGAATATGCTTCATGTATGCTTGCGATATAGAGGAATGGGGTTAGGCATTTCATGTTTTCTTACAGTTCTGTGTTGCTGCCAGAGCAAGTATAGCTATTCCAACCAGAAAATCTTTTGAAGGTAGTTTGCAAATGTTTAAGTAGTCCTTTAATCTGCTCTTTCTGCTTTATCTTTGCTGAAGCAGAATCTATCATTGTAGCACTCCCACTGTAGCTGGTGGTTAGTTACTGCAGTGCTTGATTCTGGGGATGCCAGTGCAATTTTGTTTTAGTGGCACTTAAAATAATCTTCATGTTAGAAAGCATTTTAGGAGCGGGGTAGTGCTTGTCTGTCAGTTTAGTAAATATAACACCGGTTGTTACACCTACTGTGAAAACTGTTGTTCAAGGCCTATTGTAAAAAATGTATCCTACTCATAAAATAGGTCAATGAACTTATTTTATAAATCATACTTACTTTTTTCACTTACACTGTAGAGATCTGTCTAAACAGTCCTCTTTCATGGCCCACCTATTTCTCCTGCCAGGCTTTGTTCTTGTCTCATAATGTTGTTTGCTGCATCACAAGATCAGCAGCTGAAATAAGGAATAATAACCTAAGCAACTGACTCCCGTGTAAGATTCAACAGAGTACTGTTGAGATTCCTGTGAATGCTATGCAGATTCAGACCTTCAGCTAAATTACATCTGAAGTCTACATTACTGTGAAAGTACCGTTTAAACAGAAAGTTCTTCAGCATAAACTCCTAAGTTTTATACTTATATCTTAATAAGTACTGACTTCCTTAATAATTTCTTTAAAGAGAAGTTCGTGAGAGGGTTAAAAAATCATAGCATACTGAAATTGAATGTATTTGAAATTCCCTCAGAGATCCTTTTTTATCCTGGCTAAGTATTTTTCACATTAAATATATTTTTCTATCACTGCTTGATTATACTGAGCATGTTTCTTAATTGAGCGGTTGGAGGTAGATGAAACAGTCTTGTCATATTCTTGGTTTTAATTCATAAAACCTCCATAGTATGGTGCAGATACTTGATTGGTAATTAATCTGCCAGTCAGATCCTGGATGCGCTTCTGTACCTTTTTGTTGTCATTGTGAAAATGCTGAGATTGTGAATGTAGATCAGACACTGTTACTCTGAAAGTCAGTAGTGACAGGGAGAAACGAAAACAAGAATCATGTTTTTGTAATGTTCTTCAAACACATGCCCAAAAACCTTTTGGTTTTTTTTTTTTTAAAAAAAAAGCTTGCAGTGTGTTAGAGGTAATGCTCCAAGGATAAGAATTTTGTTTGGGGTTTTGGTTGTTTTTTTGGTTTTGTTTTTGGTTTGTTTTTTTTTTTACAACTTGTCAGTCTTCTGATAAGACATCTATATAGTCTCATAGAATTATTGTAGAATCAATGTGTTATCAACATATTGAAAATAAACTTTAGAAAAGTCTTGTCTGGTGTTTGACACCTCGTAACACACTGCTGCTCAGAATTACATGCCAGCATGTCAGAATAACTGATCTGATAAGCATCTAGCTACATAACTGTTTCATGAAACTTCTTTTTGCGTTGAATCATCATTTTAGAAATACATCTTTAGTGTTATTGTGACCAAACTTCAGGGTTAAGTATGAGTGAGGTTGCAAAGAACACCTTTGAAAACAGGTGATGATTGTGGTGGGGAAAAAAATAAGCCATGATGAAATGCAGCTTTTAAAAACAGCCAATGTAATTTTAATTACCAGAAGAAAAGCCAAAATGGAAGCTACGCAAGTGGTATGTGCTTTGAGTAATCTTGAACTGTAATGATGATGTCTGTCTTGTTTGCCACTAGTGAAATACGTTCTGTCCTTGGGACGCGGGGTTTTAAGTTTTGCATGGTAAAGGGTTTTGGTTTTGTTGTGGTTTTTTTTCTGCTACGAAAATGACATGTCCCTTGGTTTTTTGTAGATTGGGCTTTTTAGGGAGAGGACCGTAGAGGGACTGTATTCTGTAACAAGGAGAAACTATTTAAAACTTTTCAGCAGAGGTTTTGAGGTGGAGGGAAATGACTTAAAACTAGAAGGAAGGGTAGTTGTTAATGCTATGTCTATTAAAAAAAGAAAAAGCCTTAGTGCTTTCTGTTTAATAACAGTTTCTTTGTCATTTTTCAGACAGCAATAACATGCCTGTCTACTGTACTATCCATTGATTTCAAACCTTCAGAAATAGAAGTCGGTGTAGTTACAGTGGAAAATCCTAAATTCAGGTAAGTGATCAGTGTTGATAAAACTTGGCGTGTTTCTCTCGTTATGTGCAATTAGTTTTAACTTCTTGTGTAGTGGTAAATAGAAAAAAAGATAAATGTCAGAAGTTGAAGTTCTGGAGGTTTGTTTGTTTGTTTGTTTTTTTTACTCATAACTCTTCAAAATGTGTCGGGGTAAAAGACATTGTTTAAAAAAAAATAACAACATGGTTTTAAAATGTTTGACATGGTTAAGAGATCCAGTAGAGAAAAGTGTTGCCTTTTGTTTCTTAAAAGGGTGTTGCTTCATGTGATGATTAAAACGTAGTTACATGTGGTCTAGATGATTTTTCATGCTTTAAAGAATAAAAATTCTTCTTTGTACTAGTGTCTGGAGTCCACTTCCAAATCATAGTCATGACAACTAATGCAGTAAAGTCTGTTAAAACAGACTTTATATTAGGGAAAATTTTGCAAGTCCCTTAATTTTTTTTTAATCCTTTTCTAAATGGGATCTTTTAATTACTCATGCTCATCTTGTAATTGTAGCAGTTTTTAACATCTTCAGTATATAGTTAATAGATTAAGAATTTTTATGATGTGAAATGTTTTAATTTTACAAAACTAAAAAATCCTGGATTTAAAAATCACTGCAGTGATTTGGAACTGACTGAACTTTTCCTTTCTGAGTATGCTGCATTCCCACCTACTTCACGTGTTCTTTTTCTGCCGTTTGTAACCGCTTTGCTCTCTAGTGCCTTTGATTCTTCCTTTATTTTTCAAAAAAAAATGGAACGTTGGCCTGTGGCCCTGGCAGCAGGACTTTAAATAGCTGGCAGATGCGTTGTATAAAACTTATTTGTGTAGATATTAGGTTGTAATATTGCAGCTTAAGGGGAAGAATCATTTCAGCTATTTAAGATGACTTTTTGTTCTTTCAGGATCCTTACAGAAGCAGAGATTGATGTGCACCTTGTAGCTCTGGCAGAGAGAGACTAATTAGCATTCCCGGTTCCATTGTCTGTGCTTCTGGCCAGAATATTTGGTGAAAAGAAAACACTTATTAATGGCTTTAGATTATGGGTGGAAAACAATGTTCACTATATGATGTATTTTACTCTGTACAAATAAAACAGAGGTTTTTGAAATACTTGTGTCTCCTTTTAATGTATTTTTTTAACTTTCATTTCTATGACATTCTCATCAAAATGCTCGATGACTTCAAGTGTTTCTGTGATGATTGCTTGCCTTTTAGTTGTATTTTAAGAGAAATTTTATACTCTGCACTGTATTTTTCATCTGAGCTATTTGGCTCCTAGTGTGAAGATTTCTATCAGATTATGTGGGGTGTGTGTCTTGAGATTAATTCTTACATTTACATGCGTTCTCTTCTTGCCCTGATGTTGAAAGGCTTATAACATTACTGGTTTACCTGCGGGGAAATCAAGAGGATCTTAATATTTGCTCAGGTTTGTATGAGGATTAGGACAAAAGTTGAAGGAAAAAACTTGAGCTACGATTCCCAGTGCATTCCTTTAGATTGATTTATTTGCGGTGCAGGTAGTGAATTTAAAGACATCTGCTGTAATTAAACAGCTCTGAAGCTAACATTTATTTAGGGGAACAGATTCTATATGTAGTGTAGTTTGGGATTTTGGCTGTTTGCCACCTACCTGGTTTTGAGGCCTTGAGCAGTGTCAGAAACGACACTGGGGCTGTGTGCGGCCAGCAGGCAAAAGTCCATCAGTAAGAGTGTCTCTGGGAAGCAGTTCCCCTTGCTCCTTTAAAGGTTCTGGGTTAGGAGAAAGGAGAAGACCGCAAAAACACAAGTGAAGGTGAAGAAAAATGCCTGTTTGTTTTGCTGCAATTGCAGAGGTTTCAGCCTCAGCAGCAAAAAGGGAGATAAACAAGAAGAGATGCTGAGGAGAAAGAGGACGTTACCAGGCACTTTTAGCTGTTGGGTAGACATGAGAGTCGTCTTGGAAGAGTGCCAAGCTAATGTGACTTATCTCCTGACCTTCATTCCTCTGCCATGCTATTCCTATATTGTCTTTAATTACTCCAAAGTTCTCTTTAATTATTTTTTTTTTTTTTGAGACCTTTGGGTAAGGCCTCATAAGTCATCAGAAACTGGGATTGCTTAATTATTTTTTTTTGCTTTACAGTTAAAGCCCCTTGAATGTGTATTTTTTCAAGTTCCTTGTAGTAAAGGAGATGCAATTATGTGTTTGGTGGCTTTAATAAGAGATAACGCTAACTTTTTGTGGCAGCTGAGTTGAGCAGATTCAAATGTACTGTGAATTGGTGACTTTACAAAGATTCCTGAATTGCCATTTGTGCCTCCAAATTTCAGCTCCCCTCACGTCAGATAGTGCAGTATAGATGGTAAGATGAAGCCACCCTTGCTTCTGGTTTTGGGTTGGTTATCTGAGAATCCTGTGTGGTTTTGTGCCACAATTGGCAGAACAAATACTGATGGAACATTTGGAAAGGTCTGTGTCGCTCCAAGAGACAGCTGGGTTTCTGAAACTTCCTAGGACCTTTCTTCCTAATACTCCAGTTTTATAATAGCATGAAATTTGAGTAGACTTAAGTCATCGTTTACTCTGCCGTGAAATATAATCCACTGATACTTTGGTCTTGATCTTTATATATGTATATAAAAAACTTCACTAATGACTTCTTGAACAAAACAAATTAAAAAAAAAATTATGACAGTTGGGAAGCCGTATGGCTAGAGCACATTTGCATAGTATTTAGCATTAAAACTCCCTGCAACACCCTTAATTCTAAATTTTGGAGCTTGTATATGATTGTATAACTCAGGTGGTGGTTCTGAGAGCAATGGGTGTTTGTTCATACCATGTGCTTTTGCAATGCAGAACATCCCCATCTTGTGTTGAGAGATGATGAGTTAAGCTGTCTGCAATATATTAACTGGGAATGTTGCTTTTTTTTTTTTTAATAAGTAAAGTTAAAATTGCAGCAACTGAAATGCCATTTTTGTTAGTATTTTGTCTTGTAGTGAGAATTCCTGGCACTCTTTTCATACTAATGATAGGGATTTTTCTTTTTCAGTCAAACCTTTTTGTTGTTTTAAGATAAGGCAGCTACGCAGATGGGGATGCCTGACCTGATGGGAAAACCCCACGTATTGCACATACAGACGATGGCATTCCTCGCACCCTGGAGCCGACAGCACCTGCAACGAAACTGCATCAGCCGTGGCTGATAGAGTTGATGATACCGTACCTGGTTATCACCTGCCCTTCCAAACCTGGCACTTGCAGAGAAACGAGAGTATGCAGGACGTGATCCTAACACTTCTGGTTTGGGTAGAGCTTATCAAGAGCGATAGCAGAGCTGGGCTCGCTCCCTGCATTTGTGGTTTGTTGGGCCAGTGCTGAAAACTCTGGTAGATGCAATTAGAGTGTGAAAGCACCCGTAGTTCAGCAGGAATAGGATCAAGTCTTAACTCACAGCGCGCTCTCGTTGTGGTGTAGAGTGTAAGGATGCAAATGCCAAGTACACACAGTCAGCTTAGGTAAATCAGTATTTATTGGACTCGGTGAAAAGCATCTGGATTTCTTAGGAGCAACCCCCCCCAGCCCCAAGGGGGCCCCAGGAGCTGTAACGGCATGTATTACAGACAGAAATAGCTTAATCGGGAGTCTTAACATAAATAGTCTGTGGGTCATCAGGAGCTGTCTGTGTATTCGTCCTGGAAACAAGATCTTAAGGCAGGCGGTAATGAACCTCTCTAGGATTTCAGATACTTCTTAAATGCAACATGTGGCACTGAATCGACCTGTAATAGGCAATGCTAGACCATACCTTTTCACTGGAAAGCCTCCAGTGATGACAGTCTAAGCTACATCTAAGGTAGGTGAGGAGTTCAGGTGGAGCAAGCGTGTGTAGATATATTACAGCCATTTTAATGACATGGAATAACATGCTGCATTCTTCTCTGCTTTCTCTGTCCTGTTTCTCATTAAGCCAATGTCCAGGTGAACCAAATAAATATTTTGGTTCAGTGCACATTGGTGGAAGTGAAATGAAAGAAGGTCTGTAGCTTGCTGGCATCTGCGGGGGAAAAAAAAAAAAAAAAAGAACTTTCCCACTATTATTTTTTCCCTCTGACACAGAAGCAAAGCCTGCTATTTTGAATACTGCAAAACAGCAGCCTTTGTTGGCTCATGAGATGAAGTTTTGTGAAGTGTATCCCTGACAGTATTCATGTTTTCTTCTAGAAAAAAACATACGCTACCAGGGTAATACCAGTAGGGGCATTGCTTTTCGTTTTGTAATCAGTGATGTTTTTCTTTTTTTTTTTTTTTTTTTTTTCAGATGGGAAGTTTGTAAATTGTCATAGCTTGTTCCAGCCAGTTCTTGGTAGTAACAATTTGTTCTGTCCTCTTGTTTTGCTGTAACCTAAACTATTTGGAAACAATGCAAGACATCCTGTAGTTCAGGATCTGTTGGAACAGTGAACTTAAACCTCTCACGCCCAAACTAAAACAAGGATCATCACATGCTTATGCAAAGCTCCTTAAAATAGTGTCTGGATTTTGTTTGTTTATCATGATTATCACATTTAAAAAGAAAAACAAAAATCTCAATCAAACAAAACCCAACACTTTTTCCTGTACTTTGCACCATGTCTGCACAGATAAACTTGAATTTCTTAAATGACTGTCAAAACCCTCAGTTAGTAGCAATATTTGCTGCTGTTCACCAAGCTGTTCTTAGCATAGCAATCTTTTTCTCTAATAGTAGTCTTATACTTGTCACCACCATCTATGAAAATTCCGTGCTACAATGTTAACTAAGGGAACAGTACTTGACTGTAAACCCAGTGAATAAATAGAGCCAGCACATCACCAAGTCAAAATTCAGCTCACTCTGTTTGGCAGAATTGAGTCATCTACGCAGAAGTGTGTGCTTCCATGTTTTGGGTTAGTGTTTTTCTCCTGGTCCTTTTTAGAACACATCAGCCGCAGTTGCGTTCCCCGGCGCCGCAGATGCACCGCGCGGCCCCGCTGTGCAGCTCGTCGGGGCTCAACTGATACAACTGACGTTGAACCACGAGCCTCGGGAGTAAAGTGTCCTAGCTAAGGCATAGTATGCAGTGCAGATTAGGACACACAAGCCAATTTTTATTTTTACTTTTTTTTACCAGCAAATTATATCTGTTTGTTTTCTGTCCCAGAAAACTACCTGTTGTGACACCCACCGGCACAGAGATTTGTGAACATAAGTTATTTATCCTTTATGGGATTCCTTAGACTAGAAAGTAACCCTCTCTCAAGTTAGAGAGTCAAACTTGGTAGCTGTGGATAGAGAAACATGGCGTGAATGTGCATGGACTGGGATTGCGTGGTCAGGAATGGGAATTCCTTTGGGTGGCATCTGATGTTGCTGTGATTTTTGCAGGTACTGTTGTCCTCCTCCCTGTTTTGATCCCAGCTATGTCCAGTCTCTCTCTTCAGCCAGGACTGGTGCTCATTTACATTTGTAACGGCTGTTCTCTTTGCTGAACTGGTGGAAAACATTGTTTTGTTTGTTTCAGTTCCTTGTTGGGTCGGTGACCTCAACGGGCTCACTGTGGGATCAAGTTGGCTGTAGTGCTGGTGTGAAGGAGGGAAGAAGGAAATGGGATTTCACTGCCTCTGGTTTAAGCTGCTGTGGAAACCAAAGCCCGTATCACCGAAGGAACGGGAGTAGCCATATCTCAGTATCCCCTTGACTGCTCTTTGACTTAAACCTATATAGAATCATAGAATCATTTAGGTTGGAAAAGACCCTTGGGATCATCGAGTCCAACCATCAACCCCACTCTACAGAGTTCTCCCCTACACCATATCCCTTAACACCACATCTAAACAACTCTTAAATACATTCAGGGATGGTGACTCCACCACCTCCCTGGGCAGCCTATTCCAGTGTCTAACCACTCTTTCTATGAAGAATTTTTTCCTAATGTCCAGCCTAAACCTACCCTGCTGCAGCTTGAAGCCATTCCCTCTTGTTCTATCACTAATTACCTGTGAGAAGAGACCAGCACCGACCTCTCTACAGTGTCCTTTCAAGTAGCTGTAGAGAGCGATGGGGTCTCCCCTCAGCCTCCTCTTCCTCAAACTAAACAGTCCCAGCTCCTTCAATCGCTCCTCATAAGATTTATTCTCCAGGCCCTTCACCAGGTTCGTTGCCCTCCTCTGCGCTCGCTCCAGCACCTCGATATCTCTCTCGTATTGAGGTGCCCAGAACTGGACACGATACTCAAGGTGTATGATGACACCTGGTCCACCAAAGGGGTATTTGCCTCTGTCAGCAGGTGACGTAAGCCTTAATTTGAGCAGCATCAAGACTACCCCTTATCTAAGCAGGGTCTAGTCTGAAGGTTTCTTTGGGGATGGTGCTGTTACAGCAGCTCTTCCCTTGTTCCTCTGCTCCTGTACCCATTGTGTAGCCCAGCCATTTCCAGGGAATGTGATTTGGAAATGAGTCTATGTTTTAAAAAAATAAAATTAGATTAGAAATGTCATCCAGAGAAGTGGCATGAACTGGGTTTGGACACTGGTTAACCTCAATCCTGGTCCTGCAATAGTAGTACCAGCACAGGGGGCAGTGCAGGACAGGATCCATAAGCGGGGTCTGGTTACACTGGTGGTGCAACCGGTAGGTAGGAATGGCAGTCAAAATCCTCCCTTGTAAGCAAATATTTTTCATCGGGGGGGGGGGATATTAGTTCTCTGAATCTGTCAAAGCCCGCTTTCTGGGATCTAAGAGGAGGCAGCGGATCTCACTGGGCAGGACAGCTTTAGGGCGTTTAGGAAGGTAGAACTTCCACCAAGGTGGCAAGAAAACCTACAGCAAGCTGGCTGCCAAAGGGTTCGGCCGCCTCGGGTTGGGTTTTAACGAGGGCGCGATGGGCAGCGTTTCTTTTCGTTCCCTGTTCCATCTGCATCCCTTAAACCACTTGTAGCTGTGCGTACCTTTAGGCTTTGTGAAGAAATGTATTTGCGTTGAACGTTAGCCTAGTTTCAGTTAACAGTATTTGGAAATGCCTGGCTGACAGGAGGGAAAAAAAAAAAAAAAAGGTATTTCTAACCTAAGGATGTGGTTAACCTTGAAAATACGCTACCAGGTTAGCTTGGTTACTCACTGCCCCCGAAGGTAACAGGATGTGCCTGTAAGAAGGCTGGAGGGTTGCTGTGGAGGCTGTTAGCAGGAGGGACGGGAGAGAAAGGAGGATTTTCAGGGATGACCGGGAATTCTGCCTGACTTGCCATGGGTTTTGTGGCGACTCGCCTGAACCCTCAGTCTCCAGTGGATTTCCCAGCCTGTAGCCCCTGGTTGCTCTGACTCGTGGGTGTCTGCGTGCGCGAGATGCTTGTTGAATGCTTGTGAGGAGATTATGTGATGATGTTCCTTATTCTTATCTCCAGGAGAAGTTTCCATTACTAACCTCTCTTACCTAGTAACAAACCAAGTAAATAAAGTAGAAAATAGTGCAGAATTAACTTTGTAAGGGCAAAAGTAGTTATATCCCTTGGGTGACAACAGTGCTCACCAGGAAGTAATTTTTTCAATTTTTTTTTTCCTACTTTGAGTACTTTGCACTGACACCTACATCTTTCTCACTCCAACGCAGGAAACAGACCTGAGCTCTTGTGTAGGTAGCTCAGCGGGGGCATCTGCCTAAAATGCAGTAATGGTCCATATGTTCAAAGGCAAGAGTTAGAGATGGGCTGCAAAATAAGTCTGTAGAGCAGGGGAAAAAAAAACCAAAAAACAACCCAAAACCCAGATGTTGTGAATGTCCTGGCATCCATGTGAGGGTTTTGATGGTCTGAAAAAGGGCATAAGGTTGTCCAGAAAAGGAAGATAACAAAAAGAATTAGTGATAAGTAGCATTACAAGTGGCTTATATTACCGGAATGAAGTAGCAAAGGTCCTTCCCCTTCAATTTTAAGAGGGGGATTTAGTTATTAATAGAGAAAAAGAGGATAAAATGGATTTTTCTTCTCTCTGATGCTAGACCTATCGACAAACGAAAGCACGTGCAATGCGTTCAGCAGGAGGACAATTGAGAAACCGCTTCTGTTGATGAAGCACATACTTGCAAAATGATGTTACAGCCCTTATTTCAAATGCAGATAATAATGAGTATGGGATGTTTTCCCACTTTGGTAGCAAATCAAAACACATACTGTGGCAATACATGAACGCTTGTGCTTTGTAACAAGAAACAATGTGTGTGGGTAGATACGTGCTGTAATCCAGCTCTGCTGGGAGTGCAGGGCTTTAAAAAGGGCTGGAGAGGCCAAGGTGTGCCGCAAGAGCAGAGCAGCTGAAGGGGCTTCTTTCAGCTCCTAGGCTCAGGTTCATGATGTTTGGCTCTTGGCATGAACAGGCAAGGGTGGGGGTCCACAGCATCTTCACCAGATCTAAGTTGGAAACACCTGCCTTCAGTCGCTGTGTGGTGCCACGCCACCACAGAATGGTCAGGGCTGGAAGGGACCTCTGGAGATCATCTAGTCCGACCCCCCTGCCAGAGCAGGGTCACCTACAGCAGGTTGCACAGAGACGCGTCCAGGCGGGTTTTAAATGTCTCCAGAGACGGAGACTCCACCACCTCTCTGGGCAGCCTGTTCCAGTGCTCTGCCACCCTCAAAGTAAAGAAGTTCCTCCTCATGTTTAGGTGGAACTTCCTATGCTCAAGTTTGTGCCTGTTACCTCTTGTCCTGTCCCCGGGCACCACTGAAAAGAGCCTGGCCCCATCCTCCTGACACCCACCCTTTAAGTATTTATAAGTGTTGATAAGGTCCCCCCTCAGTCGTCTTTTTTCCAGGCTGAAGAGACCCAAATCCCTCAGCCTTTCTTCATAAGAGAGGGGTTCCAGTCCCCTCATCATCTTGGTAGCTCTCTGCTGCACCCTCTCCAGCAGTTCCCTGTCCTTCTTGAGCCGGGGAGCCCAGAATTGGACACAGCACTCCAGGTGCGGCCTCACCAAGGCAGAGTAGAGGCAATGGCATCCACATGATCGCAAGCTTGACCCAGTTCAGGGAGTCCATCTGGGCCGGTACTTGTCCCTTCTTCACTGCAGGATTAAGTTTCGCCTGTCTCGGCTCACGGGCTCACCGCACGGTTGCATGAGCTCCAGCGTTTGTAAAGGGGAGAGGATAACATCTTGTGGAAACAGGGAGGGAAGGACACAGTTCAGCACAGCCCGACAGAGTGCAAAAAGCACACCCCTCGATTTGATTGTGCCACGTACTGCAGGTTGCCATGGTTTTATTGTGTTGGTATCTTAAACCATTTTGAGGCGGATAATTACCTAGGAGAACAAACAATTGCTCCTTGCCAACTTTCCGCGCATCGCGAGCTGGCGGCGCCCGCCAGCAGTACAAGTACAATCCTCCAGATGGTACTTCAGCCCACTCTGCGGGCACCTACTCATTCACAGCCAGCCGAAGCGTGTGAAACTCTTTATGCCGGTGCTTCTTTCAGTTTTGCGTAAAATGGGTGGTTGAAAGGGCTGGATTGAAGACCTGCGGTTACTGCCTGGAATCGTTCCTGCTGGTGAAAGGCTGGAGCTCCCTCCCTCCGCTCTTGACAAATACGGCGGAGCTGCTGAGACAGGTTTGCCGCGCGGGCTAGTACGTGGTTGCCTGCTCTCCCGTAATGCCGTGCCTCTGGTTTGCCTTCTGAAGGTCTGTTGAAAATAAATAAATAAAACAAAGCCAAAAACCTTAAAGTAGATCCGTGCTGAAAGACAGGTGGCTGACACAACTGGAGTATTTGCAATAACTGCGAACAAAACCTCAGCACTGGGTTTTGCGCCTCTGTTGATTATTTTTTTTTAGAGCTGGGAAAGAAACCGGCGATGTCCTGGGGAAGCAGGGTCATGTGAGGATAGCGGGGCTGGAGAAGGAGCCAGCCCCGAGCTCCCCCCTGCTCCTGCGCGCCTCGTGCCACGGGCTGTGGGAGAGGATTCGGAACAGCGATTAAATATAGTTGCGGCAGAACCTGCTTGGCTTGTTCCACTTGGATCCGCGCTTGAAAATTTTGATTAAAAATATCCCCGTGCGGTGCAGTCTCAGCAAGGATGGCACCGGGGCGGACGCGTCTCTCCCCGGCTCCGAGTGCCAGCTGCTGACCCTGCCGTGGGCGGCTCGGCAGGGCTTCGCTCGGCTGCGGCCTTACACCCCGGCTGGCTGCCGGGGAGCCCTCCACCACTGTCACCGGTGGGAAAAATTGCCACCCTTCTTTCGTTACTCTTTTTAATCTTTAGTTATCATTATTCCAACCATTTTTTCACATGAATAGAGAGCAGTCTCATGCCAACTGACCAGCTTCCATAAACTGCTCTTGTTTTCAGATGTCCTTAAAGCCTCTCATGCCCAGGTCCCAGGGATACTTTCCGATTTGAGAGAAGGGATCAGTGCCCTTTTTTGGCGACAAAAATTACGAGAAGTTCTGCAGGAAGTAAATTATAAAATACCAGGATAAGTGTAGTCTGAAATTCGTGAAATCTGTGCTTGTCCTAGTCCTGTCCCCTCCAGCTTCCACAGGTTTAGCAGTTAATTGCTCCTCGACTTAAAAAAGTTAACAGCAGAAACTTTTTCAAGGCAATTTTCCCCACCCCCGGCTGCTCCGAGGCCCACCCTGAGAGAAGCAGCGAAAACCTGGGCTTGTTTTTGTTGGTACCACACCTACCGCACGGGGCTCCACCCGGGAGGGAATTCCCACGCCGGCTAATTGCACCGCAGCAGCAGCGCCAAACACCCAACAGCTTGATTGCAGATCTTGTAAATAAAGTAGAACTCTACATGAATGTGCGTGGCCTCTGCAGAGTCCTTTCCCCCTCTGAAGACTTTCCACGCTAGTGCCTTTGAATCTCCTGCGGCTCGGCCAAGCCGTATCTGCTCAGTGCAGAGAGGTATCATGGCTTTTGCAGCTGGGCCAGTGTGGTTTTTCTGGGTTTTTTTGTTTTGTTTTTTTTTTCTTTTTGACAAACAGTGAATAATGTGTTTTTGTCTGCGAAGACACGAGTGGTCTGGCCTGAGCTTTTATCTCTTGTGGTCATATGGGCAGTGACATCTTTCCACCTAGAGGCTGTAGGTCAAAATCTAATTGTGTTTCAAATACTAACAGTGCAGATAATGGCTTCGCAGCAAAATTCCCTGCTGAGTTAGCTGCTGCGTCTCAGAGGAGTGCGTAATTTTGGGGGTCGGCCTCTTCATAAGCTTGGTGAAAAAAGTTTGCTAGGACCAAATGAAAAGCCAAGTTAAGAGTCGGAGGGTGTGAGCCGGGAGGCGTCGCAGGCTGCGCGGGGACGACGCAGCTTATCTGTGCCGAGGCACACGTACGCTCCCCACCCCACGCTCCCCTCCCTGCCACGGAGCGAGACACGCTCCCACCGCCTCGCAGGGACGTGGGACAGGAGGGCACCCAACCGCCCCAGTTGCCCGCTGGCGCGGCAGGACGGGAGACGCTGAGAAGGACTGGTGGGTGCGATGCTCGCTGCTGGGGAGCAGCCACAGGCTGGCAGCGCGCAGGTGTGGATGGAGCTCACGGGTCAGTCCCACCTTCCCCGGGGTTACGCGTCAATCCCAGCACTGCCAGCAGCGTTTTGTAGTGTCAGCAGGTCCACGAGGAAAGGCAGCAGGAGTTCGTTTGCGGGCTTTGTGTGTGTCTGGCAGGTTCCAGTGTCCCGCCTGGTTTGCGTGGGCCTGCCAGGTGATTGCCACGGGCTGCCTGGGGTGGGGAAACCACCACAGCTTCAACTGGGATCTGAGTTACTGGCTCAGCAAGAAGTAAAGGCACCAAAACCCCCTCCTGGTTTCCCTGTTCCCAGACTTCTCCTCCATTCAAAAGTACTGTGCATAAAGACAGCGTTGCAGTCCGGGAAACCCCTGTCTTGCACAGTTTCCTTCCTCTTTTCTTCTTCCTAAAACGCAGTGGCTTTGTCATTACACAACCACACAGTGTCCTCTGAACAAGGAAAGGAGAGAGCACGCCAGCGTCCCAGCCAGAGCCAGCGCTGGGTGCTGCTCCGTTCATCACAGTCCCTGCAGACTCACCTCCCGGGGAGACCCCTGTGGTACCAGGAGGAGGGAGGATCTGCCTTTTATCCTCAACCGTTTTGTCAGGAGAATGGAGACTGCCTCCGGGCACAGGCAGCTTTTAAAAACCACAAAACTTTCTACCTTTTTTTTTTTTTTGTCCAAAATGTTCCTGATTTGAAGCAGATAAGGAGCAAAGGAAAAAAGACTTGTCATGCAAACGGAGAAGAGGTGCTGTACAACCAGCACGAATAGTTTTTAATTTTAGTAGAAACGCATTTTTCACAAAGAGGAAAATCCCTTCGAATCCCTCAAGCCTGGTTAGTCAGCAATGGGGTCTGGAGAGTTGGGGGGGCTTTGAACACATCGGACAACAAGCCTTCATTCTCCTCCCCCTGCTATCGGCAGGACAGGGACCAGGCATTACCACGGACTGTGTGAAACAGTTCACCCGGGTGAAATGCATTTGCTCCTCTTCTGGAGGTCAGGGATTATTTACTGGCTGCCGAAGGGAAGCTGGTTTAGCCACAGTGCCGATTACCTTCCTCTAGAAATCCCCCCGAGGAGAAGCTGAGTAAGCTGAACCAGTGGATGCTGAGGCCAGAGCAATGCTTTCCTCCTACAGCAGCTGTTGCTGCGTATGACCAAGCAGAAGAAAAAAAAAAAGACAAACAGCCGAACACAAAAAAACATGGAAAAAAGGAAGGGAGGGAAAATGTGCCCAGAGGGATGTTCTGTCACCATGTGGGTCTCTTGCTGTGTTCAGCTGCAAGGCAAAGCTGGCTGAAAAAATGGGAGGAATGTGCCTTTTTTTCACATAAGGAGTGTAGTGCATCCATCCCGCAGTTCCTGTGGGCTTCATTTTCATCCTTTTTTCCTAACTAACCAATCTGACTTGCAGATGTGTGCGTTTTCCACCCCTGACCTGCAGGCTTGCTGGAAACATCCTCAAGCGTTTCCTCCTCTGGGCAAATGATCAGCAGGAGTTGGGGAGACCCCAAGTGCTGCTTGGATTATGGGAAGGTGTCTGAACTTGTGGACCAAACCTTCTGCTTCTGCAGCGCTTCAGAGCAGCACTGTGCAGCAGGGGGGTTAAGTAGGGGGGTAAATGGGAATAGGATGGGGAATACAACCAATTGTCACTGACCTTCCGATCGGCGTGTGTCCCTCTGAGTCTGTACACTCAGTGGAAATCAGACCCTGACGGTGTTTTCCACTTGAATCACTATGCAAGTGGGTGAGAAGAACCCTGGGGAAACAGGTATTAACCAGCAAATGGCACAAGGCATGTCCTGTGCCTTGTTACGCCGTGATGGATTTTCCCCCCGCACCTGCCTGGGGACACCTTGGTGCGGTGAGCCACGGGAGCATCCCCGCTGCGGCTGGGTGGCTCGGTCCCGGCTTGGACCCAAGAGCGGCAGAGGACACCGCCTGCCTGCATTAGGGAAGTGAGAAATGCTTTAATAGGACCCGTCAGGTGTGCACCGTGTTTGTTTTGGTGTGGGTGCTTCCCCAGAAAAACCACAGTCCAGGCCAAATGGGTGGCTCGGCGCCGGCGCTGGCACAGCTCCACTGCTGCAGCCTTCCACGGGAGCCGCCACAGCAGCCTCTCCCCTGGCTTCTGTGGAAGAAAAGAGCATGAGGACAGAAAGATGATCCCCCTGGCAGCTCCGGAGCCCACCAGAAAGCCCTGCCTTCTCCCCAGCCTGTCCCATCAGCGACTCCCCCTGGGGGGGGCATGGAAAAGTGTCTTCGTTCCAAACCTGAGCACAGGAGTTTGTCTTTGCAAGTTACCACAGGAAACGCTCTGCTTTCTGAGCAAAAACACTGAAAAAAAAAAAAAAAGCATCTGCATGGCACACCCATTTGCACTGAAATCCAGTACATCCAGCTAGAAATTGCATCGTCTTGATCCAGGGGTAATTCTCCTTTGAGGATAGTGATTTCAGGCGATGTCTTCACCTGTATCTCTCTGCCCTGATCTGCTTCGGTTGCCTGACAATCGCCTTCCCCCATCGCTCAGAGTTTCTGCAAGTTGTGTTTCTGCCCCCAACCCTGGCCCTCACTGAGAAGTTTTCCTGGTTTCTCGCAGATGTTGTGGGTAGTGTCATACAGTTACCATCCAAACCAGGGTTTGTCTGGCTGCCCCAAGGCAATTCCACACTGGTGTCTGCTTTTCGCTCCTCCAAAGCGGGATCCTCTCCCACTTTGGGGTTTGGATCTTTTCCTTTCACAGCTCTTCTGCAGTGCCTGTGCTCAGTGCAGCACGTCACCGGTTCCAGTGACTTCAAGGCAAATCCACCCTGCCCTGCCTTCTAAGGAAATGGAAGAAAGAAGGGCACGGGCAGCTCAGCTAAGACATAAAGCATCCATGAAGCAGGGAAGAAAGATCAGCTCGAACACATGCCTTGCTGGCTTAGCTAATTAGGGTGGAAGTGGCAAAACCCTCCTTGATGAGCAGCAGCAGGTCATGAGAGCTGAGTCACCAGGATACCTGTCTGTCAGCGGGTGATTCGGGAAATGTCAGCCGTCTCTCAGAGGACCCGCACATGTGACGGCACATGCTGCACACCTCGCAGATGTCCAAAGGGGTCAGATTTAACTGAGCGTGTTACGGAGGTGATGAAGGGTGGCCATCACACCACGATTAACACAAGAAGCAAAGGGAGCCCTGCGTTTAGCGCAGTACGGATACTTTTACTTTCAGCGCTGGTTTTGTTTATACAGCCTGGGTGTGGGCAGGAACCCCACCAAAGCAAGTTTGCAAAAGGCACACTTCATTTGTGGAAGGAACTTGGAATTTCCCAAGGTGAGAGCAGCGGGTTGAACCACCTTTCCATCGAGCAGCTGGCATCCTTTCCAGCGCCCCACCTCGGCCTCCTCACAGGCTGAGAAGGGCTCCGGCTCCCCTGGCTGACGGCCAGCCCTGGAGCTCAGTGCCCGTCTACCTGGTGCCAGGCCTGTTTTCAAGGTGCGAACAGAGCCAACACCTGCGTATGGGGACAGCTGTGCCACTCGTCTCCTCTCCTCCCTGACGCACAGTGGCCTGGGGGGCTGCGGGGGCTGGTGACTGATGCTGCCCATCACCAGGGTGAAGCACTGAGAGCTAGCGGACTTGTCTGCCGGTTTTCTCAATTTTATCAGTTTTGATAGGGCACGGACTTGGTTGTGCGAGTTGCCATTTTGCCTGGTGGTTTCTCCTGGCAGCCCCATCTCCCAGCGTGTCCGACACACGTTTTCCTGGTGTCCTCCTGGCCTTGGCTGCTCCCTTGAGGGGGGCCCTCTCCTACCCCTGACCTGCTCTGTGCTCCCAGGCGTTTGCGGCAGTCCTGCCAGCTTCTGCTCACTCCCATGATAAGCCTTCAGGGCCCTCTCTGTCTTTTTACACAGAGAGTGCACAAACTTCACCTCTCCATTCCCCTGGGCTCAGTGAAAGCCTCTTTGCCTGCTGCTAGGAAGGGATGCTGCTGCTGCTGCCCACCCTTGTAATTTGGTGGGTTTCTAGGAGGGTTTTCTGCGTGCATTGGGCCATGAGGACCTTTCTTCCTCCTTACCCAGTTCTGGAAGTGGTTTTCTGCCTCCCTGCTCTCGCCTATCCCTCCCACTGGAGGTTGCTCCCCCTCAGAGGGCTGGTGGAGTAATTAAAATGCAGTTTCCTGTGTTTGCTTCAGGCAAAGTTATACAGGTTAATTTAAACTCATCTAAGCCACCTTGGCTGGTTCTGTCTGAACCGAACTAGGGGAAAGCTCCTGCAGCCCTCTCTGCCAGCCAGGATGTGGGTGCTGCGGTGGCCGGGCAGACCAGGGTCACCAGCTCTTCCACCAGCAGAGCTGGGGCCGAAGCAAGCCCTGTCCTGGTGGTGTGCTTCTCCACGAGGAACCGAAAACGTCAAACCAGCCCTGTGCTAAACCGAGTCACTGGTCAGCTGGAAACGCTGAGCACAGAGTCTGCCTGAAGATGTGCCTCTCTGGACACCCAGACTCTTGACCCGGCTGGGGCTGGCTGTTTCCTAGGGTCTGCTGTGAACACCATCTGCTGTGAACACCACTGCCCTTTCACAGCCTTTCTATTTTCCTCCTGAAATATGCCAAAGGGAACAGTCTCCCAGGTGAATGCAATAAACTTCCAGATAGTGCACCCACCTAAGAAATGGCTTCTTTGACCCCCTGTCTGAGGACAGCCAGGCACATGTCCCTAGAAGATAAGCCCTGGCCCTCGGGCAGGAGAGAGAGCGAGAAGAGGGGACACGCTGTCTCCTCTCTTTCCCTAATGCCAGGGATTCAGGGCGGTGGCGTAGGGTCAGGAGCAGAGTGTGCAAGATGAGGCTGACTGTGGGATTATGTTGCTCTGCTGGGTGGGAGGAAAGATCATAGAATGTGTTGGGTTGGAAGGGACCTTTAAAGGCCATCTAGTCCACCCCCCTGCAGTGAGCAGGACATCTTTAACTAGATCAGGTTGCTCAGAGCCTCATCAAGCCTGGCCTTGAATGTCTCCAGGGATGGGGCCTCCACCACCTCTCTGGGCAACCTGTTCCAGTGTCTCACCACCCTCATTGTAAAGAACTTCTTCCTAACGTACGGTCTAAACCTACCCTGCTCTAGTTTAAAACCATTGCCCCTCATCCTGTTGCTACATGCCCTTGCAAACAGCCCCTCCCCAGCTTTCCTGTAGGCCCCCTTCAGGTACTGGAAGGCCGCTATAAGGTCTCCCCGGAGCCTTCTCTTCTCCAGGCTGAACAATCCCAACTCTCTCAGCCTGTCTTCATAGGAGAGGTCCTCCAGCCCTCAGATCATCTTCGTGGCCCTCCTCTGGACCCACTCCAACAGGTCCATGTCCTTCTTGTGCTGAGGGCTCCAGAGCTGGATACAGTACTCCAGGTGGGGTCTCACAGGAGCAGAGTAGAGGGGGAGAATCACCTCCCTCGATCTGCTGGCCATGCTTCTTTCATGCAACCCAGGACGCAATTGGCCTTCTGGGCTGCGAGTGCGCATTGTTGGCTCATGTCCAGCTTTTCATCCACCAATATCCCCAAGTCCTTTCCCCCAGGGCTCTGCGGAAAATCTAGTAGTCCTTCCTCCCAGAAGGGTGCATATGATGTCCATCAAAGGATCCTCAGGTGAGGCGCCCACCCATGCAGACCCCAAGCTCTTCAGGGACTTCCAAGGTAAGCAGAGAGGAGTCACTAGTGAGTTGTACACCCTGCAGGAGGTAGGGAAGCTGCTGAGCACAGGCTTTCCAGATGTCGGGTCGGGATACAGGCTTTCACAGCCTACCAGCATCCTGATTTAGGGTCTTAAATCTCTTCTGGGATCCATGCCCAAGTGCTGACTTCCGCTATGCTACTGGAGAATAAGCAGATTTTTCCTGAAGCTGGGACGTAATAGCTCCTGTGTTTCTGTGGCACTTAAGAATGACTCTTCTGTAGGTGCTGCAGCATCAGCTCCAGCTGGGATTGCATTATACTGCTCTTAATTATCTTGCTGCTGGTTGGATAAGATAGTCACTGACACGGGCAGAAGCATCTCCCTGCATCAGTCTACACTACTAATTGCCTAGGAGCCCAAGTGATGGCAAGGTTATACCCCAGCATTTCCAGCATTGGTCATGGCTGAAGACAACATACTGGACTGGAAAGACCTCTGGGCTGGGGATTGCGGTGGCCTTATTAAGTGTCAAACTCAGCCTGTTGCTCAATGAGCTGTTTTCTTGATGTAACCCGGTGTCCCTGACACAGCTCGAAATAGCCTGGCTAGCAAATAACTTGCAGCGCAGTGAGCAACGTGAGCAGCTCCCTCAGTGGCTCCACACGCGCCCAAGGCTGATCATCCCTGGCATAAATTATAGGTTTGCTCAACTCCGAGGATGAGGCCTCTGTTTTGCAGTAGAAGTATAAGAAAACATGAGCTCAGATTGCCCCAAGCACAGCTTTGATTCTCACGTTGTGCAAGTGCTCAGCGAGCGTGTGCAGCTACTGCAGCCCCTGCCAGAGAGACATGCTGGGGCCAATGGAGAAGAGCGACCTTGGAAGCTGTCACGACGACCTCCTGGATGCTCAGGATGTTGTTGCAAAACCACCTTTTTTTTGCCGGGGGCTTCCCTGCTCACACAACTTCTGGCACCACCTTCCTGATGAGTTGTCTCTGGTGGCCAACAGAGGTTGCCAAAAAGCTTTTCCTGCGGCAGAGCTTCTAGGAACGGGTTTGTTTATCGCCTCCAAGCTGCTAAATCTAATCAAACAGAAGACAAGGGTTCAGTGAGCTGAGAAACCTACTCTGCACAGGAGCTTGTGTGACCAGGGTGCTGGCTTTCAGAAGCCAGGACTGGCCATGGCTGGCAGCTCCAGGTTGGTAGTGGGCAGGGAGAAAGGGGGAGAGCATTGGGATCAAGCCAGCAAAAGCAAACCCTGGAAGCTGTGTCTCCTTGTAGGTAGCTCTTGGTGGGTGCCCTTCTCTGAGCGCTGGCATTACTATGTGTCTGGAGTGTGTCCCTACAGGCATCCTGCCAAGAGCTGGAACTAGGTTGGTGGCCCATGGTTTAGGTAGGTGACTTGATTTGGGTGATAGAAGGGTTTGGGGGCGGGGGGATTCCCAGCTTTACACGTCATTTGAGTTTGGATGGCTGCAGGCTTGTGGCAACAAAAAAGCAAGCTCCACCAAAAATGAATAACAAGCTACTCAATTTGTAGCCCTGGCTGCTGAATTAATGGCAAATTTCTGTCCAAACTAGAGCTCAGACTAACCAGGAATGCTAACAGCCTGCCACCGTGTGTGTGTGGGCACGTGGAAAGGGCCAACGGGGCAGTGCACAGCTGCATCCTTGGCTCGCGATCCGCAGGGGAAGATTCCTCTGACCTTTTCCCTGGAGGAGATCCACCCAGCCATGGTGGATGACCAGTCATCCCGCATCTGCACCCTCCCTGGACACGTTCGCTTTTCACCCTTGGAAATTTTGGCTGTGCTGAAGCCGAGGACTTTGGCTGTCTGACATCGAGCAACCCCGGCAGAAGAGCAGCTGTGACCAGTCACCCGAGCATTTGGAAATCCTGGACTCTCGGTTGCACAAGTGCGGCTGAAGTGCCCTGGCTGAACTGCGCCGATTGTCCCCTTGTGTGCCGGAGCTCCCAGGCGTGCAACCTGCCGAGATCACCGCGCGCACACAGCCTTTATTTCAGGCCAGGAAACCCCAAAACAGAAATAGGGCAACCCCTATCAACACAAGCAGCTTGCTGCCATTTCTCCTTAGCAACACACTGGGTTGTTTGGGGTTTTTTTCTTGTTTTGTTTTGTTGTTGGGTTTGTTGTTTTTTTTTCCAGCAAACCATTACCCATCTTGCTTGCAACAAGTTGCACACTTTTCCTCGCAGCAGATCCCAAGCCTACTGCTTGGACTCAGCTGTTTCGGACAGCTTGCAGAGGCAGGCCCTGCAGCGTGCCCAGCTGCCAAGGCAAGGGCTTGCAGGTCCTGATTGCTTTGGCCAGGAGCCATGGCAGACGCACTGGGCTGCCCGCCCCAGGAGATCTCAGCATTTCGTCGGGCAGGAGCAGGCTGGAGGGAGAGTTAGCGTGGAGTTCAGCTCCCGGCTCCTTAGCTGAGTGTTACCAAAGCCTTGCTCAAAGCATGTCTAGATAAAAAATGCTGGGTTCTTCTAGTGAGGTATCTATTCCTCTCCTGAGGGGCTGCACCTATGGGGAGTTGTGGTTATGCATTTTCCAGGAGAAGAGAGAGAGGGCAAAGCTGTTTCTCGCCGTCCTCTCTCCTTCTGCGCAGGGAGGGTTTCTGCTACCCAGTGTTACCGTGCCTGGGAGGGAGCCTCGCTCCATTATCCCGCTGCGGGACAGGGACGGTCTGCAGAGCCCCGTGCTGCCCCAGGGTGCTCTCCTTTCTGCGTGCCTCAGATCAGGGGGACGAAAGGAGAAGCCACGGAGAGCACTTTTCACAGCGCAGCTCTGCTGTGCCCTCTGATGCCGATTCACCTCCTCCCCGATGTGCCAGCCAGCCTGAGGCTGGAGGTGCACCTCTGGCCTTGGCATTCCCCTTCGCTTGGGCAGGCGGCTCCTCGCTCCGTGTTCTGGTCACCAGACGTGCTCAGTGGACTCCAGCAAGCAGGCAGGCTCGTAAAAATGAGGCAATGTTATGCCTATCATTGCCACGCTTCTGCCTTTCCAAGGAGCCGGTCTTTTATCTACCAGCACCACATCTCGCTGCCCTTATGCCTCTGCACAGGCAGAAAAGTCCTCTGGGCTGAGAGAGACTCCAGCAAGGAAGAGGAACTGGCTCATTTGGAAAATATCCTGTGATTCGCTCTGCCAGCCGGTCCTGGAAAAGAGCTCTGCATGGCTCCCCACTTGCTGAGATGTGGTGAACAAATCTCCAGGGAGCAGCTTGAGAGACGGGCTTTTTCAGTAGACACAGCTCAGGGCGGGGAAGGAGCACGCAGCAGGGACCCGAGATGGGAAGGAAACAGGAAGACCTGTTATTATGCGTTTTACCCTCAGAGCAGCAGTCCTCTTCTCTTATTTCCCTTAAAAGAAAGAAAAGGCAAAGATGATTCATGTCCCATTCCCCGGCTCAGCCTTGAAGCAGCGTTAGTGTGACTAAGGTCCTCGCCGCATCATTTCTTTATCCATCTGATGCTGAGAAGGTGGTAGCAGGGCAGGCTGTGATTAACTGGAATTTCTCAATGTCGAAAGTCGTTTGAGAATGGTCCCGGTGATTAATAAAATGACTTGAGGGGCCGTAGGAAAATCTGATCCTATAAATTTTTTTCTGAAGAGCGTGAACCTTTTGAAAGTCCCGTGTGTGAAAGCTTAGAGAACGGCATTTGCATAGAGTGCCTCTGCCAGCAGGGCTGAGCAAAGGTGAAACCCGCCAGGCACGGCAGGGCTGCCGCCCGCCCAGCAAGAAATCCTCCTGAATTTCCACGTAGCTCTGGGTACTGGAGTCCACAGCCTTTTACCTTACTTTATTGCACGTGGCTGGCAGAAGTCTGCTCATTTAGTAGAGCCAAAAGCACCCGAGGGAGGCCTGGTGCACAGGCGATAGCCCAAATCTTGTCTGTCCCAGCAGACATCAAAGTGGGTACGTTTCAGCTGGAAGCACCAACTTCTTTAACACTGTAGGCACTGGTTTTACCGGTTCATATTCCTTGTGGCTCCGCAGAGGAGGGGACCAGCAGCACAGGCTCTCCAGGCAGCTCTGCAAACACCTATTTAAAAGCAGTCCCTGCCCTGGGGAGCTCACAGCCCAAAGCCGGGGCAGAGATGCTACGGGCCACGAGCCCGGTGCGGGCTGTGACTCCATGTCCTGTGGCAGCATTTTACATCTGCTGGTTTGCGGTGCCCCGAGGTGCGTGTGTAGCCAGCCCGGGCGAGGAGCAGCAGAGCTGCACGGGGCGGCAGGGACTTTGCCCCAGCCACACACATGGCGAGCAGCAGAGACGGAGCCAGCCCCGGCCCTTGCCAGCATGTGCCACTGTTCTTACCAAAACGTGCTTTTAAGTAGACGTGATTTTTTACTTTTTTTGTTTTCCTAGGTGCTGTTAAGGAGCAGGATGAGCCCTCCTATGCTGCTACATAAACCACCATCTGTACCTCAGTTTTCCCCGCTGGGGACTCACAGCATTCATACTACAAATATTTTGAGAGGCTAATACCACGTTCAGTCAGGCTCACTGCTGTTACTGAAGTTCCTAATTTAAATCGCTGGCTGTTTGCTAGCAAAAACATTTCCTTTCCTCTCCCTCATTCCTTTGGTATTGATCAGCCTGTTCTGTTCTGGCTTCTCACAGGGAGGTTTCCTCCTGGGACGTCTGCAGCCCTGGTTGGCAGAGGCTGGAAGCTCACAGCTCTCACGGAGGCCCCTCCTGGGGACTCTCAAAACCATGCCAGCAGCGTATGTGACATGGCACACGAGACCTGTGAGGTGCTGTACAGGGACAGAGGGCCCAACAGGTTGCCGGTTAGCAAAAGGGAGATGCTCTGGGTTTGTGCAGGAGCAAGTCCATTAGGTGTATGATTACAGCTGTGCAAGAAATAAGGTAGCTGTCGGCAGTAAGGAGGAGAGGGACACCGATGTAGCTGCCGCCCTACGTCTGAGAAGAATCGTCCTATCTGCAGCTTGACACAGCTCATGCCGCATGCACACAGTTCAGATCATTTCCTCTTTCTTCTGCGTTTCTTGTAATGCCAAAGGCAGCCGTGCGTGTCGAGCTCTCACTTTTAAAAGCAGATCTTCACTACATATTTTGATCACGTCAGAGTAGCAGCCAAAAAAAAAAAAAAAGCCCAACGGATGTTGATGGGATAAAGGGACTTACTTCCCAGACAGGAGAGCAGTCAGTCAGTGCACCAAGATCCCTGTCAATCATAAGTCACAACCGCGCAGGTCCCTTACCCCTGTGCTCAGGGACAGCAGAGCTGAGCAGGTTCTCTGCTGAGGCCTCGGTGTCTTGCAGGTATTTGCATTTACCATCACTGCCTCTTTTTTCTCACCACGGCTTCATAAAAAAAGGTAAAATGAAATCCCATGCAAAGCAGCTCAGTCACTCTGCCCCTGCTTGCACTTTCCTTTCTGAAGAGCTCCTGGAGGCTCACTTCGGAGGTGGTGAGCTCCTGCTTGCTCTGGTGGAGGATGAAAGCACATGGTGCCTCTCTGCTTTAACCCTTTAAAGGGTGACATTTGCAGTGCTTGCTCTCATTTTGAAGCTTGCTTTCTTCCGATTGTCATGACTGTTTACATCCAGGGTTGGTGAGTTATGCCCTGAACTCTGGATTTCCACACGCCGGCGGCAGACCGATGATTTAGGTGGGACCTTGCCCTGCATGCTTCACAGATCTCACACATTTTGTCTTTGACTTCCTCCTGTGGTTTGCTGAAGTAGGTCCCCGACAGCTAACGGGGTAGGGCTTGGGGTGCCAGGCGCTAGAGTGCTGCAGGGACAGGGACACCTCCTGCTCCGACCGCGGGCTCTCACCTCAGGAGCACTTGTGCCCGATGGCCGGCCCCAGACAGGGACTGAGCTGCCACCAGGAGCAAACAGCAACTGCTTTGTAGTGTTGCAGCACTGCTCTTTGGGCTAAATGGTGATGAAACATGATAAAAAAGTCTTCCTTATCATTAGAATAATAGAATCATAGAATGGTTTGGGTTGGAAGGGACGTTAAGGATCACCTTGTTCCAACCCCCCTGCCATGGGCAGGGACAACTCCCACTAGACCAGGCTGCTCAAAGCCCCATCCAACTTGGCCTTGAACAACTCCAGGGATAGAGGCACACTTGCCTTTTAGTTCACCCTTAAGAGCCCCATTTGCGATGGGGCCCAGCAGTGCTGCATCCTTCTTCACCTCTGCCCTGGGCCAGGGTGATCTCCAGCCTGGGGCAAAAGCTCCCTGGCAGACATGTGGGAAGGGACACTGAGGGACAGGACCGCTTGTGCTGTGCCAGCACCGTGTGCCACAACAGCATCTTCACTGACATGGCATTCACCTGCGCACCCCAGCTTGGGCGGGACGCTGCTCCCAAATGATTTCTTTTCTATCCTCAGAGACAGGACTCAGATGCTGTGGAGACTGGAGATGAAGATGATATTGCATGTGCCGTTAAGCAAAAATAAGGCTACACGGAGCTGTCTTTATCCTGTGCTTACAGGGAATATGGAATTTCTATTGACGGCATTCAATGGCCCAGCTGTAAACTCAGTGAAGAGGAACGGCTGCAGAGATAACATTTTTCTTAAGGTGATGTTGAGAAGCCATGTGCAGTGGTGTTTCATGACGAACATGCTTACAATGCAAGGGACTTGCCTCCAGGAAGAGGGCACGCCGAGCTGCGGTTGCTTTATTGCTGAATGAAAGCATCTGCGTGGGAAATACCTAACACTCCCTGGGTCATGTGCGTTGGCTTCACGCCTTGGGTTGAATCAGTCTCCAGGCACGGTCCAAGTCATGGGCAAAATGTCTGGCAGCAGGACACTGGTTGGTGTCAGGATCAGCATCAGTTCACCTGGCAGAAGCTGTATGCTTGCCACGCATTGATTTGCAGGCCCAAAACTTTCAGCACAAGAGTGCCCTCAGGATCAATTTTGGAAACATCACCTCCCATGAGCTGAGTTTTCTTCTCCGTCTATTTAAAGCAGCCAAAGATGGAGTCAATGGGTAGAGGGAAGAGGATGTACGCGTGCGGAGGGCGGTGGATGCTGCGACGGTGAGAGGCAGCCAAGCAGACCTGATGGAAGGCTGCTAGCTGTAAGGCTGACTGAAGGCTTGCCCCTGTGCAAGCCCAAGGAGTTTAATAGCTATTACATAGATGGCAGCTGGATGCAAATTTGGGGGTTGGCTTTTCAGAGGCGACATGGTAAGCCCCAGGTCGGAGGTATGCCCAGCTCACATGACTCAGGAGAAGAACGGGGGAGGAAATTCTGTTATGTTGCAACTGCAAAAGCTTAGGAGAAAAAAAAATTTCAGGTGAGTGAGAAAACAAACACATGAAGTTTCCAATGAGTAAGAAAAAGTGAAATAAATTCTTGTTTTCTGAGTCTACAGAAGTAATCTGTTTCAGTTGGGAAGTTCTGAGATGCTTGTAATCATGTGATTTTTTTAAACAATACAGTGTTTCTAACTGAAACAAAGCAGAGCAAAACATTTCCTTTGCAAAATGGAAAAAATTGGCTGTTTTGAATTATTCCACTTGTTCTTAAATTCGAAGCAGAAAATTTGGAGATATTGGCACTCATTGGCTCATGCTTTCTGCACACACAAGCCTTTGTGAGAAATCTCTGTGGTTCTACTTGTGGCACGGAGCTGCTGTGTGCCCTACTGAGATGCTCTTCTCTAATTTTGTGCTGTGCATGGATGCACTTCTCATCTTCTGCCCCTCAACACAGCTGTTTTTGGGAAGAGGCTTCCCAGAGCACCATGCCTAGGGAGGCTTGGCCTTGACACCGTGTACCTGGAACTGCTCATGGAAGGAAGCCAACTGCCGAGCAACCTACGTGGTTTCCCTTTCATGCTCTGCCCGGACTTCTCTCAAAAAAGGAAATAAAGAGTTATCAGTTCCTTACTCCACAAGTCCCTCAGATAAAGGAGTGGCTCGCAGAGGGAAGCGGGTGATCGGATCACCTTGGGAATCAGCTGTGGGAAGAAGGGAAACTGGCTTTGCGTGCCATCTCCCGGAAGGTGAAGGCAGAAGGCAATCCTGGCCAAAAGTCCCAGCCTTTCCTGGACCTGCTCACCTCCCTTCCCCTGGGACAGAGCCAGAGGGGAGGATGCCATGGGGAAAGCTTAAGCATTTCTGTGTGAAAAGTGCTACTGCTGGGCTGCGAAGGGGATGAGACGACCTCAGCAGTGGACCTGGTGAACCTGCTGGACCCGTGTCTGCTGACGGTGCTGTCTCACCTACCTTTAGCACCCTCGTGGCACCACTGTCATTTTCCCCTCGGCCTTCTTGCCATTTCACAGTTGTTGAACATGCCCTCATGCTGTTTGATTGCTGTTTGCCACGGTGGGGTAGTCCAGCAGCTTGGCACCACGCGTTCCAGCCTGCGGCTGCTGGGATCAGGGCTGCACGGGTGGGAGCACGGAGAGGTCTGGAGCAGATGGACAGACCGACGATGTTGGTTGTTTTACTACAGCTCGGGAAATTTCATAGGCTGTTCGAGAGGAAGGGGAGGTCAAGTGTGCTTGGGGGTGAGTGGGTGGTGTGAATCCCCCTCCTCAGGAGGGTTTTCCCCAAGCCACGCTCGGCAAACCCTGGGGTCAGGAGCCTCCATGCAACTTGGGGGAGGGCAGGTTTGTTTGTTTACTGGGGCGAAACGTCTCAGAGAAGCTGCTGCCACGAGTCAGATCTCAGTTTTTGGATGAAATCCAGAAACATCAGCCTTGACGCACGCTGGAATGGAAACCCATCTGCTTAGAAAAAAACTGAAAGAAGAGGGTGGTTTTGTTCTGCGTGCTGCACAGGCCGGGCGGCCATCCTCGACGACTCTCCGTCCCTCTCAGCTCAGCGTGGCACGCCGAGCTCAGACGTGCTGCGTCCTTTTGCCACGCAGAGAGGAAGGGCACCATGTGGGTCCTCCCACGCGGCATGAGCAAACGCCACGGGGTGGCCTTGAGCACACATCAGTGCTCCTCACACCCACCAGGGCTCCTCGGAGCAGGGGGGGGGTGTAAATCTGCATCTCCCTTGACCCCCCGGGGTGATCCCCAGTGCAAACAAGGAGCGCTGCCGAAGCGGAGCAGCAGCCCTCGCACAGATCTTCTGCAGGGCCTTGGGAAACTCCCTCCTCCAAGCTACTGAAATCCAGGGGTAATAATTAACCGAGCTAAGTGTTGCGCTGTAATTGCGGCCCCGTACCCTTCACTGGGTGCATGTGTGTTAAAAAATATTTGCGTTTTTAAGGCTCTTTCTTGCAGCACTTTGCACACCTTTGCTCATATTTTGCTTTCAGCTGGAGGGGTGTGAGGGATCCTACACTTCCCTTGTAGGATGTGCAGGAAAATGAATCTGAATGCACTGAAACTGAGAATGAGAAAAGGATTTAAATGACAGGGGTGGAGGCGTGTTCCTTCGGAGCAGGGAAGCCCCTGGGGCTGGCGGTGGGCAGGCAAGAGGCCGCACTCCAGCTGCTGGAGAGGCAATGGAGCCCGGTGCTGCCGCTTGTGGCTCCTGTAAAGGGGTAAAACTGCAGAAAGGAGTGAGCGGGGAAAACCCCACCTCTCTTCTGGCAGGGACTGGAAAGTCTTGTTTGGAAAATTGGACAAGGAGACGTTCCTGGGAAAAGCTGAGTGCTGGAGCACGGGGAGGGAGGGAGGGCAGTCAAACCTCCAGGGCGTTGGGGGATTTTCTGTTTCAACCCCTCTGGACTTCTTACATTTCGGCATGATAAATGTGTCGGTGTTTAAAGGCAGCCTTTTGGCCCTCATGTTAATGCTTCGGAGCGCTGTCTGAAGGGACGGGGAGGCGAGAGCTGCCAGAGCTGTGACAGGCGCTTGCTGGAGACAAGCTGTGCAGTGGCCGTCCTAGTGGTGCGTGCCGTCTCTGCTGGCAGGAGGGGACAGGACTTCCCAGCTCCCTTGCCCCACAGGATCCCGGCAGGGGACAGGACTTCCCAGCTCCCTCGCCCCACGGGATCCCAGCAGGGCACAGGACTTCCCAGCTCCCTCGCCCCACAGGATCCCATGCCAGTGCTGGGAGCAGAGCAACACTGGAAAAGCCCTTCCTCCACCCCCCTGAAGTGAGGGCGGGCTTTCGCCCAGGGAGAGGGTCCTCCCTACCATCCCTGCACTCCCTTGTGCAGTTCTTTCTTCTAGGAACAACCAGATGCTTAATTATTTCCACAGCTCAGCTTCTGCAGAAGAATGATCTGTGCTGGAACCCTGCCTGGCCCGCAGTCCACCATCATTGAAGAATTTCTATTAAAATAAGTCACAAATGATACTTTTCCTCCTCCTTGGAGATCACTGTGTCTTTCCTCAGGTTTGATTGATGGTTCCACCTTTTCCTCTCCTCACTCAACTGTTTTGCTCATCCAAATCTGAATTAAAGCTGTGGGGCAAAGCCAGTAGCAGTGGGGCTGCCACTTCGGGGCATAGATTAAGGGTCCTGGTGGCCTCACTGCCTTGTGGTGCATCGAGTCCTGCTGGGACAGGCAGGTCGATGTGTCCACCAGCTGGGTGTGGGGCGCATGGTTGGTAAACACTGTCCATTGGCTCCGTAGTTATAGTGTGTAAAACGCCAAGTAGTCAACAGGGACTCCCTTCCTAATGTCAAAGGGCTGAAGGAGGAGGGGGAGGAGAGCAAGAGTTAAGGCCCCCAGGTTAGGACTGTGGCCCCTCGTGGTGTCCAAGCCCACCGGCAGGCAGCTCCTGGAGCTGCCCATCCCACCTCCTGCCACTGAGGGGGCTGAGACACCCACACCTCTGTGTCAAACAGCCGGCACAGCCCAGGCTGGGCGAGAGGAGCACGCTGCACCATACAAGAGCAGCAGAGCGAGCAGACCTGGGGAGGGCTTTGTCTCCGGACTGCAAAGGTCAGGCTGGCGCTGGAGCCAGTGGGAGATACGCAGCCTCTCTGCACGCATCCTGAGGTGCAAAGCTGCCTTTTGCCCTTGCTTTTACACTTTCCAAAGCTGCAGTGGATGCAGGAGAAGGATTCACAATTTACTGTGGGGCAACCAGGGCTTGGGGTCTGCTCTCCACCATTACCGTCCCATTGCATTTTGTCTGTCACCCCCATAAGGTTCTTGAGAAGTCCAGGGCCAATGCTGAGTGAGGTGAAAGGCAGGAGTGCAGGGACTGAAGGTCTCTAGGTTGTGTTCGGGCGAGGGAGGTGTGCAGGGAGCTGGAGTGCGAGGAGGAAGAGGAGGGTGTGGGAGGAAACGGGGAGTTCAGCTCTTTGTGCGCAATATAAGGAAGTATGGGAATATCCCTGCAGGATTATCAAAGAGATTTACAAGAATGGGGAGCGCGGAAAGGCTGGAAACAAAAATGCAGCCTCATGCTGTGCAATGTCATAAGGTGTGAGTGAGTTCATGGTGAGTTGGCATTGCAGGAGAAGAGGGAAGGGGACCTGCTGAAAGGTGGTCACCGTGGAAGGGACAAAAGAGCAGGCAGGGGTGGATATGGGTGCGAGGACAGCAATAGCAGAGGATGGGCATGGCAGGAGCTGGGGAAAGGAATGAGGCTAGTGGAGAGAGGGTCAGAGTCAGGAAACTGGAACTTCACAGGACCTTGATCTGCAGCAGCAGGGCTACTCTTGAAGCTTGCTGAGCCACCTAGGCAAGGTGGCGAAGGTGCTGGGGGAGAATTTTGAACCCTGAGCCGGCACAGAGAAGCATTGTCAGGAGCTGAGGCGAGGAGGAGGACGAGCAGGAGCAAGCTGGCATGCTCTGCTAATAGCAGCCGGGGCAGCTGAATAAGGAAAAAGTGATGCTGGCAGAATAAACGCGTGAGGAGTTCTTGCTCCGAGTCTTACAAATGGGACTGTGCAACACATCTGCCAGAGTGCCAAGAAGGTAGCATGAAGGCAGCTTATCACCAAAACCACTCTCAGAAGATCTTTCTAAAGGCATAAGCGTGGAAAATCCAGAGACAGGGTGGACGTGCAGCAGTTAAGGGCACATTTTGGAAACTGGAGGGGTGCAGGGGGTGACCTACAGCAGACAATCTTGTTATATCATCAAGCGAGCGGGCAAAGCTCTGCACTGAATAGTCCCACATTAGCAATGCATGAATACACAACATGCCCCGACCTATTTTGCTAACAAACACAGATTCTCACATTAATCTCTGTCCTACTTGCTTTTCCTGCGGTTCCTCCACGTACGATACTTGGTTACTTTTGCATGACCGGGGGAGGCAAACAGTAGCGTAACCAGCATGCGGTACCTGGGCAATGATTTGTTTAGCTGCAAAACTTCCTTGTACATTAAAGCATTTGCTTAATTTATTAAGTTGTTATAGAATTCTTGCAAGATTATAGCAGCAGCTTCCTAAGATACTGTTTGTCTAAATGTTGCAATGGGCGGGAGAGAATGTCCCGCTGCCTCCGAAACTACTCAGCCGACCTGGTACTACTGATAACTGCACTTTCCTTCCTCCCTCTGGCCTTCGAATAAAAAGTATTTGCATTCAGATGGTATCTATTTAAATATTTGCATACCAGGTCCAGCCGTGTACCCGAGCAGTTCCAGAACACTGATATCTATAGCTGGTGAATGCCTCTGCAGGGCCTTGACAGCATTTCCAGCTCCTGTTTTGAATGGTGGGGGGGGGGAATGAAATGGAGCTAATGAGAGGAACGTTGGCTTTTCTATTTCTAACCGTGACAGCATCGTGTTTAGTCAAGAAAGGCTGAAAGTCACCTGGGATTCTTTACTGGTGAAAAACCTGTAGCAGCAGGTGGATGAGCCCCCCCGGTCCCCATCCCCAGCTCAGATTCAGCGGTCGTTCGGGGTGCAGGGTGAGGCCCGGAGAAGAAGGGTTTGGCAGATTCTCACCCAGCTCCACGCCTGGAAAACTTTGCAGGTCTGCCATGCTGGCATGGCCCTGTCTGACAGAAGGAAGTTTCAGCGCGTACACCTGGGCTGTGCTCATGCGATGAGAGTGGAAAGGAAATAAAAATGACTCAGGATGACAATTTTATATAATCCTTTCCACAGTGGCCTTTGGCTCCCATGCAAATGAGGAAGCACCCAGGCAGCCGTGCTGCTCTTCCTCATACCAGAGAGCCCTCCTTAGAGCAGGTGGTATGTCAGGAACCCCTGGGGAAGAGCAGGGCGGAAAATGGGAATGGGTGTCCCTGTGCAACCTGGAGCCATGGCCTTCTCCGGCAGCCCGAGCCGGGCTGGGTGCCAGCAGCACAGAAGTCGCCTGGCCAACGCTCTTGGCAGAGCTCGGTCCTGCGTCAGCAGCTCTGGTGCACCCCGTCCCCGTCCAGGGGGTTTCGGCACAGAAGGAACGGGGCACGGTCACCCCTCACACAACCCATCCTTTGCGTGGTCACACAACGGGCTAAAATCCGGGGCTAAAATTAGTCCTGCACTGCGAGACGCTGCCAACAGAAAATCCGGAGCGGGCGAGGATTTGAGCAAAGTGATTCCATCTGCCCGAACGCCGGAGAGAAGCACGCAGGAATAACTGGAGCGGGTTAAAACCACATCCTCCACCGCTGTGAAGGGAACAAGGAGAGCTGTGGCTCCCGCAGCGGGGAAGGCGGGGGGAGGCCCCACGCCTGTATTTCAGGGGTGGAAGGCAGCAGCACGTGTTCCCGGGCGTGCGCTCCTGCTTCCCGCGGAAATCCCCTTTGGAAAATCCAAAGGTGTCCGAGTTCAAACCGGAGCCGGAGCCGGGTGATACATGAGAGGGTGAGCGGGTGCGGGGCTGAGCGGCAAAACTCCAGCCTCCCCCGGCAAGTCCTGGCAAGAGCTGCCAAGTATCGGAGCTGGAAAAAAAAGGTGCCACGAGGGCGGGTGGGTGGGTGCTGCCACTGACGGCCTCAAAACCCCCTTCTCTAGTGCCGTGCTTGGGTCATGGAGGGGGAATCCCAGCCCCCCGACCCGCCAGCCACAACGGGCGCAGGAAACGACACCTACGTCTGCTTCCAAAATTAGCTGCAGCAGAAGGGCTGGGAGCTGCGAGCTGCTCCGATGTCTTACCACTGCTGAGGGGAACCACCAAAACCCCCTGAGCCTGTGACCCCATCGACCTACTAGGTGTTAAATGTTTCTTAAAAAGCAAACCAGGTGGATTCCCATGTCTCTCGGGACAATGAGGTGGGCCATGAACCACTTCACAGACCAGGTAGGGTAATCTGACTTTTTTTAATAAATACATATCTCACATGTACCAAAATAATTATAAACAAAAAATGTACAGTATTTACACAATATACAATTGCTAAAACGTGTAGCAATTATGACACACATGGTGTGAAACACACAGTTTCCAATGCCCACAGTTAACATTATTGCTACTTTCTCCTAACAGTCAGGAGGTGACCGGTCCCTTGGTTTGACGACTCCGCCGGAGACGCCCCATCGAGAGCAGCTGAGGTCGGTCAGTAAGGCCAGGGAGCGCCCAATGCAAATTCACACACAGCCTCCGAGACGATGGGGTCTTGGTAAGAGCCTGCCTTGCCACGAGAGGACACGCGCTCCTCCTGGGACTTAACGCCACGAGATAGCTCTCTGTAACTAGCAGGCTGGATACGTAGCCTGCTACCTTCGTAGGGTTGAGAAGATGGGCTACGTGGCTCTTTATCGGGTGGTGTGAATAATCACAGATCTCTATTGATGTTACACATCCCACTCCTGTACTTAAACACCTGGAACCATCCTGGTACAATTACATGCTCCTTGCTGGGCAGCGTAGTATTTCCCTCCTGGTTTTTCCCTCCGCATTGCGACTTTCTTTTTAAATGAAGGAAGTCAGTCCTTTTTCTGTACATATATACACAGTCACTTCTTTTCACAGAAAGCTCTGCTTTAAAATGACAGCTGTCGTCCTCCAATAAGGCAGTCATCATATATAAGCTGGAAGAAAAAAACAAAAGGCTGTTAATGCAAAACTCTTACTGGGATTATTGTATCCACTCTGGGATAACTGCCAAATTCTGCATGCCCCGACTTCGGCAGCGTATAAAATTTCTACACTGAAATGGTTACGTTTGCCATTTCGCAGCACTGAGCATGTTACAAAAACAAATGCTGGGGAGGAGAAAACCACCCATTAACTTGAATTTTATCTCACGAGGTTCTGTAGGTGTCAGCAACAGAACTCGCGTTGCGTGAAGTTAACCTCCGCTCCCTTGTGCAATTTTTTTACATTTTATTCTTAAATGTAATCTATTTATATGCTTGCCCCAACTGCCATCTTGCTGATGGCTGGCAGCGTAACCTCGCTTTATGGGTTATTTATACCCATCTGTTATATAGGTAAGAGGCCACTGGAGCATGGCATCAGAGCGGTGCCAACCAAAAAAAACTACAAAGGGCAGGATTTTCCCTTTCTCTTGAAAAGGTGCAAATAGCTACTTACTTCATCCTCTGTGAATTCAGGCTCCGATTCGCTGCTCTCCTCGTCCTCACTTTCTGGCAACATCTGCAGGTCGGCTGTGGTCAGCTGCTTCAGCTGGTCCTGTATGCTGGAGTTGTCTCTTCCCCACGTGAGCTGGTAGGGGGAGTAGCCCTGGTAGGTCACTTTGTTCACGTCCGCCCCGTGTTTCACCAGAAGTGACACCAGGTCTGAATTCTGCAGGTCGACAGCCAAATGTAGTGCCGTTCTGCCATTGCACGGCTCCTGCATGAAAATAAGACAAGGTTTGGCATGTTACGAGAGCCAGAGACGGTGCCAGACCTGTTGATTCTTATGGCTACGCAGCCCTGCTCCGTTAAATTCACGGTATAGATTACATACCTGAGCATTTACGTCTGCTCCCAAGGACAGCAAGTACTCGACAATAGCCAGGTATCCTTGAATAGATGCCAAATGGAGACATGTATGTCCTGCAAAACACAAATGAAGGGAAAATCTGAGTAAGTCTAACCTACTATTCAGTTAAAGTCAAGATGACAGGACAGTCTGCAATTTATCCACGGCAAAAGGGTGTTTTCCAAAAAAGCTTTCCAGTAAGTATGAATAACAGGGTTGGATTTTGGAAAGACTTATTAGAGGCTTTATTCTGTTTGACTGCAACTTATTTTAACCCAAAAAAAAAAAAGGAGCACTGCAAAAGTGCACTAAAAATGCAAAATTCAAAGCCATGAGAGCCAGTAATCAACAGTAAGGAGTCCTACAAGACAGTGACACTTTAAAAAAGTCGGACACTGCTGTGTGCTTTGGACTCCTCAACTCTCAAAGGGGCATAATGATCCTTCTCCACCTATCCAGAGATCTTTGAGCAATACGGGACAACAGCTCTACCCTTGGTACAGCACACCGACACAGATGTACAGCAGTGTGTCCGTACCATTGTAGTTGGTGGCCTGCAGGACAGCGAGGAGGTGGTGCGGCTGGCAGTGCTGCGTGAGGACGCTGACGCTCCTGAGGGAGCCCTGCTGGCAGGCAATGTGCAGGGGGGTGTTCCCTCGGAAGTCCCTGATTTCCAGGTCACATCCGGCCTTCAGAAGATGCTCGG
Organism: Rissa tridactyla; assembly: GCF_028500815.1. Taxonomy (NCBI): domain Eukaryota; kingdom Metazoa; phylum Chordata; class Aves; order Charadriiformes; family Laridae; genus Rissa; species Rissa tridactyla. The sequence continues at coordinate 31,585,822 of NC_071469.1, read as the reverse complement.
CAATTTCAGGCTGATCGGTGATCACTGCCAGGTGAAGAGGAGTCTGCAGGCAGAAAAGAAAAGGCAAACCTGTGAGTTACAAACTTGGCAGCAATGTCTGGACCGCTTGGTGATTTGTGCCCCCCAGTTAAAAACACCCCCCAGAAACTCAGTTCTTTACGCTTCCCGACATATTGCATTGTTGCCCTTTAGTCTGGAAGTGATGCACTTAGGGCTCTCCGGATACTGAACAGACAATCCATATGAAGGGTATCATTAGCATCCCAATAAAGAGGGATGCAACCCATTGCATCATATTTGAAAAATGCGGGCGTTAAATGGCACTCTCAGAGGAGAGGAAGCGTTGTACTAACGCTGGGGACTTCCCTGAATGTAGGCTTTGATTTACTATCCACCAATTAAAAGAAAATTTTAAAAGGACTTTTGGGGAGGGAATTTCCCAGAGGGCTTTTGTGGGGGTGGGGGGGTACAATCCGGATTTGGGTCTGTGGAGGTGAAAGTACCTGGCTGAGGTTGTTCTGGAAGTTCAGGAAAGCACGGTCCCCGGCCGTCTGCCGGATCACCTCCAGGCTCAGAGCTTTTTCCTCGTGAATAATCGCCAAGTGGAGAAAACTGCAGGGGAAAAAATAAAATGAAAATTAATTAAACGACCCACGCTAAAAGCCCCCTAAACGCCACGTTAAACACCCCCAGACCCCCGGGGGGGTCCGAGGGCAGGGTGATGGGCGGGTGTCGCAAGCCGGGGCTTTCGGCGTCCGGGGCTTTCCGCCGCCGCGGAGCCGCCCGGCCCTGGCGCCCCTCCAGGGACTTTCCGCCCTCCCCGCCCCGCCGCGGCCCAGCGCGGCGCCTCCCCGCCGGCAGCACATCCTGTCCCCGTCCTCACCCTGCCGCGTCCCCCCCGACCTGCGTCCCTATCCCAGTTCCCCCCCTCCACCTCGATCCCCCCCCACCCCCGACTTACGTGTCTCCGTCCTCCGTCAGCTGCTGCGCCCAGGCGGGCGGTTCGCGGGGCTGCAGGCGTATGTCCTCCAGCTCCTTCACCAGCTGCCGGTACTCCTCTTCCTTCATGGAGTCCAAGCCGCTGTCGTGGCGGTCGTCGAGCGGGAACCCGCCCTGACGCTCTTTCTTCGCTTGCTCGTAGCCCTCCATCACCGGCGGCTCGACGGGGCGGCGGGCGCTGATCATGGCGGCGGGGCTCCGGCTTGGCGGCGAGTGAGCGGCGGCGGCGGCGGCGCTGGGCATATACACCCCGGCGAGGGGGATTTCTGCGGGGGAGGAGCCGCCGAGGACGGGAATTTCCAGCCACTCAAAGCCCGACCGACGGGTCTGGTCCTGCTCGGCGCCGCGGGCGATGGCAGGGAGGGCGGATCGCAGCGGGCCGGCCCCTTCCCTCCCCTCCGCCGCCCCGGGAGGGGAGGGAAGAGGCCGGCCCGGGAGGGGACTTGGCGTTTTTCCACGTCGAGGGGGAAGTACTCGCCTCCCCGGCGTCCCCGTCGGTACTTCCCTGCAGCGCCCCGGGCTGCTGCCCCTTGCCGGCTTTCCCGGGGGGCTTTCCCTGCCTTGTCCGGTCATGGGGCTCCCGGTGCCCGCTCCCCGGCAGGGCAGCGGGTGTGCGCACCGCTGCGGGGGTCCTTGCACACTGCAGGGTCCCCTTGCACACCACGGGGCTCTTTGCACCAGGGTCCCCTTGCACGCTGCAGGGGTCCTGGCGCGTTGGGGACCACCTGCACTGCTGGCCTTGATTGCACCCCACATCCCCTCCTGACTTTCCCGCCAGCTTGCTGTTCCGTACGAGGAGCTGTGGGATGTCTCAGGCCGGAAGGCCAGTCTGTAAGCATACAAAGTGGTGGTCATCACACTCGGAGGAGCCCCACCACCCATGAGGTGCAGCGTATCACCACAGCTCTCCTCCATCGCCCTCATCTGCAGCAGATCCCTGACCCTGTGAGGATCATTTCGAGGGCTGGTGAGAGGGACTCCCTGTTGGAGTCGTTAACCAGCGCTCGTTTGATAGCAGGGACAGAATTTGTAGCCAGTCCAGGGTACGAGGTCATGCTGAAAGTTCAGGGAACCAAACACCACCCGAGCGATGCTGAGGCTGCATCAGCATGCTGCATGTCTTCCCTGCTATTGCTTTGGCGGGAATTGCTATTATTTTGGCGGGGAAAATGCCTTTTGGAGAGATTCAGGTTAGTATTGCACATGACTGGTGTTATGGTGTCACGACGCCTGCAGGTGTGCAGGTGCTGCCTCGGCGTTCAGAGGATTTCCCTTCTCTGCTGTGCATAAGTTTTCACTCTGTTTTCAGTGCAGTGGGACCAGGAATGAACAGGAGAATTCTACGCCACTCCTGTACACACAATTTCTGTTCCAGGACTAAACAGGCCTCTTTCAGAAAGTACATATAGGTAACAAACGTTTTTAAAGAAGAAATGACATTTTCTGCCTCTATTCTTACTTCCTCTGGCCATTCCTAATGATTCTTCTCTGCTCCTCTTTACTGCTGTCGTGGCATCCATGGGTAGTGACAACTGGATAAATGCAGGCTCCCACATGGATAAAAGGCATCGTCTGCTGACAGCACTGAATTTTTCCCTGGTGAATTTTTGCTTCTACTTCTCAGATGTGGGGGATTCCCACGAAGAATTTTTCTTCTCTTGCAACTATTGCCGGCCTCGCTGAGTAACAGTGTCTGCGCTTTTTTCCTTTTGTCATTTTCCCATTGGATGGCATCCCTTTGAACAAGAAAAATCCAAAGATGAAAGGGGGAGCCAGAGGAGAGGGCGAATGCCTGACTTTCCGTGAGCAGATGTTCCTGATTTTCAGCCCAGCTGGCCCATTCCTGGACTTTTTTTCATTATTCATCACTTGGCCTGGGACAACCCGCTGGTGCTTTTGGGCAGGTTTAGAAAAAAGCCATACAACTCTTTTCTTTTATAGGTTAAGGGTTATGAAAGTGTTGCGAGCTTCTTGAAACAGTTTCCCCTTTTTAATGTAAATCGCCAGGGGAAATTTAATTAACAAATGAATCTCCTCCTACCCGCTTCCCTGCAAAAAAGGGAGGCTGGGAGTTAGAAAGCAAGCTCCTGCTCTGACTGGCAGGGGAATCAAGCCCGGCCACGGCTGCCTCGGGTTGGGGTTTTGCTAGAACCACGCAGAAATTAAACTTTAAAACTCCCCGTCCCCACTGCGATGTCTGGAAACCAGATTCAGCAAAGTGAGTTCTTTGCCTCCTTCTATAAGCGACCTCCAGCTGCTCTCGCAGGCAAACGCGGAGCTATTTTTAGCAAGCATTTGCCAGCAGAAACCTCTTTTCGGAGGCACGCGAGGTGCTTTTATTTTGTGTGCTGCGTTTTAACCCGGCAGTACTGCAGCCAGTTAGTTGTAGGTGGCGGAAAGGAGATGGAAAATGTTTTCTGGATGGAAAGTGGCGCCGAGGCCAACCCCAGCCCACTTCCTGCCCCAGGGAGATGCTGCCGCTCCGCAGCCCGGCCCGGGGTGTCGGCGGGGGGGGGGGGGGGGGGTGGCCCAGACATGGACCAGCACCCCTGGGTATTAGGCAGCCAAAAAGCACGGATAGAGAAGGGATTCTGCCCTAAACCCTGATGTACATGTAAAGTAGCAGGGGCGGGATGCAGTAAAGATGCAGGGGCAAGCGCAACCCTCGTTAAAATTAAAACAAATAAAGCTGCTGTCTTCTCTGTAACCCCTCACAGCTCATCGTACAATGTTTGCCTAGAGGGACGGCATATGGAAGATAGTATAAAGCAAAGGTTTTGAAGCAGGAGTGAAGGTCATTGATGCTGCTTTTGTGCTACCGAGGTACTTTTTGTGCTACTGTCTTTGGCTTTTTGTTTTTCTTTTTTGAAAGTTAACACATTTTAGCAGTTCTTCTATACAATTTTCTACACGGTCCACAAGAGAAAAAAAAGTAGAAAGAAACAAACTCGGCTTTTGGATATGAGGTTTTTGGATATAGGGTGGAGCCTGTCACACCTCTGATTTCCTAGGTGGCCTCTCACCCAGGTGTTGCAGCTCTGGGAGGCTCAGACGTGACCCCCGGGGACGGAGAGCCAGGACAGGGGTTAGCCCTGCTGAAACAGGAGCAAAGCTTTATGAACGCTGCAGTCATTTGCGCCAAACTAAACCCTCTTTGTCCTCTTGTGCCTTCTGGTTTAATACCTCTGCTGTGTCTGTATTAATTTCACAGGAGCATGTTTTTTTGCTCATCAGCTTGAGAGGAGATTAAGGTTCTCTGACATTCGGGACTATGTTAGTAGCCTCCGTTGCCTGGTCCAGCGGGCACTGCAGGACCAAGGGACTGCCGAAAAGTCACTATAACGATGTAAAAGGCCACAAGAGGTGGTTTTGCACCTGATACCTAAGGGCTAGGTTTTGCAAAAGCCTCCTCCGCTCTGGGTGCCCTGAGCACTCAGTCGGCGGGGCAGCGGGGCTGCGGGGACGAGATGTTTGTTTTTATTCTACCTTGCAGAAAGCAGCTGGCAGGGCGCGGAGAAGCAGCCTTGCGTGCCTGAATGCTGCAAAGGGGCAGTAGGGTTTTAATCAGTTTTTAAAGTACATGAAAGATTCTCGTGCTGCTTCCTCCAGCAAACACATTAAACTGTAATTTCCTGATTGCCACACTAATCATGAGAACCGTCTAGTGCTGTCGCTGTGGTGCTGTTGATTTACCAGAGTTGGTCCCTCAACTTCATCCTTTTGTGATTGCTGCTGCAGATACCTATTAACCGTTTCCTCCCATTTAATTTCCAGGACTATGCACGGCTTGCAGTAAACGTACCGGGAAAGGTGGTTCACAACATCCAGCAGGATCTTGGCCCAGGCAGTTGAAACCAAAAGCAAAGCAAAGCAAATTGGTGCAGTAAAGCTGCTGTCTACATGTGTACGCACACGTGCAGACACTCCTTTGGAATAGGACTCCGGTTTATTGCTCCAAAAGTCTACGGACATTGAATGTGCGATGGAAGCCAGGGAACACTTAACATTATCATTCTGATAACATTTTACAATTAAAATCCACACATCTCAGGCTCCCACTTACAGCTGCTATAGAGATAAGAACCAGGCAGCTCCAAACAATTAGTCCAGTGGTAAACAAGGAAAACATATTTCCCTCCTGCTTTATAATAATAATATGACTATAATTTGAAAGCTTTAAAAAAAATGGCCAAATGAGAAGAAGGAAAGTTAAGCAAAGTCCATTTTTGTCAGCTGGGATGAGGGCTGACGGTGGTGATACACGTGCCACGTGGCCTGAATCCCTACCTCCTCAGACTTTTTCATCGGAGGCTATTATGGGACAGCCAGATGCTCCAAAAAGCAGTATGGTGGATGCAGTAGGAAGCATTTCTCCGCCTTATTTGAGCTGGTACAATATCCAAGCAAACAGTGCGGGGAATAATTTTTGGCACATAAAGCCAAAGTCCAAATTAAGGAGTTTAAAATCCTACCCATGTCCCACAGATATATAAATGGAGTTAACTAGGGTGTCCCGGCCGGAGTCTAATGGTCCCAGACTTCTGACTGGCTACACTAGTCTCTGCTTTTATTTTTAGACTGCAGCTTATTTTTGGCATCTCTTAAAGTGATGTATTGCGTCCCTGGAAAGATCTGCATTTCTCTGTGTGAACTGTGGGCTGTTTATATATCAATTCATTGCATTTCTGGGGATCCTTAGGGATGAGATGTACCGTATCCATTTAAACTGCTTTTATTGTTATGCCTTAAGGGTAAATACAGGGCAAGTCATTTGAAAGTGCCTACCACTTGGAAGACAAGTTTTCCCTGGTGTTATTCCCATTTCTCAGGTGGAAGTTTTGTTAAAGCGCGTTGCTTGCGAAGCTCGAAGCTGATGCTCGCTGCCTGATGCAGCAGAGCTTGCTGCCACGTGTGTTTCATTTAGGAAAGAAGAGACTCGGGCTGGGGGAAGAGAAGAGCGGCAGAGCCAGGCTTCTTGAGCTTGCTGGACAACTTTCCCTTCAGCAATACAAGTAACGTTGCTCCCCACCGGTCCAGCCGCCTCTGTGGTTGCAGACAGAGTGGAAGCACCTGACAGGGAAAATATGAACTGGGAGCGCGCTAATGATTAAAAAGGGACTTTCCCCCTGCAAGCAACTGTGACATTTGGTAATGTTACCGTCTCTAGTTCTTCCCAGCAAGGAGGAGCCTTGCAAATGTGGAGAGAGCGGCATGGCGGGACCATGCAGAAAACCGACCCGGTGAGAATTCGGGAGGGAGAGCTCTGCCTGGCAGAGGCCGAGCGTGGGCAGCCAGCGGGGCCGTGCCGAGGAGGGAGCTGCTTTCCTTTCTGTTCGCATTATGCATCCAGAAGCTCGAAGCTGGATCTGGACACAAATTTCCCAGTGGTACTGGGTGATATTTTGAGCAAACCAAAGACCTGAACTGAGTTAACGCTGGGTTGTCCGAGCGGGGGGCTGCGCAGGGGCAGTGAGAGCACACCGTTTGCTCTGAGCCTCCTCGCGCTCCTGTGCAACCCTTCTCCCTACAGCTGGTGGGTGCAAGTCATCGTGGACAGACACAAAAAGCCAGTACGCTGCTTCTCTGTGAGCAGTGGGAGCTCGCCGCAGCAGACAGACACACGGCGAGCCTTAATTAGAAGCTGAACTGCGTGGGGGCCCAGGGATTTCCCTGGGGACGGATGTGGCAAACGCAGGGGCTAATGCAGCGAGTGCTGTAGCTGTGTGTCTGAGCTAGCAGGGGAGCTGCCAGGGGAGGAAGCAGGAAATACTAGACAATACCAAGAGCATAACCCTGAGAAAAAAAAAAAAAAAGAAGAAAAAAAGCCAACGGAAGATGAACTTCTGGCTGGATGCTTCCTGAAAAAGCCCTGGGACTGCCAGGCGAGGGTCTGTCTGGAGGTCGGTTCCTCCTGTGCGCACCCTCTTTGGAGGAGGGCAGGCTCTCTGCTCCCTGCTCCTTCTCCCGGTCAAAGTCCTTTGGAGCCCCAAAGCCCAGCAGACCACACGGCTCTGGGAGGGGTAACCCCGATCGATCACCAACAAATTGCCTGTGGCTGACGATGGGTGTCAGCAGCAGCTGCTGCCGAGAAGGTGCTAAGGGGGGGCTCAGCTTTAAGTGCAGAACACTCCAGGGCTCTGCTCCCCAAGTTCCTAAGGCTTTAACCTCATTGTTTTCTGGAGTGGTTGAGGGCTGTGCTCGGAGCTGGAGTGTTGGCTGTGCCAGCAGGGAGCGCACGCAGCATTGCCAAGGACTGGATGTGCTTCTGGTGCCATGTCCTGGTCCAGCCCATCCATCCTCTACCCATACCGATGGCTGTTGACGAGAGCGGGGCCGCAGTGCCTGGGGTAATGCAGTTGTTCTTTGGAGGAGAGCAAGCTGGGAGAAGAGCTCCAAGGGACAGCAAAGATTTAGGCTGCATTTACAGGACTGCTAGGTGAGCTCTGGTTTACAGGCTGAGAGAGGCTAAATGCAGGCTCAGGGGGGTTAAATGCAGATTCTTCCAAACTCCAAACACCCCGTGCTCTGCATGCTCCGGGTATTCCTGCACTGCCAGGATGCAGGCTCTCCAGACCGGGTTATAATAGAATCCTCATTTCCTCCCAGAGCTCTTGCTCTCTCATATTCCTGTTTATTTTTGTGCAGCCAACTGCTTACTCCGAGCACGACCGCTCCTGGGGCAGGTGATGGCTGGCAGCCAGTTTGGGGCCACCACCACTTACGGGCGCCAGGGGACAAGCAGTGCCGCCCTGTGGGGCTGCTTCACCTCTGCCACCCGGGTTGGAGGGTCACTGATCCTGCCGGTCCTGTGGTACCTGAGCTGCACGTAGTAAAGGGGAACTGGAAGCAACAGCACGTCTTTCAGAGGATGCCGGGGCTGGTGATTCATTGCTGGAGCCGTGTTGGGGAGGAAGGGGGAGCAGATGGAGACGGACGCAGATCTTCCAGCCTGGGGAAGGTTTAAATTTATCACTCTCCAAGACTGTATCCATTCCTGGGATGATTTCCCATTTAGCGTATGCCTTTTAGGGCTCTGATTTCTTCAGATTTCGTGGGTGTTGTTTACTAACTCATGGCTGTGGTGTTTCCCAGACAGAAATACCTCTCCGGGATAAGCTCCTGCCTTTCTTGGACAGGCGGTTTGTGCACAGGCAGTAAATTCAGCTCTTCTGCGAACTCTCTGTCCTGTGCGTGAGCCGTGGTGACGTCTGTGGGCCTGCACGCGGCATAACCGCAAGGGCACATGATGCCGGCCTTCCTTCGTTGTCCGGGAACACTGGACAAATGGGGAAAATGTAATCCTTGAGTTCTTCCCAGACCAGATTTCTGAGCAGGGAAAAATATAACTTGCTTGGGAAAACCCTGACCTCTGGCAACGCAGACTTAGGGCCATGGGTTTGGTTCTGTGCTTGAGATAGGAAGATTCATGGAGGCTCTGAAACATGTTTGTGGGAAAGCCAACGAGGGAAGTGAGATGGGAGGGGGTGATTTTCCACAGAGCAATGCAGAGAAGCCATATCAGTCCCACTTTGAAACAAGTGTTTCACAGTCATACTACTTAATTCTTCTCCTGCCTGCATCCACAGACATGAGTCCTTTTCTTGGCTGCATCCCCTGCCTCCCAAAGCCCAGCATCCCACCGTGGCCGTCACAGCTACCGCCTGTATCCTCACCAGCTGGCACTTCTTTGCCCCTGTAGACCTGGGAGGCAGAAGACATGGTAGTCAAAGTATCTTCATCTCCCAGGAGCCTACAGGAACCCGACCCTTTGCAGGAGTCAGCTGGCTGTACCATTACCTTGCCTCTCACCCTCTACGTATATAAAGCAACACCCTGTCCCTCATGTTATATTCGTATTTTCCCTTTTAAGGAGAGTCCTCGCTCACCCACCTCTCTGCTGTTCCTGTCGTGGCGGTGTCCGTCTGTCCCACTGGCACGTTTGTGCTCTGAGCTCTGCCTGGGACAGGCTCCTGGCGCTGCTCGGCAAAGCCATGCGCCTGTGCAGTCCCACAGTTCTGTAAGACATCTGGGATGCGTGCAGGCAACGAACAGCAAAAGGGCGTCTGTGGATTGTGGGTGTGAGATGCCCTCTCCCACCCTTCCTAGTGAGCAGCGTCAGGTCCCTGTCACCTCAAGGTCCCCCAGGCTGCGTGACCATGGAGAAGGCTGAGCCCTCCCGTGTGGGGCTGAGCAACAGCTCCCCGCTGTCTGGGCTGGGGTTGCAGCCCCCCCTGCTCCCCTTTGGGTTGGGAACTGTCTGACGGTCTCCGTGACTCCTTCCATATGTTTGGCTCAGCTGATCTCGAATGACAACATATAGCAGAATTAAAACCAAGCCAGATCACCCAATTTCAGGCACAGCATGATGGTGAGACCTAGTTCCACTCCTGTATCCCTTGGTACCTTCCCTCAGCTGCCTCATCTAGAGGTCTCTGATGAACATTGCTTTGATGCTACTGATGCTGGGGAGCACGACGGTGGTCCTGGGAGACCTCGTACCTGGCGGAAGCTGCTGATGACAAGGAAGCAGGCATGAGTACACTCTTGCTGCTGGAGCAGCAATCTGCTCATTTGGGCTTTTCCAGGCAGCTCCAGGTGGGAAAACTTTTAACATGAGCTCTGAGCTCTCTACGTTGGCATGGTGCTGTGCAGGCAGAATCTTACCTGTGTCCCTCTCAATGTGGTGAGGGACACCTGTGGGGAGATGCCCAGAGTCCCTCTCCAGAGGGCAGCATCAGGGGGGGCTTTGCTCATGGGGGTGAGGGTGGGGTGTGCTTTAGAGGGTGGAGGAGAAAATATCTCAGCTTATGTGGGCTGTTGTGCTGCTGCCCTCACAGGTGGCACCCACTCAAGCGGAGTTTGGAAAAACCCCACTTCAGCTTAGTTTAGCTCAGGTTTTTTTAACCCTGTTGGGGTGAGCTGCTGTGAGAAATCGTCCCACATATGATCAAGCTGGCATTGGCGGAGGCAGGAATAGTTCCCAAATGGTTCCTTGCCTAAGGACCGTCTAGAGGGACCCGAATGCGCTGTCTTACGGGAAGGATGAAGCCTCTGGGAGGTGGTCTGGGCAGATACAAGCCTGTCCTCGGGAGCCCAGCTGCACACTAGTTTCAGCTGCATCATCAAAGTGAGTCATTCAATAAAAACAATTAGCTGAAGAAATATCACTAGACAGCAATAATTATCCAAACGTCCTACCATTGACCATTTAGATGACTAAATCCACACAATCAATTGTGTTAGTGAATGCTAATTCTAATCTAATAACCTTCTGATTTATTTGATTATATATAAAGAAATCACCTGCAGTGTTGTGACAGGATGGGGTTGCGGAGTAGCTGGGTGCTTGGGCACCTGCCTGCCCTGTGGCCTCTGTGCACGGGTTGTCCCCGGGTTGCCAACAGCACAGGCAGTGTCCACCAGTCAGGCTGGGGAGCAGAAGAGTGGTGAGATGATGCCTATGGGCCCTTCTACTGGGCAGGCGGCAGCTTTCATGGGCTTCAGAGGGACTTGTGCCCACACAGAAATGTAGTGTGGCCTCTTGGGAGGGGCTACATTCTCCTTTCTGCCTCCTTGCCTGAAGGGTCTTATGGGGTTTGAATCTCCTAAACTGGACAACTGGGCAAAATCACACAAACACCAGAAATCCACATCATCTGCCTGAGAATAAAAGGGTATGGAGGGAACCCATGCTTAAAAATGACGATTACAGTTTCAGCCAACAACAAATCACACTCTGTAACTCATGTTGGAAATGGACCCTCTGGTGCAGGCTTTTACTCTCTCCTCGTGTCCTCATCACTGTGGTACCTAGGCTCTGGAGGCATGCATGTCTTCTCTGAAGGGCTTCATGATCTGGATGGACTGTGATGCATGGTCCATTTTATAATGTATGGATGTTGTTTTGTTGCGTCTGGACATTGGCATCATGCTTGCCACTGCAGTACCTGGATATCTAGAAATGGTGGACGTTATAGATGCAGTGGGGTTCGGCTTGGTGCTGGAATTGCCCTCACTCGTCCCACAAAGGTGCAGTGAGCTCCTCCATCTATCCACAGACCTGCTCTTCTTAGCTAATATCTGTGGGTGCTTGGTAGAGATGAATTCAGGAAATCCTGTTTTTATCAGTATTTCAATAAAGGAAACAGCAAAGGTACCAAGGAGGCAGCCTGCCCTGAAAACTGATGTCTGCCATGGTACTTTCACAGCTCTGTACAAATCGTTATGTGTAGCTCTCCTCGTGCTCTGCAGGAAGGAGCGAGCGCATCTGGCGTAGGGGCTGGTGACGCACTTTCGTAACACGGGGTGCCAGGGATGGCGAAAACCCGGCGCCTCTGCCGTAAGCGGCTGTCAGGCTGCGCTCACGCCACTTACGCCGATGCCCCATCCGTTGAACCACGTTGTTCCCCTGGGGTGAAAAACAGCAGAGGCATCAACAATATTTCTCCCGCTGCCCGCTCTCTGTTCTCGCTATGACGTTGCAGGGTTTTCTAAATGGGGCTAATACGCAGTGAATCACCCCGGCGTGCCGCAGCTGGACCGGCTCGGTCCCGCTTGCACTCGGCATCCGCAGCAGGAGCTGCCCCAGGGAGCTGGGAACGTTTGCCATCAGCTGAGGGAGCCTGGCCGTGCTGTCGGTAGCACATGGGGGCAGCAGGAGCAGCCTTGTCCCACAGGGACAGGGCTTCTCTGCCTGTCTGCTAGTATTAACATTCATTTGCTCTCTGAGGCAGGCTGGGTTTATTTATTATTTTTTTTAGGTCATTCTGTGTAACATAATCATATTGGAGTGGAATTCTTCTGCCTAATCAAATGAAACTTCATGCAGTTAGTTTGTCGTTAGCATTTACTAACGAATGTGATTGTGAGGATTTAGTTTCTCACATGGTTAATAGGATGGCATTTAGATAATTACAGCTGTCTAGCGTCTTTCCACTGCTAATTGCTTTTACTGCCTGGTTCATTTCCAGACCAGCAAGTGAAACTCTGGCACACAGTTGTGCAGGCAAACTGCAGTTGCGGGTTGCTGTATCCCTGATACGATGCTTTGTGGGTGTGAAGCCAGTTCCCAGCTCCAACCTAAGTTTCAGATGAACTCCAGAAAATCACAGCCTTGCTGTGACCCAGCTTTCCCACTTGGCTATGCCATGCCAAGTCACGTAGTCCAGCACTCTTGCTCTGACACTGGTCAACTGACGACACCTAAGGAAGAAAAAACATGTAATGGTCCTGCTCCTGGACTGCGCATCCAGCTTTCAGAGCTTTAGGAGCTTCCCATGCACCTGTGTTTAGCAGCTACTTGTGGATTCAGCTGCAGTGAATTTATCTAATCCCTTGGTGGGCGTCTCCACATCTTTGATCTCCACAATATCCTGTGACGATGACATTTAATTATACATGCGCTGGAAAGAAAACTTCACCAAAACTTCCTGCTGTTTGTTTTAAAACTTCTGTTAAGTGAAACAGGGAATGAGATTTGTTCTTCACCTTTCTAGGCCACCTATGATGTGACTGAGCTGTCACCACCCTCTGCTGTCTCCTTTCCAAGCTTCAGCCAGTCCTGCTTCTAATCTGATTAGGTTTTTTTCTCATATGGGAGCCTTTCCATACCTGGTCACTGTTTACAGATCCTATTTTTTTCTGGCTATCTCTATGATACAGGGTGCAAACCGTATTTAAGAAGCATTTATAGGAAGGCAAAATGATGTTTTCTGCTTTTTTTCTCTATATATTCCTATTAATTCTGATAATTCTTTCTGCTGTTTTGCCCACCATGGAGCCCTGATCTCAGGCTCTGAGATTCGTTTCCTAGTAAAAACAGTTCATTTGCAGCCTGTGACATTTATAAATAGATTTTTTTCCCCTGAGGCACTGTGTAGTGCATTTGTTGAAGTGGAATTTAATGCAAAACTTGACTTCTTATTGCTCTGCTACATCACATTATGAAATATTTCTGCACTTCTTTTCAGCTGTAGTTTAATATTTTCTAAATAATTCTGCATCAGCTGCAGCCTTTGCTACTTTGCTCTTCACTCCCTTTACCAGGTCATTTATGGATATGGTAAAAAACTGGGCATTATTTTCTTTACAGACAAAATCTGAGGGAGGAAACGTCTATTATACAAGCCAAGTGTAGTATGTTACAATGATGATGATAATTCTCATAAAGTTTTGCGTCATTGTCCTGTCCTTTGATAGCTGTCTTGTTGGTAACAAACAATTCAGTAGCTGTTTGGAATAGTACTGTCTTTTTAGGAGCTAAATGGGTCAAGGGTTTCCCGCCAGCAGGGGAGATTCCTGTACTGCTAAGATGAAGAGGACCAGGAGGAAGCTGCTTCTGGCTAACAATTAAATTTAAATTAAGAACTGTGCCCAGTAGTCTGAGAGAGAGGAGCACCCGTGTACCCTCAGAAGCTTTAGCATCCCTCCTGGCAGTTGCTCCTCGGTAGTATTAGGACTTTATTTCATTTTAATTTTAATTTTAATTTTAATTTTAATTTTAATTTTAATTAAAAAGACGTCTTCTTTCTTCTTCTTATTATTATTATCATCATCGTCATTATTACTACTACTACTACCACATTTCATCATTATTTCCCCCTCGTCCTTTCCCCTTTGCTCCTATGGCAAGGTCGGTGCGGTCCCTCCCCTCCGTCCCTCTCCCACCGCAGTGCCGGTGCGGGAGGATGAGGAAGGGGAAGGGGAAGGGGAAGGGACAGGAAGGCTGCTCCGAGTCCCGCCACCGGCGGTGTTCCCGCGGCTGTCGGCCGTCCCCTCCCGGCGCCCCCGGGCCGCTGCCGAGGATGGTGCTGTGTTTCCCTCTAGTGGTGCCTGAGCCCTGCAGGAAAACGAAGCGCCCCCACCAAGGGGACACATTCCCGCCGCTTTGCGGGAACGTGTGGCTGGGTTTCCGAGCTCGCAAAACTCCTCTTTCCTTCGGTTGACCGATCCACGGAGATGGCAGCATGTCTCCGGGCCATAGCAAAAACGTAGCCGTGTTGCCTTCATGAGGCTCCCAAGGTTTGCCTTTATGAAGTACAACTACCTGTAAGGAGGTTGTAGCGAGGTGGGGGTCAGTCTCTTCTCCCAAGTAACAGGCGATAGGGCAAGAGGGAACGGCCTCAAGTTGTGCCAGGGGAGGTTTAGACCGGATATTTGGAAAAAATTTTACAGTGAAAAGGTTATTAAGCACTGGAAGAGGCTGCCCAGGGAAGTGGTTGAGGCACCATCCCTGGAGGTATTTAAAAGACGGGTAGACGTAGTGCTTAGAGATATGGTTTAGTGACAGTTTTTGTCAAAAGTTATGTTGATGGTTGGACTAGATGATCTGAAAGGTCCCTTCCAACCTTGGCAATTCTATGATTCTATTATTCTATACACTTTGCTCTCCTTGTGCACCTGAAGTCATTATTTGTTGTTGCGTTCTGGTTCGATAACAGCACTGTTTGGTGCAGCCCAAGTCCACCAGCATCTGGCCCAGCATTCGTGGCACAGCTGAAAAGCCTGTTTCCAGGAATCCACATTTGGATGAGTTGGGATGCTGAAGCATCATGGTTGTTCCCGGTCGCCTGTTACATCTCTGGGGAAGTCCACGTCAGGCTATGTGACTCTCGCTGATTTGCTGTTATCTAATACTACAAGCAACAGGCAGAAACTGAGGAGCTTTGGTAAAAATAAGCATACTTTAAATCTCCAGGGAACAAAGCATTAAACATAGTGGAACTGAGGTAAAATACATTGTATGGACAAGAAACTCTGCACAAATAACAACCAAAGATGTTCTCTAGCCACTCCATAAACCTTCCAGTGAGTTCCTGCTCCACAGCTAGTTGCAGGGCCTTCAAGCCTTCTAGAGATGCTTAAAGCAATTTTCACACCCTTTAAAAAAATATCCTACATCTCAAGGCAGTTGGAAGTGGACAGCTAAATCCTCTGCTTCCTCTTAGATCTGATGTAAATGCCGTCAACGAGTGTATTGCAGAGATCCTTAATGGCTCGGTGCAGGACGGAGCATGATGGCTTGAGCCCAAAGGCGGGGGAGCCCCGCCTGCAGGGTGTCCTGCCCAAGGATGGGGAGCCAGATGTCCCACCTTCCTGAGCAATTTGGAGTCACTCTGGGCACGCATCATCACATGCCTGCTCCTCACGGCCTATTGACAGTGAATGCTAGAAGGCCTGATGCAAGTGTTTGTAACCTGGCCTGTGCACCATTAACCAAGTCAAAGACTTGGGAGGAGCAAGGTGCAGGACCTGCCGGCCCCAGCCTCTAGCTCTGCTTGCATCAAATCGTTGCCTCGTGTCATTGTGTTGCTGTGTTTCAGAGTAAACCTCTCTCCCCTTGCTCAGTGTCTTCTGACACAAGCAAGACTGTGGGCAGGGCAGAGGTTGAGGGAATTCCATCTGTTGCTGATCCACATTTGACCATCTTGGGACCCTCCTGCTGGCAATGTCACGTAGATTCTCCAGGACTGCCCTTGTCCTCGCTTCCTCTGTGTACTTTCCTGCTAACCTGCCATCTCCCTCTCTCGCGGTCCCTTCAGCAGCACTGAACAGACGCCGTTGACGGCCTGCACTCTTCTCGTCGGTGTCTTGGTGCAGCTCCAGCTCCCCAACCCACAAGCTGCTGACTTGCAGATCCTCTTTTTGATTTTTGTAAGTATGTGCCATCATGAAAATGGCGTTTTGCAAAAATTGTCAAAAGCTCTCCCTGGCAAAGCTCCCTAAGCATAGAGCATCCTTCTTCATATCTGGTTTTCCTCTTCCCCTTGAGAAAGACCTCAGACTTGGGGATGGTATGTGGCATACGTCATCGATTTGGGCAGATGAATATGTGAAAAGATTACGTGGGTCTCCTGATGAGAAAAGGAAACATTGTTTTGTTCCTCGACATCTGGTAGGGGAAGTAGGTGGTTTTTCTGATTATTGCTCTTAAAATTAAAAAGCTATTATGGGTACTTTAAAATGTTATTAGTGTGTTGAAGTAGTAATGTTAATAGTTAAAATAAATAATAATGGTTAATTCGTGTTCATTAATGTTATATCTTTTAAATATTATTGTTATTATATTAAGTCTTGTAGGAAGAGCTTTAAATGTTCTTAATTAGCTTTTACTTAGGCAAAGCACCAGCACTGGGATGGGCAGAGCAATGACTGGCGGACGTGCAGCCAGCTCTCGGAGGGATGCGATCACGGGACTCGGGCACAACTTCGTTTCAAAGCTGTGATGATGACAACTGCCTCTCAGCGTCTCTCTGACCTCAGCCTGAGGTCTATGAATGCCACAACTCCATGTGGCAAAGGACTTGAGCTGCTGAGACACTGATGCTTTAGCGTCCATACAGACCCAAGGTCCTCCGGGATCCTCAACCCCTTACCCTGCAGAGCCCTACTGGAGTGGGGTTGGTACACGGGGGGCAGCTGGGGCTTTCTATGGAAACAGCCTCTGCTCTCTTTTTTCACCAGGTCAGTGGATAAGACACTGGTGACCTGGGCTGCATCCCTTCCTCCCGCTGTGTCTTGGGAGCGCCCAGGCCAGTGGGTCTCCCGTGCCTCACATTTGGCACAGTGCTGCTTCGTGTAGACTCTTCAAAATTTCTTCTATTGCGGAAAAACGGAGCAGCTGGGAAAAACATTTACGCAGAAGAGGTGGTGTGAGTCCCTGCTCGTGGCTAGCCAGTGGCTATTTCATGGGAAAGACAAGATCTTGCTGGAGCATAGCCCAAAGCCCTGGACACCCCTCTCCCCAGGTGAGCACTCCTTTTGCTCCACTGTCTTTGACAATCTCCTGAGGATGCTGAATGTTTACAAGAGGTCAAAAGTGAATGGATGGAAAAATCAATCTATTAAATCTGTTAAACACAAAGACACTGCTCAGGAATTGCCTGAGCTGAAGACTGCTGGCTGTTAAGAGGATATTCAGAGGAAATATCACTTTATGCTCTCCTGTTCCTATATTTTTCCCCAAGCACCCGCTTTTGGCCACTGTAGGAGTCAAAATGCTAGGCTAGACGGGCTTTCAGCAAGCAAACAGAATATTTTTATAAAAATATATTTATAAAATATAAAATAAAATTAGAAAATATGAAGTAA
Organism: Rissa tridactyla; assembly: GCF_028500815.1. Lineage (NCBI taxonomy): Eukaryota > Metazoa > Chordata > Aves > Charadriiformes > Laridae > Rissa > Rissa tridactyla. The sequence continues at coordinate 31,568,734 of NC_071469.1, read as the reverse complement.
ATGCAAAACAAAATGATAAATGATAAAATATAAAATATATTTATACTTATAAAGCTACACGGGTGTTTGTAGCTACCTTCTTGGGAGCGTGTTGCAAAATCCCAAGATTTTTGTGAATGAGTCTTTGGCAGTGACTCTAGTTGTATCGGGAAGCAAAAACTAACCAGATAACAAAGTAATGAAAATGAGACTAACGGCGTTAAGGCTTCAAAGTTAAGGACTTAGAGGGAAGAAAATGTCAAAAGAAGGGGGCTTCCAATTCCCAATTGGATGCCCTCTTGCGTGTACTAGGAATTAGACTTTCTTTACACAGTGGTACTCTGTTTTCAACAAAGGGTCCCTCCCTTGTTCCGATGACAGAGAGGAGGGTGCCTGGAGTCGAATGAGGAGCACAGGGTGGAGGAGAGGGTAGCCTGCAGAGTCCTACCTCCTCCTCCTCCCTGCAGGAGCTCATGGGCAGGGAGGGGAGCTGCTGGTGACCACCGAGGATGGCTGCCAAGTGCCAGAAGACCCTGTCCCTGAGAGCATGCCGGTGTGATGCTGGATATCTCGAGTGAAGCCGTATTTTTCAACAGAAGACATAGACAGCTCCCCTTTCTGGGTGCTAACTGAGGGCACCTGGTGCTTAGTTGTAGAAAATGTTTGTCCCCACCACACCTCAGGTGAGCTAAAGCTGTGCGTGGCTGTCAGCTCCACTGACGATCTAGCAAAATTTCTACTTCAGGGCCCGATTCTAAATAGTTTTTTCACAGGGAACAGGATCAACTCCCAGTACATGGGAGTGCATTCTTGAAGGATGTATCTTTGTTTATAGCAGTGTCCATGCAGTCATTTACAGTTAGGTACTTTAATACATAACATGAGCAAGTGTTTTAATGGCAACAGTACTGATAGCCAGAATGTTATCTAAAGCTTTACATGTAAGCACATGTAAAGGGCATTTTTGCAAAATTGGATGTTTTGATAAAATCATTCTTCCGTTGTGATCAGATATATGCATACAGGTATCTTGTCATGTTGACAGCATGATAAATCTGAGCAGAGAGCAACTGCTCCAAAGACGGTGTGTCCTCTGATGGATGAGCACTATTTGAGGTGTCTAATGCTGCAAAGTTAAGCAGTGATGGGTAGCCCCTCTGCCCAGCACCTCCCCAGCCTGCCGGGCAGATGTCCTGGCAGCCTTTGGCACCTGGAAGTGGACTCTGCTCCCTTAACGCCCAGATTTTCATGAGCCAACAAAGGTTCTTTGGTCCTGTCATCTCTCATACTATTTTCAGTTCCTTGTTTGAGTCTGGTAACACATCCACTTACCTTGATAGCTGCCTTCCTGCCTCAAATGTAACGTTTTGTTGTTATCTTTCAGGGTCACATTTCTCAGCCTTCCCCATCTCCCTCTCTTCTGCCTGGGGAGTCCTGCCTCAGTGGGTGGCACTGCTGGTCTTTGGGGTGACATTGGAGTTGAGGGGTGGGTTACGAATGAGAAATGTCACTCGTGCCTGTACAGGCTTCTTGGTCTGCAGTAAAACTAAGGGGAGTTTCCTTTGGGACACCCATGATGTGGAACAAAACATGGAGATTAAAGGTGGGTTCATCATGCCTAGACTGAGTTGTCTGTGGTCCCAACTGGGCTGCAGATAGACCAAAAAGGCTGTCCAGAAGGTCTGGTTTAGGCTGTGGTGAGTTGCCCCGCAAGATGTCCGCCTCTCCACTGAGCGTGGAAGGCGTTTAACCAACTGATTTAGATTACACACCTATTTTTTAAGTGGCTAACATTTAGTGACACGAGGAGGAACATCTTGACCTTATGTTCCCAGAATTGGTTATTATCACATGAAAGGTGCTTTTTTATTAAAAAAAAACCCCAAACAACAAAACCCTAACCGTTTTCATAATCTGTTACAGGACGACCGAGCTAAGAAAAAGATCAAAGGAAAATAATGTATTTTTCTAATATGTTGCCGTAGTTGTCCCTTGCCAGAAAAAAGAAACAGTCACCATGAAAAAACACACCTGCAACTTGACCTGAAAATTGCCTCCCAACAGTTAACGAAGATACCGCTTCCCTCTGTGCTGAGGTTAAAATGTAATTAAGGTTATGTTGCTTTGGAAAAGTTCATTGATGATGTGGTGGGTAGAGGGAGGCAAGACTGCGGAGATGAAACGTGCTGGAAATTAGCATGAGGTGTTAGGCACTCGCAGCAATCTTTCGCGTGTCCTGGCAGTTTGTCATGAGAGCGTCTACCGAAGGAGGTGATGCTTTGACTGTGATACACAGTGTGAAAACAGGCGATAAACAGGAAGGCTGGTGCAATGGGGAATTTTCTAGAGTACTGGGTCTAAATCCAATGTAAGCAGATTATTAGGAAGGGGGGAAGTATGTGTAAATAACTATTGGCATCGTTTGTCTGTGTTTATCTGCATGAGAAAACTTCCCCTAGGAGTGAAAAGAGAAATTTCTGAAATAAAAACTTATAAAAGATTATCTGCTCAGATTTTGTTCCTTCCCAACACGTCTGGAGGTTACAGCGGACACTGCACCAGAGAGAGTGAAGTTTTTTACCCTTCATTTTTATTATCCGTTTTTATAATTAAAATAACTGGAAACTGTCATTTAGCAGCAATTTTAAAATAACAAGAACAAAACTTGCACAAAGTCCCCAAACAAAACAAAAAACCCTATAGGTGTTGACACATCCTATCATCAGGTTTAAAAGGTAAGTACAAGAAAAACGATTGTTATCAGGTGTGAATTAACATATAGTGAGTTTGCTCACAACTGAAGAAGGTGACAGATATAACACATGCATTAATAAAACTCCAAATGAAAGGTATGGCCATCATTAGGGATGGTACTTGGAGAAATGCTATTGATTCCAGAAATTGAATTTAATTTGATGGCTTTTACTGTAATTAACGCAATGGTTTGTACCAGCATAGATCTCTTAATGTTATTATCTAAGGTGACAAATTATGAAATTAAATGTTCATTTAAGATGTAATTCAAATTTTATAAAGGTTTTCTTGAGTCAATGGGTCTCAGTTAATTTCCTTAATTCCCTGATTTTTTTTATCCTGCCAGTTTTCTGCCAATGAAAGTACTCCCGATTTACATCAATGCTGCAATGAAGGCAACATATACAAAGGAAACGTTCACCGGTTCTGATGAGTTCTTGACAACCCCTATTGCGTATACTTTGCAAGCTTGAAAGGTATTTTCTTTGTAGCGTTAGATTTTAATGGTACTGAGCGTAACGTGCACATATAATAACAATAATTCACTTTCCTTGTGTTTGCCCATTTACCTTGTCATGTATCTGCTAGAGGCAGGGTCTGGTTCTCTTCTCTTTTACACCTGTTTTACCCGATGGCTGTTTATTTTGATGGAGTTACTCCTGATTTAGACCTGTGTGTATGAATCTGTTATCTGAGAGAGGTAAATTAATGCTTTTAATCAAGCCCACTCTTCTGCCTACCCATCAACATCAAAGCGGAGACATGCTATTAGTTATTGAGAAAGGAAGCACAGTGTCAGTAAGCAGCCCTCAGCTATCTCTGCCTCCCCATTACCAGAATTTTAGCACTATTACCTCAAAACCGTGAATACTTTTATCCTCACAGTCACTTGGAAAGGCTATATATCCTGATTTTACAGACCAAAGCCGCGGAAGGATGCAGAATTTAGGCAGAAATTAGGTGCCTCTGAATCCAAATCTAATCCTCAAGACCACTTTGCACAGCTGCTACCCAAAGTCTCCCTACTTTGAAGGTGCCTCTGTTGTGGACATTAAAGTCCCACACAGCTGAAGATTTCTTTCTGGCCAAACCTTGAAGGACCTCGGTCTTGTCAGGACATAGCAGCTGCCTGTCTAAGCTTTCCCCTATCAGAGCCTGTGGCCTCAGCAGGACTCTCCCCAACGGAGGGTGAATCTGCCACCACATACTTGGAGTACACTGAAATCCTCAAGCCAGATTTCACATTTAACTCCAGTGGAATCACTTTCCTTTTTTTTTTTTTTCCTTTCCTTTTCCCAGATACAAAGAGCTCTGGCAGCCTTATCACTGGTCTTCTATCTGGTAGTTGAATGAACAGATCAGTCATGCAGGATGTAGGTGAGATCGCAGCAGGCTCTCCGTTTGGGAGGATTCAGATCTGTCTGTGCATGCTTCCAGTACTGCCCAAGCTAATGGCTAAAAAGTGGGATTTCCCAGTTTGCTGAGATCCACTAATCTCATTGAGGCCTGGCGAAGAAGCGCTGCACCATCTCTGTCTCTGCGTGCCCATGCCATCATCTCAGATGGAACCAGGCCATTGTGCCAAACTTTTTTCCTCAGAGGTGAGTAAGAAATACGGGATTTTGTGCTATATTCCTTGTGGTCTGGGAAAAATATTCCCGTAGACAGCCCTGGTATAAGGTACTGTATAGAACAACTGTTGTATGAAGAAGTATGAGCCATTCTTGGAGCAGGAACTGGAACAGATGTCTAGATTTTCCTCTGGTCATCTTAGCCACCAAGCAACAAAGTTGATGTCCCTCTTCCCCCCTTCTCCATGAGTATTTAAAAAATTCAAGAACAGTGACCTAATTTCTATAGAAAGAGTGGCGACAGCCCCAATACAGTTAACTCTGTCACCAGATGTTGAGGGAAACTCTTAGAAAGGGGAAGGGTGGACTCTCCTTGGACAGATGAAAGCACTGACTCTGGTTTCCTATGTCTTGAGTGAATGTGCTGAACTGTTGCATGAGGGTGTAAAACATGGCATAATACATTACAGAAACACATAATCCCTTCTTCGGTTTTCCAAACATATAGAATGGTTTAGTTTGGAAGGGACTTTAAAGATCATCCAGTTCCAACCCCCTCTATCATGGGCAGGTACACCTTCCACTAGACCAGGTTGCTCAAAGCCCCATCCAGCCTGGTCTTCACACATGGAATCACAGAATCACAAAATGGTTCGCGTTGGAAGGGACCTTAAAGATCACCTTGTTCCAACCCCCCCTGCCATGGGCAGGGACACCTCCCACTAGACCAGGCTGCTCAAAGCCTCATCCAGCCTGGCCTTGAACGCTTCCAGGGATGGGGCATTCACAGCTTCCCTGGGCAACCTGTTCCAGTGCCTCACCACCCTCACAGTAAAGAATTTCTTCCTGATATCCAATCTAAATCTACCCTCTTCTAGTTCGAAGACATTACCCCTCGTCCTATTACTACATGCCCTTGTAAGAAGTCCCTCTCCAGCGTTCTTGCAGGCCCCCTTCAGATACTGGAAGGCCTCTATGATGTCTCCCTGGAGCCTTCTCTTTCACAGGCTGAACAACCCCAACTCTCTCAGCCTGTCTTCATAGGAGAGGTGCTCCAGCCCTCTGATCATCTTCATAGCTACCGTGCCTACCTTAAGAAGAGGGTGCAGGTCTCTGAATCCTGAGTGAGAGGAGGCACCAAGGTGCAATGCTGAGCCGGAGGTCCCACGTCCTCAAGAAAGTTGGAAATTGAGAGTTAGCGGCCTTACCATTGCCCGTTGCCTGCCTTCCCGTGTTCCCCTGCGGCTCTCTGTGATGGCAGCTGTGAGCCTGGCCGCCAAGCGTCCCGGCCTCCCCAGGAGATGCTGGGCGCCGGGGCGAGGGCTGTGCTCCCTGCCAGGGGAACGGGGCACCCGCGGGCGAGGGGACGTGGGCGTGGCCAGTGGGCGCGGCCAGTGGGCGTGGCGGCAGCCCGGGCCGCGCCCGGCGGAGCTGTCCCCGCCCCGCGGTGCTGAAACGCCGCGGTGGCATCTGATCGCGGCCCGGCCCCTGCCCTCGTCACTGCCGCTCCCCAGCGGAGAGCAGCAAGTACGCGGGACGTGGAGAGCAAGGGCCGATTAATTTATATTTTTTTTTTAAATACAGGGTCCCACGTGTAGGCTGCAGTCCCTCTTTATTTGCCGGCTGTAATTTGTAATTGCTTTGCTATTTATCCACAGAGCATCTTCCCCCATATTGAGGGTAACGGCATGAGGAGGCCTCGTGAAGAATACTAATTACTTAAACCCAGAACTTTAAATTTCAGGTCTTAAAGGCAAACGGAGGAATTAATTAAAAAAGGAGATTCGAGCCAGGGTAGGTGGTTAAATGCACTGAGACAATATACGTGCTAGGCTGCTGCCCTGAACAATATTCCTTACCAATGGCAACGGCAGAAAAGAAAATGGGGGAATAAGTTGATAAGCAGTTCAGCCATAGAATAATTTTAAGGAGGCAGTTAGAAAAGTGCAGGCTTATCAAAATAAACATCATACTCCAAAACTGTTGTAATGTCAATTGATGAAAAATTAATAATAGTTACTCCCATAAAAAAACCAATTCTTTAAGCTTAAAACCAAAAAGTTTTACTTCTGCACATGTAATTTGTCAGAGGAGAGAAGTAATGAGTAAAATTATAAATAATAAAGATAACAACAAGTTAATATTAAAGCCTTTAAATACATCTTCGTTAATCTCATAATGACTAACATAAACATTCAGAAAGTAGTTAAGAGAGATTTTTTTAAAAACAAAGGGCTAAGAAATACAATCCTACTGTACCTCAGTAATTGTTAAAGGAAGGACCCATTATCTTAATTATGTTTCTGGAGCAAACATTATTTCAATGTGATAAAAGATGACATGACACTAAAGGTAAAGCTACAGCAGATGTTACATGAGTAACAAGCCAATATGCCCACATTCTGGTAATTTCTCCCCCCCTAGACATGTTCTCATTAATCTGTGATTAATAGGATTTGAGTATAGTAAATGATGTTGATCTATTGTCTGTCTTTGTCCCACACCATAGAGAGAGCAATTTGTCAGCTCAGCTTTTGTGTGACTATTTAATAGCAAAGAGGGGGAGAGAAAAGACGCTAATCTTCTAATTGGCATCCATAGAGAAAGGTCTAAGAACACTGCCTGCCTCGGAATAGCTTGTGTGCAATTCCTATGGCTGCGAGGCTGGGGCAGACGGACAGTTGTACAGCCCCAGGTGCCCATGGAAAAAGAACTGTATGTATCTGTCACACAATCACCCGCCATCCAAAGGGAGACCGGAGAGCAAGGCATGCCGCAGAACAAGGTGCAATTGCTAACTCTTACAAGTCTGTTATGTTTCAGCCTGTTACATGTCAAGGGAGTACTTCTTGACTGGTGTGACTTTTATAAAGACAGAAAGCTTCTTCCTTCCCAGAGCAGAAAGAAGAACGAGGCCGGGGAAGAAAGGGGGACAGTGGTGGGGACCAGAACAGTCCTCTCACTGGGAAAATCAGAATCAATGGAGGGAACATGAAGTGCCCGAACGCATTTCCAGAGATGTCAGGTGAACAATGGCTTCATGCTAAGATGGTGCCACTTATAATTTAACAGTCTTCCTTAGGTGCTAAGGTTACCTAATAAAATGATTGTCTCTCCCGTAGGACAAAATACAAATAATTTCACAATTAAGTCACTAGTCCCAATTCAGCAAAGCATGCGAGCTGCTGCTTAAAACTAGGCATGAGGACAAGTGCTTTGCCTTTCCCCCATCCCTGGGTGTCTATTTGGTGTCCTCCAAAAGGTCAGAATCAAGATTTTTTTTTTGGGTGCAGATGAGGAACGGACCACTCTGGTACACCTACATCTCAGCAAAATGCAGGTTTGTTTCATGTGATGATTTCTTGAGTGGGGAACATGGCTGAAGAGTTCTTCATTCAGTTTAACCACTTGAGCCATTCTGACAATAAAACTATTAAAGTCAATGCAGTAACTCCATAAAAGTATTATTTTTTTGAGGGCCTATGCGAGTTTTTTACTGTTCCAATTTAGGGCACATTTCTGTAAGTAGTTTTATCAATCCAACAGGTGGAACCAGTAAATTGCATCAAAGAAGGGTGGGACTATCTTAAACCAGCTTTGTCACTTGGAAATTGTGCTGTGGACCTGACCATGTTGTTTCTACCTATGTAAGTCTTCAGTGGAAAATCTTTACTGCCTCTGGTTTAATGCATGTGAGCAGGATTTAACGGAAACTGATGAAGGATAAAGACTGGATAGAGAGATGTTTCCCTGCTGCTTGGTGATGTTACTTGTGGGAACGCTTATCACCAAGCACAAAGCGTAGCCCTTTTTCTGCCTTTGGGGGTGAGCACTGGCATTTGTCCCCATTTCAGGCGTGGTGGAGAGAATGCATCCAAACTATCCCCATGGAAACACCCAGAACTTTCCCAGTGGAAGGAGCTCCCTAAGTAGAGATGCTGAAGTTGTCCTGGATCTATTAATTCCACACTGGGAAGTGCAGTGAAAAAAAAACCCTGCCTGAGCTGGGGCTACACGAATGAGCTGTACTAGTACATCCATGTTGGCATGTCTCTGTGCTCTAGCTTGTACGTCTTTCAGAGAGAGGAAAATGTCCATCTTGCTTCTGAACATGAGCTTGTGCAGTACAATGCCAGGCTGTCATGCAATGTGGATTTGTGGGCTGAAGTTTGGGGCTCTTTGCCTTGTTCTCTGGCCTGATGAACTCTAACGGGACACTTGCTCTTCTGGACTGCTTATGATCAAGCAAGGGAGGATTTCATCATCCAAAACTGGAAGGTCTTGGGGCATGCCCAGGACTAGGGTACAGCAGCCTTGGAAAATTGCAGGGTATCTTGGACTATCTCCTCAATTCCCTTTGTAGGGGAGAGAGGGGTCCTGCAGCCTGGATGGACTGTACTTAACCAGCCTTTTTACAGAGAAGTTTTCATGGATTTCCCTGTAGTGGTCACTGGCAGAAGAAGGGCAGAACATACACCCCTTAAGTCCTGCCTTCTGCCATCATTTCAAGGTTTTTTTGGTGTCGGGGCGTAGTGCCACAGAGACTTCCAAGACTGCACACACCTGTCTGCATGCAGGCATTGTGTGAGGGCAGGGGAACCACAGGTAGCCAAAACACTAACCAATGGCCGTACATTCCTTTTTAGAGGTTAGTCTGCTTTATCCTGTCCAAGATACAGTGAAAAATGTTCCAGCTCACAGGGAGTTTCAGTCTAAATGCATACACTTAGGGTAAGTGCAAATCTTACATAGTACTTTTGCACAAATGCACATTGTGGCCAGGTTCAAATACCAGAAGTTCTAGTTCTTTCTAAACTATGAGGTTAGGTTTTATTTTTAAAACGCTCAGAGCTGTGAGAATGGGAAGGTTTGTTAATCCTGTAAGCAAGTAAGTAAGCAAAATGCCCCCGAATGCAGAGCAGGAGGTGCTGGGAGGCTGCGGGTGGCTGTCTGTGATCTGGACTTCATCTGACAAAGTCCTCTGCATCAGGACGTGAATTTATTGCATCTGTCCATCAACACAGCTCATTACATGGAACTTGAACTTAAGCTGTCACATATTTTCCGATAGATTAATCTCTATCTAGCATGTGAAGTTGTTGCGAGCGCTATTTGTTATGTGATATTTCATGCTCTCAGCCTGTTCAAAAAGCTGCTGAGTTAAGGAAGATCAAAATGCAGAGTGACATTTCTCTCTAAAAAGCCATTATTACAGAAAGACTCTGGGACTGTTGAAATGTGAGAATACAGTGCTAGTAGCGAGTGCTATAAAACTGTTATTTTAAAACACGACCCGCTTTCTGCTTGCCCCTTAATATCCCTGTGCTTAGAGAGGGAAGGAGGCTGTGTTTGAAGCAGTTATCTCCTAGGCAGGCAATAGCATCTGGTGATATTAAAATGTCATCAGATGAAAATATATGCAACAGCGTCAACCTCATTTGAATATGAAATGCAAAGACAATCCAAGGCAGACAACTGCTTGTTTAGAGTGATATCTGAATCCAAAGGCTGGATCATCAATAATAGATTAAGGTTTCTTTGCTTGTTGTAAATTAGAGGTTGGATGGGTATTGTCGTTTTGGTTTTTAATTATTTATTGCAGTAGCAAGGCTGGCTGTTATAAAACACCAGGCAGAGTAAAAATGTAAAATACAAAGTGGGAAGAATTAATTTTAAAACCTGACACTAGAATAAAGCTTCAAAACCCGGTATCAGCTACACTGAAAATTAGATAGTAGCATTCTGGTAGTTCTGTCAAAGTCAAATACAGAAGCAATTGCTAAGTGTTGATAGGCAGTGGACAGAAGGTGTAATCCACTGGGAAGGTTTTGATCCAAAATGAAACAGTTTTCTACCCCTGCTAGTCAGGCAGAAATCTAATTACTCTCTTTTGATCTCTATGGAGAGGTAAACCAAAGAGTTATAGGTTATGGACAGTTTTATTGATTTTTATCTCAGAAATCAACAAGTGCAGGCTTTACACTTTACACATACTTGCTTAGCTGGTGTTAGGATCAAATATTTCAAACTGGCTTTCCCTGCTACCAAGTCAATAAGCATTTTAGTTGTTTTGTTCGAGTTGTACTGTTGATGTTAATATTACAGAACTTTTTTGCACTCAGAAGCTTTGGGGGAAAAGTCAACCAGGTTTATATCTGGACATTTTGAAGCAAAAGTCTAAACAGTTGTTTTTCCATCCACTTGTTTTTCTCTTGCAAGACTGCATTGATATATTATGGCTATTATTGGACAAGCATATGTATTTTTAGCTCTGCGTGTGAGAAAAGCATCTTCATTGTAAAGGCTGCAGAACCAGAGTCAGATGAGGACAGGTCTGCCAGTTTTTTAGGGTTTAGCGTCCTTTCCATTGACAAGGTAGAGAAGGATAACTGCGATGCAGCTGGTAGCAACACCTTAAACCATTTCTGGAGTGCTCCCAAGACATTTCTAAGGTAGTCCTGAGGCGCAAGGGAGGAGAAAGCTTTCTGTTCCTAGAGTTTGCAGTGCACCTTTGAGACGAACCAGCCGCAAATTTAATTTCTTGTATTTTAGCATTGAAACATACTTTGGTCCTTTGTCCTGGTTCTGCGGGTGCAGACATTTCTGTGAATACCCACTCTCATCAACTGCAGCTTACAGAAATATTTAATCTTAAAAAAAAGAACAAAACAACTCTTCTTCTCCAAGCTACTTACCATAAATCCTATGTTATTTTGTAGGATGAGTTCCGACATGGGCTGAAATTATCAATGGAGAGGGAAGTCCTTGTTTTTCGTGCAGACCCTCTATAGGCATTTTTGACTAATTATTTGACCATTTTAATACATGGGAAAGATTTCACTGCTAGTCTTAGCTAAAATCTTGGAACACAATGATGTCCCCAATTCAGCAAAAGGAGTTGTGCTGTCAAGCTAAAAGATGTCAAGATTTCATGCCAGAGGCATAATTATTTGGGGTCTATTGCTGTTAATTGCACATTTTCATGCAATCTAATCGGTCTTCAGAATGTGCGTAAAGTCAGGGTCTGCTTGTTCACACACACAAAAAAAAGCCAGTCATTCGTATTTAACTCCGCTGCCAGCGCCACAGGCACAGGCACGGGGGCTGCGATGAGCGTAGCTTCAAGATTATTTTGATAGCTTCTCTTCTTCGTGTCCTGGGAGATAAGGCCGTTTCTCCCACAGCTGCATTTTTCCTGAATGACTGACAACCCCTTTAGAGGAGATCAACCCCTTTTTGTGCCCTTTCACTCACTCGGAGGTTATCAGCTAAAACTGCACTCAGCATTCAATCACATCTTTCCCCTGTGGCCGTAACTCCTGTTAACACAATTAACCTTCTGATGGGAACATAAAATGAATCTAGGGAGGGAAAAAGAGCAGAAATACATTCCCATGTTAAGGATTAAATGGCCATAGTGCTTATAGCGGTGTTTTTTCACCTCTTTCTCTTCCACAACATTGTCCATAAGGGGCTATTAGCAGGAAGTCACCTGTCACAAAATTCTTCCTAGCAATCCCAGCAGCTCTTATTTTATCAGCAATTTTTGGACTTTAAGGTTGATGGAAAATATTATGGGACATAAAACTGGACATAAAACCCAAATTTAAATTTGTATTTGTTTGTGTTTTGGTTTGCTGCCCCCCCCCCCCAAAAAAAAAAAAACAAAACAAACTAAAGATACAGGTTGGTAGACAACATTTCCCGTTTTGGGGAGGGGGAGAGGAATGATGAAGACAAATAACATCTGTCTTCTTTTGGGTTTCTTTTTCTATGATGGTATTTTGAAAAAATAAATGGATCCATTGCGTATTCATCTTTGTTTTCATTTACTGGCTGTGTTTCTGTCCTGAGCTCTGTATATCTCTGTACGTGTCCCCCAGCTGTGCCCTGCACGTATCTACTCTAAGCATGTCTTAGCCACAGCATTTTTGAGAGGTCTGAGTACACCCTGGACCTTCCTGAAGCTGAGACACAAATATTCATTCAATTCTCCCCTTTTTACCTCTCTCTCTGCTCCATGGGTGGCTCGCTGTCCTGACGAGCCAGCGGGGCTGGGGTGGTGGCCAGCAATGCCCCCTCGGCACCGTGCACAGGCTGCAGCCCATGACCCCCAGGCTGCTGGGCAGGTCTGGTGCTTAATGAACCTCTGGTCTGGCCCTGGCTCTCACTCTGATTATCTTGAGCAAGCTAATGCTCTGCCCCATTTTCTTCTACAAAAATATCCACGGAAGATTGTCCCTCAACATTAAGAACACCAAAGCCCTTGAGCGAAGAACTAGACGTGTATTTGAGCTGCTGAGGTAAAGCACTTGGAGGACACTTTGCTGGTTGAACTGGTTTTGTGCAATGCCCCTGGTGACAGATTTAGGGACCTCTGATGATTGTAGCATCAGGTATTGAGCATGCAAATGCCGAATTTATATTTTCAGCATCCTTCACAGGAGTAGAGCTAATTGCTTAAACAGTAACTGAAGCAGGCAGAGAAAGAGAACAAGCCACGTTTTAATTTCTGTAATTCTCATAGGTTTTTGTACACCGTGATGTAAGGAATAGGATCATAATGTGCATTGTAGAAAGAAATGGTCAAGGCAAAATGATTCTATTTTTAGGACAGACTTTAGTATAATGTCCAGTCTGATTTGTATGTTGTTACAGTTCCAAGTTTCTTCCTCACTTTGTTGTTACAGCCCTATTCTCTCAAGTGGGGGGCTAGGGGATGATCTGCGTGTGTGTGTGTGTGTGTGTGTGTGTGCGTGCATGTACTTTCCAGTGTTGCTGCTGTAGCTTTGGAAATGTCTTGAAAGGTTAAAACTTCTCTTGCAAACCCTGCAGCCAATAATGCTGGAATGTGTCCCTGGCAAAATAAAAGAAGGCCTTTGCAGCTAGAGACAAGTGCCGTGTGCTGCTGAAGAAGAGCCAAGGGAACTCTGCGAGTCTGCCAGTTTGCAGGTGGAGCAGCTACCTGGGCATAGAAGAGAAGAATGAGGAAACACGGTTGATGGGAAAAGGAAGATGCAGCGATATCAACTGACAACGAAAGGTTGGGCTGATTTTCGTCTTAGTTTTTTTTTTCTCTATACATATCTTTTATCTCTTCTCTTTTCAGTTCAGATGTGTTAGTTGTTCGCCTGTCTTTGTCCTGAGAATTGATTGTTGCATCCATGGGAGATTGCTGGCACGAAGAAAACACTTACAGTAATTAAAGTGAGGAAAGCTGATGTCAGGCTTGCTTCTCCCTTTCAAAGGAACTAAGATCTTCACCAGAAAACAGTTTAGTTTCAAATCAAACTTCATTCCACTGGATGCAGTGTCCATACTGGCACAATTAAAATCTGGCTTATTGTAGTGCTGTAGCAATGGAGCACGACCATGGAGCTCTGTGGTGGAGATCACGCTTAAGGTAAGGGTACAACAGAAGAATTGTACATAAAAAGGCCAATAAAGGACGAGGCAAGTTTAAATAGGATTGTGTCCCTGGCTCACACTGGTATCCCTTGGCTCACTTTTCACAAGAGACACCAGTTAGCCATTGCCCTTCACCAGGCGACTGCTTCCAACTCAAGAATCCTCTTACGCGTTCCCGCTGCGGTCTCCTTAGAGGAGACAAAATCTGCGTGCGTTTGGTGGGGTCACGGGGAGGTGGCCACGAGGAGACGTGGTGTGTGCCAGGGCAGTGGTTGCACCTGGGACACGGGGTGCAGGGGCGCTTTCTGCCCAGCTGAGCTGGCCATGACAATCACAACCTGCCGTGCCGGTGGGCTGAGGGCAACGTCGGTAACTCGGGTTTTCCCACTGGGCAGAGAGACATGGACATAAACAGAATGGCTGTAAAAATGTGAGTTCAGGACATACTAAGCAGCTCTGATCCTCCTGAAAGACATGTGTGCGCTGGGGTGTTATGCAAATCCTGAAAGGATGCAGCTCCCAGCTCATCCCGTTGTTGAAAAGGATTAAGCCTCTGCGAGCGCTGGGCGCTCGGGGATTATGGCTCAGCATCCAGAGGGGGATGCACCCGGGGTGACTTATGGTATTTAAGGGCTTTTATGCCTTCACTCAAAACCTACAGCTGTTAGGATTTCTTTTACTTGGTTTCTAGAGGTGGCAGACTCTTAGTTTTGCCAAGTCCTGTTGACATGCAGAATATCATGGACTCTCTTCCTTTTCCTGGATCCATACAGAGATGTGCTACTGTGAAAAAAAAAACAGTATTTGAGAGACGGCACCGTGCCTTTTCAGCTAAACCAGGTCACCTTTACACAGAGCAGCTACCACGTGTGTTCTCCTTCACTGCCCGAGACCCACAGCTGTACCAGGTGTATCAGTCACCAGTCTTCTCCCAGAAGAGCCTTGCTATATTTTACAGTCCACGGCACCTCGGATTACTTCTTCATGTAAAAGTTCAGTGTTGCGGTCCAGCCCCTGGGAATCGCAGCGTCTGAACCGGCTCTGCAGCACCGGGGTGATGTGGTTATTAATCCTTCTGATAGGGCTGGAGCAGTCACTGTCTGGTGGAAGGGCTTGCGTGTTACTACACAATACATCAAACCTCCGGTGCGGCGGCTTCTTCTGAAGAGCAGATAAATTTTCCGCTGCCCTGCGTGCCTCTGCGCGGGGCTCTGCCGTCCCACGTGCCGGGGATCTGTGTAACCAGCAGCAGGGGTCGCAACCAAGAGAGGGGAAGCTTAGGTTTGATTATTCTGAAAAATGTGACCTGCTTAAGACGCCACAACGCAACCGTGGGTCTTTTGTAAAGGAGTCTTGTACAATTATTGGAGAAAAGTAAAAGGGGCTTAACTGGGAAATCAACTGAAAAAAAATCTGTAATATAAATTATTCACTCTTCCTCAGCTTTTTCTGGTGGAGGTGGTAGGGCAATCTCCTGCACCAGCAACAGTGGGAAAGCCATACCTTCACCCTGTCATTTTATTTTTTTTTTTTTCCCTTGAGATATACTCTTTCTGTTACAATTCCAGAGAATAAGTAAGGCTGTATGGGTCTCGGCTGCCCACTGCAGTTTTACACTCTGCAATATCTAGTTTTGCTTATCTGGAGCTGAAGCGCAGACAACAAAAAAGAAAACACGGGAAGATGCTGACGGAGTTGGGTCCGCTGTCTCAAAACACCTGCTATTCTCCATTTTTCGGGGCTCATGCTTCCTACCCCTTTCATTCCAGTAGGCACCTCCTGATGAAACGGAAGTAAAATCCATTGGTCTGCGTTTCAGAAAGTAGTTTTTAAACTTCCAAACACAGTAGACATTTTCACCTGTGTTATTCACCAGGCGCAAAAACTGGATGTGGAACAATATCAGAGGAAAACTGGCAGTGTGCGCCTGGAGGTCTCTTTGAAAAAAGGGAGCCATTCACAACTGTATTTCACCCTCAGTCCTAAATAACTGATTTATGTTCCAGGTGAATTTCTACAGCAATTTACAGTTCTTCTCCTTTTTCAATTATCCATTTTTCCCCTATTGAGATCTTATTCATTTTCATTTACTTCTGCAAAATCTTTTTTCCCGCTCACAGTACCATTATGCCTTCCCCGACTATTTCTTTGAAATTAAGTGCTTGGTTCTTTATCTTTTCATCATTAATTACCAATGTCTTTTTGACCTCTGCTTTGTAAGCTACCGTGCCATATTTCTGTTTCCTATCTTTTAGACTCGGTTTAGATATATTTTTTTTTTCTTTAACAACTTGCTCTGAATTGCTTTGTTCTTGTTTTTCAGCCAGTTCCCAGAATGGCCACACAGCCGAACCTTTGCCCTCCTCTCTTGTTTTTCATCTTGTCTCTGTTATAGCAATGGCCTAGTTAAAAATGTATTTTACAGCTCCCTGAGGCCAAGCTGCTCTCCGTTTTTATAATTATGCCGATTATAACCTATATAGGTATCCCGACAACCTTTTGCTATGACTGTGGGCCAGTTTGCACCTGTCTTTTGAGGGCCGGAGGTAATTGGGTGCGAAGAGAAGTGGGTGCCACTGTAGGACTTGGGGTTTGGTTTAGGAGACGGGAATAACATGAGCAGAAGCCGCTCCATGAATGTTGGATTAGCGAAACGTTAGTTTAAAGGGCTGAGGATTTTTTCCTGTGGAAAAATTGTGACCTTTCAGTGAGATGGGGGACACTTCGGAAGTTCAGGAAGATTCAAACCTGTCCTTAGGCACCCAAATTATTTCTTCGGCTGGTTCCACATATATCATTTCACCGTGCCTTACAGTGGCATCTTCATTTGCTTCTTTCTTCATAATCATTCCCAAAGTTTTTGATTTTGTAATTGAAAAAATCCAAGTAGTTCATAAATTATTTTCCTGTCTTTGCCAAACCTCCCATTAGCATCAGTGGAGTCTCATTTAGCGAGCGAGGTTAGGCGCTGCCGTCGCCTCTAAGTATTCCTTTCTTGGGGAGCGATGGCTAGGAAGGAAGGCCTGCTGGTTTTTTCAAAACTGAGAGCGGCTGGGCCTTCTCGCTGAAATATATTTTATAGAAGTGTAAAGGGAGGCATGATAAATGCAGGCATTTGCTGTCATTTTGTTCTTTTAAATAAATAACTGAGCATAATGAGTCTCAGCCACAGAATGAACATAATGAACCTCCAAAAAAGATCTTGTCTGAGAGCAATATTTACCACTGAGGAAGGGATTGTTACAGAAACAAAAATTGTTTAGACGTTAGTGGGTGAGATAAGAATCTATTAAAGGAATTAAAAGCGAAGATGATTCATCACACATTTCTGCTTATTTGTAAGAGACACATGAAAGGCAGGGATTTCAAAACATTTGTATTAGAAAAACATCAATAACAAAGCCCCCTGATTTAATTTTTCAGTCTCTCGGGCTTCAAAAGAAGATGCGACTTGTCCACATTTGCCTTGAAAAACACACAGCACTGGAAACTGGCAAAGGCTGGGTTTGCTTTGCTGCATTTCAGGAGACCCGCGCAATGGGTTAGTGTAAAGATTCAGTATGACGGGGCCATACTTCAATGAGGTTACGCAGGTACCGAAGCAAGGTCTCGCAGCACAACTGTGGTGGAAAATTTGTCTTAAAGTGTTCTTCATAGCGGAATACAGACAATATCGATAATACAATGTAAGATAATACAATTAGATAATATAATAATGCAGGATTTTTATGGGCACGTTTGCTACAGGGGGGTAATAGAGAACACAGCAACAAAAGCAAGAAATAGAGAAAGAAATGAAACCAAAAGAGAACGTGTAAATAAACAAGCAAGCAGTTAGCCAGCGTTCTGACTCTTTTGGAAGAAAACGGGAGTTACGGTTTAGCAAACCCCAATTCCTTTTGTTGTACAGCCCGGGTTTTGCCACACACTACTGTTTTAGATGTCTCCTGTAAGTCGAGCATCTATTAAACAGCTTTTGAAAATGAGCTGGCTTGTACCAGCTCCTGCTAATTTGGACGGGGAGTGGGGGGGGGTCAGTGAAACCCCGACGGGGTGGAAAGCGGCAATAATTTCCCCCGCGTGGGAACGGTACATCGAGGACCAAACACACATTTAAGGCTGAGCAGCAGCCAGGGAAAGGCCGAGCCGGGGAGGAGAGGGAAGAGCTGGATTTGGCTGTTCCCGGGGGAGCTGGAGCCGCCTGCCCGAGCATGGCCGGGAAGAGCTGGAACCGCTGCGTCTCCGCTCCCTTCCTCAGTCTCTGACTCAGCACAGCCCAGCGCCACAGACGTGGTGTCAGGTAGAGCCCACCAGCTCCGCGGATCTGAGGAGACGAGCAGCAGACGTTGAGGAAAACGAAGCTGTGCTGAGCCCGAGGCTGCAGGGTCAGCACCAGACCCCTGCCAGGCTTCTCCGGGCCGCCCCACGGGCTCATTCCCCAAGGATAAGGAGGGTATTGGTGGGGGGCAGAGGGGACGAAAGGGGTAAGGAGGCCCTGAGGTCTCACTTGGTCCTTCGAAAGGAGCTCTCGGACCTAGGAAGGTCAGTGGAAAGTTAAGGGAGCTACATCTGCGTGTGGAGGTGGTCCTCCCCATCCCCCAAAACACCACCATCCCCTGCATGGGCTGGGTACGGCAGGCACCAAAATCCAAACTGGCTTCTGGCCTTTGCTTTTTAGGGAGAAGTGATTCCTTTCTGAGTGCGACTTTATTTTAAAAAAAAAAAAAAAAAAAAAAAAAAAAAGAAAGAAAATCCCCATTTTGAGAATTAAGATAAACTTTATCAGACTTGCTTATTTTAATGACTTTTTTTTCTCTTTACCCCATATCATTGAGAAACACCAAACTGCATTTGTGCTCCCACTTAAAGGTGTGAGGAGCCTTGTAAACCTAAACCGGGCACAGCACATTTCAACCCGAGAGCTGACCATTTTGCACATTCATGACTGTCTGAGGGAAAATGCCTCTATGCTAAGAAATACTTCTAGCCTCGAGAAACACTCCTAGCATAGAAATGCTAGGAGTTTGCTTGTTTGCTACAATGCCCAGTGCTTATTTTAAGTCCTAACTCTGCTATTCTTTATTGCTATTTTCATCTCTGATACGGTTCTGCTTGTGTCTCTCCCAACTGAACATACTGTGCTTCTGTTTAACTGTCTATTTATAGTCATAAGAGAAATAAACATATAAAATAAATGCATCTTGATGCATAGCTGTGCAGGAGTACAGATGTTTTATTAATGAAAATGAATCCAGCTTTTTGTAAGTCATGGCAGCAATATAACATATCATTGTTTGCTCCTCTGCTAGACGGTCCCTGCTGTTTTTACATACAAATTCCTGTAATACTTAATGGACATCTGGAAGAATTCAGCCAATTAATCGAATTCACGCAGGAGCTAGGCTAATGGCTGTCTGAAAGGCAGATTACATTAAATCAAACTTGCAATATGAATGAAAGTACTTAATCATACATGCAACATTCATTAGACGCGGCACAGCAAGTGTTTTGATTACTTTAATGAAAGATCAGGTAAAGTGCATCAACTGAACAGATTGAAGAGACAGCATGCTTACAAATGTTTGATTATGTTGACTATCAACAGAAACAGTGCCAGTAATTTATAGCAAAACATATTTGGAAGAGGAGGAGGAGGATGGAGCCGGTGAACTTGGGAGGGGAAGTGAAATTTGGGCCTTTCCTCTGAGCACTTTAATTAATAGTGAAGATAACAAGACGTTAATCAAATGTCACGAAAGAAGCAAACCAGATGTATTTGAAGAATCCTGTACAGCAACTGCTAGGGATCACTTATGTTTGCAGTACTCGGAGCCCGATGCTGGCTGTGAGTCCCCTGTGTTTTGTCTGACTTCGGAGTAAACAGCGCTAATTCCTATCCGGAAAAAATATTTTCAAGAACAATGAAGTTCACGTGTGAGTTTTTTGGTCTGCAAAAGGCAATGATTTTGGCTTGGTGCTGCTCTCACCCCTGGGCTCTGCTGGAGACACCCTCCAGCCACCCCTGCCCTGGCCCTCTGTGGCCAGCGGCGGCTCCTGGGGAGGAGAGCTCAGCTGAAGAGGAGCTTTGGCTGTGAACCATCCTGAGGCATTGCCACATTTTCCCTTTTCCGACCTCGCCGGTGAGCAGAGCGTTTTGTCGTTGCCCCCTGGGGTTGTCCATGGGTGTTGACCCACCACAGAGGGGCAGAGCCTCCAGCCTGATGTGCCTAGGAGAGCCAGCGCTGCAGCCTGGCCCCCCCCAAGCGTTGTGCATGATGGGCCTTTGCCAGGTTTCACTTTGGAGGTGAGCAGGGTGACCGACCTCAGCAGCTGGAGACACGCTTTCTAAAAAGAGCAGCAGGTGTCTGGCTCAGCACTGCCTTTCCTTTGCCCTTCTTCTTCATATTCCCCGCACGGAGATGAAGCGCCATCTCCTTCTGGGAGCCGTCGCCCTCCTTGCTGCTTTAGTGAGACGTGGGCACCCAGCTCAGATGTGCTTTATTCCTTGTAATGCAGTTTTCCTGCTTTTTTCTTTAGGGTGCTGCTCTGCCCAGCTTTCTGTGTTGGTTTGCTCCCCTCCTCCCATTCTCTGCCACTGTTTTTCCTTCTCACCACCTCCCGTGCTCCATCTGCCCCTTTGCAACTGGTGCTGGTGACAATGGCTGCTACACTGACACCTGCTTTGCAGCGGCCAGGATGTATGTGCACCTTGTTCCTCTGTTCCTGCTATTCCTTTGCATAGGTGAGCAAAGCTGCAATAACATCCTCCCAGCAGCAGCTACCTGCAGCGACAGGGAACCGGGAATTTGGTGGGACCTGAAGAAAATGAAGGGAGAAGTAGACTGGGTACCATGGAGTGGGGACGTGAGAAAGGTCTTGGGCAACAGCCCTGGGGAATTGCTTGTTGCCCCTCTGAGTCAGAGGAATTTCATGGAGGAAGCTGTCCTTGGCACAGGGGGTGTGAAAAATTCTTGGGGGAGGAAAAGAAGAAGAAGGTACTTATTTTCCTGAGGTCTTAGCTCCCTGCACCGAGTCCCACAGGATCAGATGTGCTCCAGCGCCAGCACGACAGCAGGATGAAGTGTGGCCATAACAGAGTATTTGTGGCTGTGATTCACCTGGTCCTGCTCTCTGCTCTCCAAAAGCCTCCTGGATGGAGTCCTGCCTGGACTTTGCTTCCCAGCCCAGGACGCAGCATAGGCACGGCTCAGGAGCTTCCTCTCTCCCATCCTCCTGCTCTCTCGTCTTCCTGTCTCTTGGGTTGTTGCTCTCTCCGCATGCAGAACTGCCCCCCTATCTGCATGTCCATCTGCACGCAGCGCAGCTGGGGCTCGGCCTTGCTGAAAGCCACTGTTGCTATTCATATAATTAATAACCATGACCGTTCTGTACAAGGAGTATCTTTTTCAGTGAATTACAACATATAATGATGTTTGTAGGAAACAGACTGCTGAGTATCTCATGCCGAAGGAAGCCAAAGCTTCCTATTTATGACATGGTGAGATCAATAAATAACTCCATTACAGGCAAATTTGTCATGGCAAATGGCTTCAGCCTGTGGGGTACGAGCTGAAATCCAGCTGAAATCTGTAATGAAATAACAAAAGTCATAACGGTGCCATCGAGGCTCTCGGGTGACTTGTACCAGTTTGGGAATGCTGGGCTGCTCCCTGGAGAGGACCTGGTGTCCTCACGACGGGCTAACGCGGATGGAGGTGGGGAAGAGCCAATGCGTGGGAGCGCTGATTTGTCCCTCACACTGCCGAGGTTCCTCCCCAGTCTGCTCCCTTACGGAGCAGGGACGGGAGCTGTGGCATCACTGTCCTCCCAACATCAGCTTAGTGATGGCAGCGTGGCAACACCAACAGCATCACTTCATTTACAGAAAAGAGGAAGGCTGAATGTTTTCATAGTGTCTTAAAATCCCTTCAAATCCCTCCAGCCCAAGTACCTTCACAATGTTTCCTACCTTCTCTTATGGAAAGCTTCTTGTTAATATTTGAGCAATGAAGAAAACACAGCAGCTGTTAGCATCGTTTTCCCCTCGAGGCAGATGGTCCTCAGGTAAAACAAAACACAATTAAGGTACTAGCAAGGTCAGTTATATTAGACAATCTATATCCTCATAATGCAGATATTTCCTTCAATGTCTGTCACCAGCGTCAAATCCCCAACTGCAGCAAGATAATTGGCAGCCTCCTTCTAGGGGGAAGATGAAATGGCTTGTGCTGCCACCAAAACCAGCCTGGATTTTGTTTGTGTAAGTGACGGAGCCTGGGGGTGGTATCGCTCATCTAGCTATATTGCTGGAGAGTCATGTATCAAGGACAGGCTTCTGAGGCGGCTTCTGTCTCCCTCCTATTTACTGCTCCTTTAATTACAAACCAGATGTCGGGGGAAGATTTAAAAGTCAACTTTATTTGAAATTCTGAAATATAAAAAACTCGACCACAACAATTTTTTTTGTGGTGGGGAGGGGAAACATGAAGGAGAGAAATGTTCTTTAATCCTTTGCTTATAGTTCTTTTCTATTTTATTTTTAACTCTTATTTTTTAAAGTTGTGGTTATTTTTTCTTTTATTAAGTGGCCAAAGGCATTTCTCTTTTTCTTTCTGCCCCCTCAGCCCCCAGAAGAGTTTTTAGGCTTTTCTCTGAGAACCAGACCTCACCCAAGACCTTCTCCCTCCCAGCCAGGATTGCTGTCATACATTCCTCTTGCTGTTTATGCCCCAAGATGTTCAGAAACAAAAAATGCAGCTGCCTGCTTGCTTAACGACGTTTTATTCGGGGACCATGTCACACCTCCTCTCCAGCATCCACACGGGATCCCAGGTGTCAGGCAAGGAGCCAGCGCTGGCCTCCAGGCTCTGCTGGAGATACGGCTGGGGCTGGGAGCAATGGGATTCCTACCTCGCAGACGGAGATCGGAGTCCCTGGCTGGCACGGGGACGCTGGGATGGAGGAGGACCTGGGTCAGGAGCTGCTGGTGCCGCACTCTGGAGCCTCCCAGGCAATCGGATGGAACATCCCCCAGAAGGCACCAGGAGGTCTACGCTCCAACAAAGGAAAGTATCTACAGGAACCTGAAGCCTGTCCTCACTTTGGAAGGTCCTCAAGAGGTTGATCCAGCCATAGAATCATAGAATCATAGAATCATAGAATGGTTCGGGTTGGAAGGGACCTTAAAGATAATCTAGTTCCAACCCCCCTGCCATGGGCAGGGACACCTCCCACTAGACCAGGCTGCTCAAAGCCCCATCCAACCTGGTCTTGATGGGTCTTGACTGAGTCATCATTGAGTCTAATTGCTGAATCGTGGTAAGGCTTGAACAGGTCTCCCAGGCTTATTTTAGCAGCAGAGTTACAGAAAAGGGTAAAGGTCCCTTCCCAGGAAACGGGAAGTTTCTGCCAAAAGGGAGGCAGAGCAGTGCCATACTGCTCCCATTTCCATTCCCTAACATACCAGAAAAGAGGGAATGGTCTGAGGACATAAGAGGAGGAACTGTGTCCTCTTGTTGTCACCCCTACCTGTTCCCCAGGAGTGTCTGTGTCCTTTCTGCTCACCAGCTACTGCATTTTTCCACTAGAAGTTTGGTTTCCTATTTACCATGGGATTAACCCTTTGGTTAATCTAAGGTTCATCTAAGGATGACTCTCATACGTAAGCGGACAATATGTTTGATCAAGTCTAACCTGATTTCATCAGACTGCAGGAACGCAGCATATGGTTAGGAGCAATGACACTGTTCAGTTCCTTGCTCAGGAAAGGCTCGACCCTAAATAAAGTTTCTGTGTTGTATGACGTTCAGGTGGGTTAAGTGCTGCACTCTCAGGTATGTGATGGGACTAATGGAATGTAATAAGTCAGAGGAAAAAAAAATCCAGAAAATTTCCACAGGATTTCAGGCATGTGAGTGTGTGTGCATAAAATACATCCTTATACATAATTTGTGCATCCTTATACGTGATCTGAATTTTCTAATTATAAAATTTTTGGAAGGAGTAAAAGCTGCAGGCCAGAAGACAAACCCATGTAGCAGCTTGGAAAGCTCAGAAGGTGCGAGAAGCAGGTGTAACGCCAGTCACCGGGGTTCAACTCACTTGTGACTGCAGGGAGGGAAGGGAAATCATCTGTAATGACCCTGCAAGTGGCAGCCAGGGCACTGGGAGCCGGCACTGGGGCAGGGGCAGCCTGGAGAAAACAGTATAGTTACTGAGGCAAACGAAGCACAAGGTGGCTGCAAGAATTTCAATCCCAAGATAATTTTGCCAGTCTTTGTGTCAAAGATCCGCGGGCGCTGGCACGTGCTGCCCCAAGACCAATGATGGGACAATGGGTTCTGCGGTTTGGGGTCCCAGAATTGATAATAAACTGGAGGCAGAGGGAGAAGGCAACAAGAAGGCTGCGCTGCGAGCACGCTGTGGAGCGTGGTGGGGACGCAAACGCCCACCGAATCCCGGGGAAGAGCTGAGAAGTGCAGCAGAAGGAGCAGCGGGTGGGGAGGGGGAACAGTGATTCTACCTCTGCGACAGCGGGGAGGGGAGACTCTAAGCTATATCCCCGCAGTCTCACCGCTGGGCCATCCCAGACCCAGGACACTGGGGGCCTGAGGAAACTCCCTGATGCAACTACAGCCTACAACTTTAACCAGAAAAATGTTTGGAGTCCCAGTAAATGCACTCAGTGCACCTGCTTTCCAACTGGCACTTCACCTCCCGCTGCTCCCACCTAGGAAAAGGCATTGTTGGGTTCCTTGCCCCTTAGGACAGAAGCTGAGCTGGACATTCCTACCACAGACTGCTTCTGTGACATAAGCGAATGAAACATTAATGGGAACATTGCTTACAAGGGGAAACTCAAGTAACTATTTACGTATCGCTTGGAGGAACAGTATAGAAGAGAGGATCTGTAACCAGAGATCCAGTTATTCAGTGAGAAATGTAGTTGGGAGGACCCAGTTACAAAGGCCAACCCAAATATTAGGCAAAAATCACGCAGGCAGTCAGTGGAGTGACCTGACTGCGCTGCAGCGTGGCTCATCGGTCCCAATTACAGCGGTTTGTACTAACAAAGGGTGATCTCTAGCCTGCAGAGTCCGTAATCTAATCCAAAATTCAGTGCGACCATGAAAATGGAGGAAAATGGGAGAGTAATGTAAAACACGATTAAGACTTTGCGAAGCAAATATAATCAGAGCACTTACACAGACAAGTGGCTGCGCGTTTGGAGCAGGTGGGGGCAAGTTCTGTTGGTGCACGATGGCTTCCAGTCTCTCTTGCCACTTCTGGAAAGCCCCTCGATCTAGAGGTGCGGGTTCTCCCTTTCTCCCGGTACTCTCTAATTTCTCCTGCTTGGAGATGCTGCCAATACGGTGAGTCCGACCGCACCACCGTGTGCAAGGGATGCCTGTCCCTGGGCCAGGGATGGAGCGAGGCTTTAGCGCGTTCATCTTCAATGGCACGCCATCTTGTGTATACTGCGAGCAAGTGGGTCTCCGGGCGGGATCGGACCGTCCTGACTTCAAAACCGGGCTCGGATCAATGAGTGAGCAATTTAGGAGATGCTGGTAAACGCGCGGTGGGGACGGAGGGGCTGCTGGCAACCCCCTGCAAGCGCAGCCCCCTGCCCACCGAAACAGCAGCATTTCTGGAAAGGCGATGCCCGGTTCGGCAAACACAACCAGGGCCCCGCTTCGGGGACGCACAAGCTGCCACTCGGCGCAGGGCATCCACAAACGGGCCGGGAACTGCAGCTGGGGAGGATGGAGGGGACAGGATTTGGCTCCTTCGCAGTTTGTCGCACCACGACTCAGTCTCGCCTCCCCCGGGCTCACCCACGGGTGAAGCGGCCGGGGGACCGCAGTCACAGCCGTGACACCCATCCGAGACCGCGCATTCTGAGCGGCAGCGGCAATCCTGCTCTTGCCTTGGGACCGCACTTTAACACAAGCTCTTTCTGGCTGCTTATGGGAAAACTCTCCGGCTGTGGCGGTGCTGGAGGGAGGCGCAGGCTCCCAGCAATCGCTGCCTTCAGAGGAAAGGAGAGCGGCCCGGCCCGGGGGCGGATGGAGGCTCCCGGCACAAACACCCCCCAGCAGCAGCATCTCCTGCCGGGACCCTGCCCGGCGCCTCGGCCAAGCCCCGGCGCTGGGGAATCTCCCTCCCCACCGACCCACGCTCCCGCTTCCCGTCCCGCAGGGCGCCGCTCCCCCCGGCTGCGCTCCCGGGGACCCCCCGCCCGTCCCCGCAGCCTCAGCGCGCCCGCCCCTGCAGCCGGGGAGCCCCGGCCCGGCCCGGCCCGGCCGCCGCCGCCTCCCGCCGCCGCCGCCAGCGCCGGCCCCAACTCCTCATTGGCCGCCGCCGCCGCCGGGGGGAGGATGACGCCCGGGCGAGAGCGGGCGGCGGGGGTATAAAGGCCGGCGGGGCCGGTGTCGCCGCGCTCCCGCCGCCCCGCCCCGCCATGCCGCGCGGCTTCCTCGTCAAGCGCAGCCGGCGCCCCGGCGGCTCCTACCGGGCGCGCCCGCGGGAGCGGGACGCGGACCGGGACCCGCCGCCCGCCCCGCCGCCGCCGCCCCCGCCGCCCGCCGCCGGGGGCAGCCCCGCCGCCAGGCAGGGGGCGGAGGAGGAGGAGGAGGGCGAGGAGGAGGAGGGCGTCGCCGCCGCCTGCCCCGCGACGTGGCCCCCCGGCGGCGGCTGCGGCGGCCCCGGGCTCGCCCCGCCGGAGGGGCCGGCCGCCTGGGGGGCGGCGGGGCCCTGCAGCGCGGCGGGGCCGCGGGCGGCTCTTTTCGAGCGGTGCCTCAGCTCCCCCGCCTCCGCCGAGTCCTTCCCCCTGGCCGCCTCCTTCCCGCCCGCCGAGAAGCTGCTGCTGCAGCCCCGCACGCCGCTGCCCGCCCCGCCGCCACCGGTGCCCGCGCTGAAGCGGCCGTCGCGGGCCAAGGCGCCGGCCAAGAAGGCCAAGGCGACGCGGAAGCTGAGCTTCGCCGACGAGGTGACCACCTCGCCCGTGCTGGGGCTGCGCATCAAGGAGGAGGGGCCCGAGGGCCGGCCGGGGCCGGGGCCGCCGGCGGGGCGCACGCCGCTGGGCGAGTTCATCTGCCAGCTGTGCAAGGAGCAGTACGCGGACCCGCTGGCGCTGGCCCAGCACCGCTGCTCCCGCATCGTGCGCGTCGAGTACCGCTGCCCCGAGTGCCACAAGATCTTCAGCTGCCCCGCCAACCTGGCCTCCCACCGCCGCTGGCACAAGCCGCGGCCCGGCCCCAGCGCCGACGGCTCCGCCGCCGCCGCCCCGCCGGGCAAGGAGAACAGCCCCGAGCGGCGGCCCCGCGGCCCCGCCGCGCCGCCGCCGCCCCGTCAGCACCGCGGCGGCGCGGACAGCGCCGGCGGCGCCCCGGCCCCCCCCGGCCCCGGCCCCGCTGCCGGCCCCGCTGCCGCCGCCGGCCCCGGCGGGGAGGCGTTCGCCTGCCCCTGCTGCCAGAAGCGGTTCCGGCGGCAGGCCTACCTCCGCAAGCACCTGGGCACGCACGGGGCGGCGCGGCCCGCCGCCTACGGCCCGCCGGAGCGCGGGCAGCTCGCCTTCGCCTGCCACCTCTGCGGCGCCCGCTTCCCCTCGGCGGACATCAGGGACAAGCACCGGCTGTGGCACGCCGTGCGGGAGGAGCTGCTGCTGCCGCCGCCGCCGCCGCCGCCGCCCGCCGGGCCCCCCGAGGGCGGCGCGGCGGGCGGCGAGCGGCAGGGCTTCCCCTGCAAGCACTGTCCCGCCACCTTCTTCAGCGCGCCCGGGCTGGCGCGACACGCCAGCAAGTGCCACCCGCCGGAGGGCAGGCAGGTCCTGCTGCTCCAGGTGCCCGTCCGGCCCGGCTGCTAGGCCCGCGGCACCCCACGATGGGATTGCTCCGGGAGCCCGGGCCAGCCGAGCCAGTCCTGTCCACGCTGTAATTCCTATGGAAAGTCGCGGTACTCACGGCTACGAAGGCGGAGGAGCCGCCCGCGGATTCCCCCCCCGCCTCTCCGGCCGGTGGGCAGCGAAACTGCTCTCCCGTACCCGCACGGCAGAAGGTTTAGCCGACGGGGCGGTACCGCCGCCTCCGCTGCTCCGGCCGACGGCGTCGGTGCCGAGCCCCGCCGGAGAGGGAGGGAGCGGGGGAGGCACAGCGCGGCCCCTCGGCTGCCCGCCGGGGCGGCCGGAGGAGGGCTGGCGGGGGGGGCGGAACGGCCCCGTGGGGTGGGTACGGCCCTGGGCTGACGGGAGCAGGCGGGGAGCCGGGCCCTGCCAGCATCTGCCGGGATGCGGACAACGCCGGGGAGGCGGGCGTCGGGCCGCTGAGGGTACATCTTCCGTAGCCGCTCTCGGTCCCGGGGCAGAAGTACAGCTGTACATACGATATTTAAAGAGAGGAATTATTTTTCGTGAGAAAAGGAGCCTTGATCTAGTGACCTTGTTTTAATAGCCTTAGCCCCCGAGCTTCAACACTTAATTTACTGTGAGGTGTTTTGTTTGCTGTACTCTGTACTAAGATAGTCGAGAAGGTAAATGTTCATATTGAGTCAATGTCAAAGTCATATAATAGCTAGCAAAACGTATGGAAAATTAATCGTGCTGTCTGCTTAATTAAGATAACGAGGTGTTGGTCTTCGATAGCTAAGTACGCATCTCCCGCTTACTCGGTGTTTCTGTACTCTAGCGACCGTGTAGTAGGCAAAACGCACATCTCCGGCAGCTGCCCGGTCCAAACCCTGCGCTCTTCGTGGTTTGTTAGTGTGGCAGGACAACAGCAAGAAGCGCAGTCGCGCCTCTCTGGGCCACGCAGCGTGTGGCCCTGCCAGCCCCGGTGCCGTGGGCAGGCAGAGGGTCCCTGTCTGGCCTCCAGCCCTTCTCCCCCGTGAGCCGCGCTGTTGACATGAGCTCCTCCGAGTCTTGTGAGCAGTTGAAATTAGAACACGGAAGTCTTTCGGTATGTTGCTGAAGCGCAGATGACAGGCTACCTTCCTTCTCCCTAACCAGACCTACCTTAGGAAAGCAACCCACGGTGTGTATTCCCTGGCTTTTAATGGTGGTCTGGCCAAATGCTTTGAAATACTGTCGCATTTACCAGCTACTGACATTTCAGCCGGGATTTTTATTTATTTATTTATTTATTTATTTCATTTTTTCCATGCACGAGTGCTCATTTCTAAATGTGATAGCAGATGAGGCCAAAAATAAGGAAAAGTTCAATAAAGGATTTAAAAACAAAGCTCACACCTTCCTCGAATTCAGCAGGGCAAAGTGGGTCAGCTGGTGATTGCTGAAGAACCGAACTGATCCCAGCCACAGTCTTTGTTCTAAGATTCTCTCTGAAATGAGCATGCAAAATACTTCAATCTTTTGATTAGCATCCTCTAAAGCAATTATTTCTGTAGTTTTATATTTTGTTAAAAGCAACAAAAGATTCACATGTATTATGCCCAAAGGCTGAATGCAAGCGCTAAGTGCTTTATTTTAAATGTGCTTCACGGACTTTCTCGTTTTAGTTCCAGGACCCGGGCTAATGAATTAATACAATATAACCTAAAGCAGCCAACATTTGCTGTCTGAGAAAGGAGGCTAAACTCGCAGCTTGCTCTTCTCATATGCCAGAAATAAAGCATGTAATTTTAAGTTGTGCATTTTTCCATCATTTGTTGGTAACCGACACTTCGATAAAAATGCCCGCTTATGCCATTAAATGAATTCTCTCCTGGAGAAGGTCGCTATGCTTTTTTAAATCATCGCTCTCCCTTCTCCACTTGTACAGTCAAAGATGGAGGGCTCCGGACCACAGAAACCTGATGATTATTAACTGCTCCTACAATTAGCACTCAAACAAGCAGCCCGCAGGAGGGAACGTCCCGTTCTTTGCGTTACCTGCAGAGCTACGCATATTGTATTTATTAAATTTGGGGGAAATCTCTCAGTATGGTATTCTTGCAATGGGCTGGGAAAGAGCTCTTGAGAACTCATGTGTACTTGTTAATACAAATGGAAAACTAAACTGTGTATCGCACTTCACTGCTCCACGCGTAATATGCTGTTCTTCCATAAATTGGCATTAAGAATCTAATCACTGAGGTGAATGACTAATATACAAAAGGTGGTAAGAATAATTTTATTGTATTATTAAATAGGATGTCTTCTCTTCAGCCATTACAAATTTGTAGATACTACATGAACTACAATACATAATTTATCTTTTTATTGTTGCCCATATGATATATTTACACATGCAGTTAGTACCGATGCCATGCTACATTTTGTTAACAGCATTTTGTTGTTTGCCAGACTCAAAATGTGAGCATTTCATCTTCTGTAGGAAAATATCTCTGGGTGGGTGGAACGCGTGTACTAATCTGCAGAAGGTTGGAATCATCAGCGTTTCAGGCCGGGCTCCTCGAGCATGTTCCCTTTTCTTCCCTAGTACACATCATCAGAGCAATGAATTTCTATCAGGCAAGTGCTTTTTTTTTGTGTGGGTTTTTTTTTTTTAAAATGTAAGAAACAAGAATATACATTTATACCCAACAGCCCCGTGATAAAGGCTAAAACCCATGAAACTCGATGGCATTTACCATTGATACCACTTGGAAAAGAAAACATTATAAAAATATTTGGAAGCCAAGCATAAGTAGAATTTCAGCAGTGTTTGTTTGTTGTTGGCTTTTTTTCCTGGCATCACCTGCACAGTTATGAAACGATATGTTGCTTTGTGAAGGAAGAGCTGGTGCTACGAGCAAGTTACTTCGTTTGGACTCTCTAATGCTTGAAAGGCCGTTGAACTATTTTATTCTTAACATAAATAATCTGTACACGTCCTGTGCATTAACATTGTGACATCGGACAAAGACTTTACAAATGCAACTTCAATTTAAAATTGTACATTCATTTTCAAGTTGTACATATTTCTTTCTTTGTTACAGAGAAAATTGCAATGGGGCAAAATAAATATAGTGTAACCAAACCGCAGTCTCCAATTCCATATGACTCAAGATCAACCAGAGTTAAAAAATGACTACTGTTAAGATGTTGTAATCATCCAGGAAGGTAAAAGATGCAGAGGACAAACTGCACTGAAAAAAAAAAAAAGAAAAAAGAAAAAAAAAAGGCAGCCCAGAGTTTGATAAAAAAACCAAAATCTAAAATATTAAAGTAAAATTCCAGTGTCACTGTTTAAAATAAACATACAGAACAGGGGTAGGCAGGGAAGGGGCACACACACATTAGAGACATTATCCTTTAATGGGAAGCGGTGAGTGGCTGCGGGAAGGGTGGCCGATGGCCGTTCACCAGAAAGCTGCGGGCGTCGCACCACTTAGGACTTGTTGGCCGAGCCAGAGGAGCGGCGCAGCTTCATGGACATGCGGCTCTTGCTAGTCCGAGGAGACATTGGAGAGGCTAAGTCTGTTCCATCCACCTGTGCTGTTGCTGCTGCTGGAGTTTCTCCCGGCTGAGTCTCTGGGCAGAAGCCTGCAGAGGACAGCAAGAACCAGACGGGTCAGTGCCAGCCTCCCGCGCTCGCAGCGAGGGAATCTATTGACAAGGGGCAGAGAGGAATTTCAGTGCTGCTCTCACTCCCACAGCATCTCCTAGCCCTTTACCAGCTGTGGGTGACGGTACTGCACATGGAGCTAGCAGCTGCCACAAACCCACCTCTAGAGAAAAGATGATGCCAGAAACCACTGAGCTATGGGACTGCAGAACCCCCTTGGCCCTCGGCAACTGAGGCAGCACTGAAGTGGGCGACCTTCTCCCGCTAACCGGGAGAACAAGCAGCTCCACTTCCCTCACGGGGATGGGGAGTCGTTATTCAAACCACAACCCAGAAGAAACCGGTCTTTAATGAGAACATGAAGGTTAACAGCTCGTTGCGCATGAAGGGAGCTCTAGGAATGCAGCTGAAGAGGTGGAGTGAATCGGGGGCCAACAGGGAGAGTAAAAACATCTTCTCCCATCCCAACTTTAGTCGGTGCTTCAAAAGGCAAATTCCTACAGGGCCCGCAAGGCAGAAGCTTGAACAGATCATACTAACTGGATGCACCATACGTTAACGTTTCTTTGTAAAAGGAACAAGATGAATTTGAGATAGCGGTATGTAGTTCATTAGCCCAGTGCCCAGAGCGATGCCTCAGTGGGCCCAGAGTCCTCACCGCGAGAGGACAAGGCTCTCCCCTTACTAAGGGCCCGTCTCCAAATCTTCTTCCACAGAGATACAAAAGGAAAAGGAGAAAATATGAGTTAAAATTACGTTCTCCTTCCCATGTTACGGAAAATTAACACTATGAACTCCCAGCCACAGAACTAAACTGCATTTTAATTAGCCGTTTACAGAGCCTGACAGCCCGATTGAACTCAATTACCTCTGTCGCCACTGATCGCTTCTGACCCGTAGAAATTACGGACAGAAGCTTAGTCCTGCAGAAGCCAATGGGGAAACCCCTGCTGACTCCAGTAAGCCAGAATATCACTTGCTATTTCTTCCACATCATGCTATTACTGGCAATTCTTTAAGATAATGATGCAATAATCAGAACTGAAGATCTCTCTCCCTCAGTATACATTTTATATATAAGGGGTGCAAAGAACATTCCAAACTGATCATGATTTTTTTTTTTTTTTTTTTTTAAAGACTCCTCTAAAATAAAATGAGGTCATCAGGTAAGAACTCTACGAGTACATTTAAAACATATTGTCATAAACCTCAGCGATTTAGCGACCTGGCCGTCCTCCTCGCCTGGTCCATCACCTGCCTGCTCCAGAGAGACGGCACGGTGCTTTCTATCTTTTCCAAACTGACACGACCCATCAAAGTGACAGGGAGGAGAAAGGGCTGTTATTTGTTCCCCAGCTGGTGACAGTAATTCTGTTCATGAACCAGGTACTTCATTGCCAAACAATCTGGGAAAGCATGATAATGCCCGACTGACTGTGCCTTACAGAAAAAGGCAGGCAGGGAAACATGCACTCTCATTTTCTGAAATTCTATCTTGTTCTAATTTTACAAGGAATTAAAGCATTTCAAATGGTGGAAGTTAGAGAACAGAAAATAACCGTTGTTGTTTTGCACAGCATACCATTCACAGCTAGCGTGAAAGACCTTCCGTTTCAAGCCTTTGCCCTTTACCTTGATGTGGCCAATGCTTTCTAGTGGAGGTTTTGGAAGGAGAAGAAATATCACAGCATTTCTTTCTTTGTTGAGAATGAAGAAGTGATGAGGAAGGAGGAGTGGAAAGAAGTGAGGAAGGGGAGGGGGGGAGGGAGGGGAAGAAAAGATAAAAGATAACAGGTGTGAGACATGAGACACGAATCGCAGAGATTGAAGGGTATTAACAGATGAGCACAGAAAACGGAATTTCGAATTTCATTATGCAATTGCTGCTCATGCTACAGGTTAAAGAGAGTGATGAGTTAGTTATGCGCAATGAAGCAACAGCTCTGAAATCCGGCGTCATACTTACCAACTAAGCATTACAAGAAAAAAAAAAAGGAAGAGAGAGAGAAAGAAAAGAATTCTATAACATTATAGAGATCCAGCAACCTTATTCACAGCAACTGAGATACATCCTAAACATTGTCTGAAACGCTCGTTTAGAGTCTGTGAAAACAGTTCAATAGTCACACACATACACACAATCGAGAGGGAAAAACAAATGGCAACTTGATATATGGCTTCTGCTCCCCAGTTGTCTCACAGTATTAAGTATGCTAAAATTATAGCCAGTCGCAACATGAGACTCCTGAAATCACGTAAAGAAGAAAAAAAAAATGGAGTATTTAAGCTAGTTAGTCTGCATCGAAGTGCCAAACTCTAGTGTGAAATTTTGTCACAGGTTGGATAAAGAAAACATTAAAACACCCCATTATTTCAATTAAGGTATTATTCTAGTCCTATCTTAAAATTTTGTCTCCAATTCCTGCAGACAAAAGCACAGATTCACGTGCAGTTCCTCCCCCCGCCCCGGCTTTTTTTTTTTTTTTTTTTTTAGGAAACTGACTTAGAGCTATTGAAGAACAGAAGTCATGTAAAGTGATATTCACATCTGAACATATTACACCAGAAAAGTGAAGAATAATGGCACTTAAAATATATTTTAAAGTCTGACAGCAATCAACCGGCTGATTAGTAACTCAAATTCTTTGGATTTTAGATAAGGCTATATATCAATATATACATACATACGCACATACACACACGTGGATATTAAATGTGGTATATAGAAATTTTGCAGGTTTCGTTTCCCCTCCACAGTTTTAAAATCCTCAGTGTAAAATGTTATTATCTTTATCTCTCTACGCAATGAAATATTTAGTCATCCAAAATCTAAAAATAGGGTTAAATAAGAAGGTTTTATTAACAATTGACCTACAACCAGAAAGTTCCATAAAATCAATAAAACAGATGTGTTAGGGTTTTTAAGAGGTTGAAAAATGTCAGGAAGTGATCCATATTTTTCATCTCTTAGGCTTGACAAATGACAAATATCATAGCCTGATGAGCTATGATATTTTGGGGCCATAATGTAAAGCCGTTTCAATCGCTTCTGAACAAGGGGGTGGATCAACAAAGTTGAAATGCGACATTTTCACACTCCATTTGAAAATTTTATGATCTTCTGACAATAGTATGTTGGTTAGTTGACTCAGAAATTAACTATTTAGATGCAAAGAGGAATCCCAACTGCACACAGGCGGAGGTAGAAGTGAGGTGAGGTGGAGGGACCGTAACGCAGGCGCTGGCATGACTCATCTTGCTCGTCAGTTCTGACTTTCAAAGAGGTGAAAAATTCACCGAGCAGAAGCCTGACAGGGTGCTGACGTTTCAGACAGGGTGCCGCATGGTAAGACTACTCTCAGTATGTCTACCTTTATCACACCTTGCTGCCTGGATCAACGTTTTCCTGAGTGCCACCTCTGAGAAGGACCACAGAGGAAAATATCATTTGTGCACGTTGGTAAATTTTGACGGTCTTTTAAGGTACTTCACCTTCCCCGCCTGACCTCCAGGGAAGAGGGCAATCATTTTTGTACAGCTTGTGCCCTTTGCAACTCTTACAAATTCCATCCAAACCCAGCCAAGTTGTCCGTCATGCTCAGCAGAGCTTTGCTAGAGTCAAGGAATTAAGTCTCTTGCTAATTTTGGGAAATGAGGAAACAAAGTGAGAAGCGGATGCAGAGAGAAAGACTGCAAAAGCAGCTGCAAAGCAAGAGGAGAAGGTGAGGAAGAGACAGTGAGTGGCCTAAAGACCAATGAGACTGGAACTGGGTAGGGGAGAAAGAACCAAGAGACAGCCATGAGAAACAACACAGTTTATGTCAAAAGAGCAGCAGAGCCCACGTCCTGTGAAGAATGCTCTTCAGAACCTGGCTGGAAACGTATTGTTCCTCTCTGTCAACTAGTATCTGTGAAACCCACCGGCAAAATTCCCAGTCTTTCCACTAGTGGAGATTGAGACAAAGGCAGTTTTACCATTACTACCAATTATTGCCCTATCTCAGTCTGCAGGAGCTGGTGGTGCATCTAGAGGTTACAGTTTTGCTTATGAATCACGTGGCTGTCAATCGCTATTACAGAAACTTCCTCTTTTGCCCTATGCCTCAAAACAAAAATGGAAGGAATTACACAAGGAAAATGTTGTCACAAGAAAATAAAGTTGTGACGTCAAACATTCAAAAACTAGGCAATGTCAGGATTAAAATTTAATTTTGTCCCCTTGTGTGTACGCACAGGATGCTTTTTAATTGGACAATCATACTCTATTTCTGTCAGTGGGCCAATTTCATTTAATGTAGAAAATTGACCTGTTTGGGTCTCTAGCTGTCCACACAATTTACTGCCTCAAAGAGCTGAGGATCCCCAGCCTACCATCACCCAAGGGGTTAATTTGAGAACAAAAGTTTCAGCTTCAGTTGTTCCAATATGAAATTTTTGGAAAATTTCAGTTAAGTTTGGAGGTTTTGCTCTGATTTGGAGTGGAAAAAAAAAATAAATTCCTAAGTTTGGAGTGGAGTAGGGATAATGCGAAATTCTTGCGAGCCCTGCCGGACATACGGCCCTCGTTTCTGTATTTCAACCTCGCTTCCAATCACAAACTTGAACCACCATCATCAAGAAACTCTTCTACAGTGAGAAAAGCTCCATCGTTCTCCTGTGTGAAGGGGTAATACAGGGTCAAAAAAGATTCTCAGTTCGAAGTTACACGGCAAACAAGCAGCAGAAGAGATTAAGTTGCAGGCTGCTGAATTGGAGTTTCTCTTCTGCAAGGCTGGAGTATCGTTACCTCTACGTTTCCTGCTTCCCTGCCTGTCAGCTGGCATCCCCACTTCCTTTAGGAGCGAGGCAGCAGAATTATTCCGAACACAGGCTTGAAAATAGAAGGAATGATTGCTGGGATCAAAAAGCCTGATGATGCTTTTATTATAAGGAAAATACTACGACTACTGTAGAGAGGCCTCATCTTTATCAGGTTTACTATACCGAGGTACTATTTTTAGTAGGAAGAAAAAAAGAAGATGGAGAGAAACCAAACCCAAGACATCAGTACAATTTAAAGCTCAGAATCTTAGCATCATGGGGTCAATAAGCCCTTCAATATCATTGAGCTTAGCATTGACAGTTCCCTCAACCTGTTCTGGTGTCACAGAAATCTGGTTTACTCAATAGCTATATAGCAGGTGTCACTCTATTGAACAGAGTCGGCACAAAGCAAAAAATACAGAGGGAACTGAATTATATTCTGTGATTAAGCGCAGGTAAATCTCTTTTTTTTTTTTTTAAACGTACACATCCACTACATGAAATCAGGTTCTTAAACATGGGAAAGTGAACTTGCCAGATATTTTGACAGGGCAAACTGAGTACCTAGATAAAACAGCAGCAGCCACAATCACACCACTCTAAGGAAGGAAACGGCTTTTGCTGAGGGCTGAGCCTTTGGTAAAATATGCCAATCTGAGGAAAGCGTGTTTGTTACCCAATGGCATCTTCTCTATTTGCTCTGATTAGCATAACTCAAACAAAAAAAATGGCACGCTGAAACCAGCCAGCAGGATCTCAACAACAAAATTATACCACTTGGTGATGGGCTGTAGTAGCTTCACAGTTGCTATGTATCTTCCTTAGAACAAGAGACTGTATATAATATTTTATAAAAATTAAACATATTCAGCAATCGTAATCTTGGAGATCACAATCCAATTAAAGAATGAAGTCTATAATGTCTGAAATGTGGAAAACTTCTAGTCTCTTCTGGTCAGTTATTTTTTGTTAAAAAGAACAGACATAAATGAAATATTTTGTATTTTAAAAGAAGAATTGTGATGTATTTTTAGAAGCTGGTCAGAAATTTTCAGATGACATGGAAATGTCTGGCAGGGAGCCTGCATGGTTTTGTCCTTGGGGGGTGATGAATGCATGTGGATTCCCAGGCAGGACTCCAGTGCCATTCCGGTGTGCGATCCTGGCACAATTCAGAGCTCCTCACCTATTTTTCAAAAAATATGCCTGTTGTAGGGACCCTGGAATCATAGGGGTATGTATTTTTTTTAATAGTCCATCGGGTGGGATCTTTCCTGGGGTCATGGCCCATCGAAGCTCTGTTGCCACCTCGCTAACAGGTCTGCCTTTACTACGACCGTAAACCAGAAGTTTCCAGGCTAACCCCAAGCCCTGGGGTAACTTTTTGGCAGATGAGTGCAGTGTTAATTTATACCTGCCTCAGGCTTTAGAATTTGTGCGCTCCAGAGTCAGCTTGGAGGCAGACGGTGTGGTGCTACCCCAGACACTCTGTCCTGCTGCCGAGTGTCAGAGCCCCTGGAGCCCCGGATGGAAGAGGAGTCAGCCCCCAGGCTGCAAGCAGGGCTGCCAGAGCATCCCCGGCGTCCCTGGGCTGAAATGAAAGCTGAGAGTCAGGCAGGTCTGGGGACAGGGTCGTTTGACTCTGCCGCTGGGTCACACTGTGCTGCATGTCCATCCTAGGAAGCCCCTGGCTGCTCCTGACACTGATGTGTCGGTCAGTCGCAGTGCACAGCACGGGGTCCAGAAGAATGTGTCCCTCAGGACAGGACATCACGTTTGGTGGTACGCAAACACACATGGAGATGTGAAATACATCGCAAGCTCATATTAATGAGATCCCTGCAAAAAAATATTACACTTGATAGAAAGGTAAAGTCGAAAATCAAGTTTCTAAAAATTGTAATCTTTTTCCAGGTCACGTTAGAGAACACGAAGTACGACTAGGGCAATTTTTAAAGGAATACAGGAATTGCCACTGCAGAGCAGTGTCCTCCAACGCACCAAACTAGTATAGAAAAAGCAGCTTTGCTTCACCCCGAAAGAATGAACTAGAGGAAGAGGGCAGGATGATTTAGCCTGGAATGAGATTTCCGAAAGTGAATAGGCAGAACTGATACACGTGCACTAGAACATGGAATATATACGTGTCGTATAAGTGTCTGGTGTTGAATACTTGCTGAGCGCATTAGGTAGGAAATGTGGCCAGAACTGGTACCCCTGGTTATTGCTTTTAATGTTTCTAGTTACGGATTTTCCCTATTCAAACGTTTTCATACATTAAATTCTGTTACTATTTTTTTTATACTGATTCAATGAATTTTAAATTACTTACTTTTAATTTAGTTTCCTTTTGGTCTTGACTATTTGCACTGGCGTAACTATACCACTTGTTATACTTCGAAACTGCATCTCATTTCTACTCATGGTTTACACTTTCAAGTGAAGGAGTCTCAATGTTTTAACATCTCTAAGTCATTCTTTCCGTAGTCCTATCACAACTCTTCTATAATTTCAGAATTTATTTCCGCATACTTTTGCAATTGAGAAACAATTTTTGAGATAACCACTTGCCAAATGAATTTGTTCTTCCAAAATTCATTTTATTTAGATTTTCCACAGAAGCATTTTGATTTATTCGTCATTAAATAAAGGTTTCCGAACAAGGAATTTCAAGTGTTACACATTCTTCTTCTCCTTCTCTCCTATGTTATCACTGCAGAATGTCTTACAACATCAATGAAAGACAGTACAGGGTACAAAACACACCACTGCCATCCAGTACTACTTGTTCATGCTGAGAAACAAAGGTCAACACAATAAAGTGTTACTCATTCAACAACTGTCTCTACCATTAGTTACCTTAATCCCAGAACCAGTGTTAGTGCTTCATGCAGACCTGAGGTTAGTAAAAGACTAAAACTTTAAGAAGATGTAGTGGTCATTTCTCAATCAGTGTGAAATTCTTTTTAGTGTGAACAAGGGCAACAGGGAAAGTTTGCATACAATTTGGTTACAAGCTTAGTGCTCTAGTAAAAGTAAGAGGAACAAAGGGGTTTTTTGGACACTTTGTCTTACCTTCAGATAAACAGAACTGATATTTAATGATCTAAAAAGAGGGGAAATAAAATAATGAAATAATCATAAGGAGTTCAAGAAATTTCAGAACAGGAAGGCCTTGAGTTACTCATTTTCTTTTACCGATTTTCTCATTAGTAACTGAAAATGCAGTATCCTCTTATAAAACAGGTATTTTACTGGAAAACAAAAGTGACCTTAAAACCAGCTTTGCATCTAATAACCTGGAAACAAAATTGATGATTGCAAGGCTCTCAGATTTGCAATTTAAAACTTTACGTTCTAAAAATGTAGCAAGCCTTGAAACTTTCTTATAGGGAAGGTGTACTTAGATTAAAGAACGGATCTACCTGAACCAGCCTGGAGGAAGGAGAACCAACGCTTCCACAGAGACTTTATACAGGGGAACACGGTAAAATTTACTGTAAAAATGCAGCGTCTGGTTGCTATATTAAAGCAGCTAGCCAAATCTTAATGCCAGGCACTGGCTCACGATGCCGGGCAACAGAATAAAGATTTAAAAGCAACTTTGCCTAGGTTCTCAAATACGTACATACAGTCTTTCAGAGTAATGGTACTTCTTAACGATGTGCCAAGGTCTGAACTTTTAGTCTTTATAAGTAAGGATACTGCATTTCAAATAAGATTGTACAAAAACAGTTCCTTTACTGTAATTCTTACCTGTCTCTGAGGGCAAATGGTGGTAAGGTGCTGGACAGAAAACCTGAGCAGCAAAATCCTCAAAAGTTGTAGGCTCTAGATGATGTTGAACAATTGTTTGCAGGTATCGTGCTCTCTCTTCGTAACTGGTTTAGCCAAGAGTTAAGGAGCAATTTATATCATGTACTAGAGCTGCTAAATATCAGTGTAGTAATTAAAAATTATTGGTTTTGTTAAATACATATCACGTAATTCAGTGATTGTACAGACTTATTTTTAATTCTTTACGTAACTATGATATCATCTGATGCACTGAAGTAACATTAACTGTAAGATAAACACGATTAATGTAAACTTTATGGTTCAACTATCTTTTTTTCACGTGTGATGCAAAACTTTGTGAATTTTTTTTTTTTCAAACACCAGCAACTTAAATACTCTCCTTTAAGTAACTGATTTGGTTGTACTCTGGTCACAAATAAATATAAAAATGTTACCATTTTTGAGAGGTATAGCATGAAAAATAATGTTAGCATTAACAAACTAAGGGATTTTGCACTCTTCCATAACAAGCTGCTTCCATAATCCCTACATACACACACACACAATCGCAGTTAAGATAAATACATAGCGAAATTTGAGTATTGGAAAAAACACCTCGTCAATTGCGCCGTTAAAACAAGCAAGAATATTTGCAAAGAATCCGCAGGACCCT
This sequence comes from Rissa tridactyla, assembly GCF_028500815.1. Taxonomy (NCBI): domain Eukaryota; kingdom Metazoa; phylum Chordata; class Aves; order Charadriiformes; family Laridae; genus Rissa; species Rissa tridactyla. The sequence continues at coordinate 31,528,268 of NC_071469.1, read as the reverse complement.
TAAATACTGGCTAACAGGGTGTCGGCAGGGCACTGACAGCAAAATACTGTACTTCTTCCTTTTCCCTGTGTTCTCCCTCTCTGATATTATTGACAAGAGCCCGGTATCTTGAAGTGTTGTTGCTTTTGAAGAACCCTCTCCAGGCTTCTTGTTCCAGCAGGCCTGATTGTGCTGTTAGCACAGAGAGAGCGAGAAAAAGAGAGAGTATTTCTGCTGTTCATGAAAGCAACTATGGAAATGGCTGTCAAAATGTAGAGCAGCAGGCAGCAACATACAATTATCAAGAAAAACTACCATGCTGACTTCATGCCGCATAGTTCCTGAACTGAGAAATCGGTTAACCTTTTCTCTCACAACTTCCAAACTCCTCCAGCTGCACTCAATACATTGAATGAGGGGAGACCTTCTCCAGTTATCTTATAGAACCATAGAGTGATCAGAAATTTTTCCTGGCATTTACACTTCTGCACACTTTTTTTTCCGTATTTTATTTGCAGACAGGGAGATAATTTTCTTCTTACATAGTTCTGTTTTCTTTTCCTAAAAAAAACCCCCAAACAAGTCAGGATGCTGTGGAGGAATGTACTCAGAAACAGTTTCTTGAAGGTTCTCGGTTCTGATTTCAAGTCTGCTGCTCTTTTTGGGGAGGGCAGGGGCAGTGAGGAAATCACCTTTCTGACTTAATTTCACCATCTGTGAAAGGGGGATAATGCTATTCTTGCACACATTTTTAGCAATCTAAACATAAAAACTGCATTACAAGTGATAAGCATTTTTAATAACATGTGCTAGCATAATAAATAAATAATGATGCTACTTTCAGTTATGACAAGCAATAAAATTCTCAGCCCCAAATTACAGCTGGAAACAACACCCTTCATCTTAGCTTTTAAAACTATACTTCAACAATTACGGAGCTTTTTCTATGAAACCTTTTTGCAGTTGCTTTCTGTACAATATTTACAGTAGATTTTGCCTTATATCTAAATATGAAAAAAACATATAGTGATTATAGTATCTGAAAACAACTTCTAGTGAATAAACTGATCTTCATTGTACTTCCTTAGACCACAACTTGGCTACACAGCGAAACTGGGAAACAATTCTCCCTCCAAAATCCATGTTCCAAATTCTCAGCAGAACTCTCCAGACGGAAAAGCTATAATAGAAGCACGGGGACAAGAGAAAATATAAAAATCTCCCATTGTAATGGTTCTTAGGTTGGGGGATAAACACAGTATTGAGCCTTAACAGAGGAGAGTAATATAGCACAGTTTTTAAGAGGCTATGTATAAGTGGTAGAGGATGAAACTGATGGTTGAAGTCTAAATAATACTACATATCTCACAACTTGTTGAAAAGCACTTTTTTCATTGGGGGAGATTCACAGCTGCTGAATTTTCTGCAGTTAATAGAGTCCTTTGATTCACAGCAGTGCCCCTTGCACAAAAAATACTGGCCTTTGTGTATTACCAGAAACTAATTTTCTATTTGGCTGAAAAGGGAAAAATGGGGTTATTGCTTCTCCCTCCTACAGAGCTTTTCATTATGCCTGATGCACTCAACTTCTAAGCTCTTCTGAGAAAAAAAAATAACTGAAGAGGCAAGAGGTAGAAAAATGAGCTTGTTAGCACATTAGAAGTGAAGTATCTTGGTGGGCCCTAGAAATTCCCAGTGGTGTGTTAACTTATCACTCTATGCATGCTGGCACTGATAGTCTCCCAATTGATCACTCTCTTTTCGCACCAAAGGTGCTGCCAGGAAGCAAAGGCTGAAGGCCCACAGGAGAACAGGCTGCTATCAAAACAAGCTGTTTTTAAAAGTCTGCTTGAATGGGTAAAATGTTTCATGAAAAAGTAGGGTGGAGACACCTACCTGCTTTTAAAATGCTATACTTTCAGAGGTCTCTAAATGAAACCTTTTAGTTTATCCTATTATATCCAAAGCTTATACAAGAATAAGACTAAAATGAAGGAAAGTTACTGTTTTGAACGTGACAAGGACATTCCCATTCTCCAATCTAGGTGCCTATCTCCTAACCAAATAAAGAAGTCTCGACACAGATGCTGACTGAGGAAGATAATGATGTTTTCATTACACAGCGGAGAGGACGTGCTTATATCAGTTCTAGAAGTCTAATTCAAATGCACGCTTAGTACACCCAGAGAAAAATAATTCAGCTAGCCAGGTTGCCATTCGTCCTAACAATCCAAAAAACCATCTGCAGCTTGTTAAAAACAGAACACCGCTTAAAAACAAAACAAAAATCTGATGCAAACACCAAGTCCAAAGCTTGGTGTATTCTGCACTAAGAAATGACACGCTCTCCTCAGAACCCCTCTTCTGTATTAGAGACTGAGCAGCTGAGCTTCTAATACTTTTATCTTCTATTCACCTATACTTCGAGAACATTCTAGTATTTTAAAACTCTGTATTTGTATGCTTTTGTGGCTGAGATAATCTAGTTCTATGCTGTGCTTGAATGAAACTATCTGCAAGTGACCATAAACCCACGGTAGTTAATTTCTACATTACTTCTAATAGGCTAGACATTTATTTCTTTAAAACACTGCTCTCTAGGGAAGAGTTATTAGCACCTACAAATTGAGTGGCACATACAAACTCAATGGCTAGTAATAATAGGGCAATGCAAGCTGTATTCTTACTGTGAGTGGATGTTGCCACTGGCATCAGCAATTAAGATGGAATGGGAAGGATGCACAGATAAACCAATGGAGAAAGACTCTGGCACAGAGAGTGACTAAACACTTAAACAACAGTGTTGTGAGCTTTCTGCTTCTGAAGAAGGTGCTAACTGGAACAAAAGAGAACAGATAAAAAGGTAACATACACATTAATTATACAGGCAGTCACCCAAATCTGTCAGCTAAAAACTTGAAGATATGTAATTTGCAAAAAGCATAATGAAAAACCTAATAACTTAATTATACTTTTTCAGAAGATATTTTTTCTGAAAAATACAATAAATACAAGAAAAAAATCAGGTATTGTACCTTTACAGGTCACTCAGGTTGCAGTCATTGCAGCTAAAATTTCATTTGCATTACAATCCATTTTACTTATTCTCTTAATCTGCAATTATTCCTATTAATACTGAAAATACTCTACTTTCCATTATTACTGTAAGCATGCAATTTTTTTAGACCTCTTGATTTGCACTTGGGAACAAGCACTGAAATCCTGGCTGTCAGATCACCTACTTACAATTGATCTGTCTGAAAAACCACATCCCATGTCTTCACCTAACAGCTCTCCGTCACTGTTGACGGGATCACTTTCTTTTCTAACTCAAGCTCTGCTTAGGTTCCTATGGCCAAATACATCTACATCTTGCAGATGCTTTTTACATGATCTAACCCAAAACTTTTTTTAGCCATCTACACAAATAAATTATCCAGGCTCTTACTTCACACCTCAGTTACTGCCCTATCTTTTTCTCTGACCTCAGCAAATGAATTTTATTCCTCCTTATATCTACTCCAAGCATTGCAGAGCCCGCTTTCTGAACGTACTGCTAGGATGGGGCATTCTCTTCAGATACCACCATCAGTCTGCCGCTCCCTAGCACACAGGCAGGCTACTTTCTTTAACTTCATAGTCCATACCTATTTCATCAATTTTATCAAAACTACTCTCACCTCCAGTCAGTTCACACAGGCAGCCACACTCACGTTGACATTTTCAGACAGGTACTTTTGTGCTTTCTTCCACATGGCTTCTTACGCCTAGCATCGGGTCTCCGTAAGCATCCACAAAACAATTCCCCCTCAAACTCTCCCACACTTTGTTACAGTGCTTATCTAAAAAGAAACAAAGAAAATACCTTGGAAGACTTAAGTCCATTGCTGTGTAGGTCACACAACTATTCATACCATCTACTATTGTTTCACTATTGTTATCTGCCTTCATTCGTTGTCTTCAGTTTTATACTTGGCTTTTTTACTTCTAGGGGACAAACAACATCTGCCTTGTGCTGTACTCCACCTCAGGATAATGAGACTGGGGTCTATGCTAAAGATATGTGTGTGCCACAATAATACAAGCAAAACAGCTCTCCTTCTTGCATCTTCATCCACCATCATAATCTTTTTCCTTTATATCCAAAACAATTCCCTCATATTGCCTTTTTTTTTTTTATCCGTGGCTTTGTCATCATTCAATTTGGTGAGGAAATCTCTTTGCTACGTTTCCCCACATCTCCAGTTGTTTAGTCTTTGTTTTTCCTTTCCTGTAATTTTAACCATGCAATCTCCACAAAATCCCATACTACCCACTGCTCAGCCTCTTCTACTGTCTCCATCTTTCAAGTCCTTCTGTTGAATTCATCTCCTCATAGTCATTCCCACAGATTTATTGCGTCACTCTGACTAAACTTTTTCTTTCCATTCTTCTTATTCCCACCTCTCTCAGACTTTAGAACAAAGTCTGCCTGTAGGTTTTAGAACTGAATAAAATGCATTACAACAAATCTACCTAGCATTTTGCAGTAAAAGAAGAGTGGATGTACCATTACTAAGTTACAATCATCCAGAGAATACCAATCCTAAAATGTCATTAACCTGAGGCTGAAAAAAATGAAGAAAGAGCAGTTTCAACATGGTGTAAAATTTCCAAGCCTTTAATTAAGAGTATGACACTTCACAATTCTGTGATCTAAGCATCTAAGTGCTAGACTCACAAAAGGGCTGGAGAAGAAATCCTAGTGCCTGCTCCAAAGACCATTTGATAACAACCGCTTCCTGAGCAGGGAGAGGAATCCGGAGAGTCTCCTCTCCCAGGAAAGTACCGTAACCATTAGGCTATACAGACGAGCATGTACTGTGATTCAGAGGAGATCATATTTTATGAAACGAAGAGCAATTTCAGCAGTGAACGGAGTGTGCCTGATTACAAAATGTCCTCAGTCTCAATGGTTCGAACAGTTCTGTAAGAGGCAGGAGATGTGGCCTCAAAATTGGAAACCGCTCTCTCATTTCCTGGCTGATTGATATAACTAGGGAGTTACCTCCTGTTGTGTTTGTGTGGGCTCTAATCCAGCGAGCGTTCCTTCAAAACTCTTAGCATTGCTGCCCTGCGGGTCAGATGAGCAACGAAATACCTACCCACTCAATGGATAGAGAGAGGCATGAACTGGGCGTTTGGCTGTTCAGGATACAGAGAGGACTCGGGCAGCTCCGGTGCGTGCTAAAGTGGGCAGATCTCCAGGGAAGGGCGCAGTGAAAGCTTTAGATACCTGTGAACTTCAGAGGCATCCAAGACCAAGCATTTGCTGTGGGGAGATTCTCGTCACCTGTGTTTTAGGCTCAGGCACGTGTAAGGCTAGTCGGGAGAAACGTGGGTCAGACTGACAGAGTAGTTACATGCCTCACTGCTCTCAAGACTTCTGGAAAAATATACAGAAAACTTTTTATCATGACAGATTTTCCCAGCAGCTTCTGGAGCGAAGGATTATGTTGGGGAACCTACTCAATGGCACAACGTTAAAAAAAGGGCTGAAGAAATGCACAGTTCATTAATACACTAAAACAGTGATGGAAATATTTGTAATGTCCTCTTTAAATAACCACTATTTAATTCATTCAACAAAATTTAAAAGGAATGCATTTGTAAAGTCACCAATGGCAGAAACCCTGTACTTTTCCAAAAGTCAAAAGAAAGTACTTTTAATTTCAGAAACCACAATAAAATGTTACGCCTCAACTTCCATTTTAGTAGATAACTTCAAGATGATTTTAAACGCAGCAAGGTCACCATAGCTCAGGAAATACCCTAGAACTATGAAGTTCCAGGTTGTAAGTTCAACAATGCTGCAGGCATTTCTACATCCCTACTGATGGGCTGGTCAAGTCCAGGGACTGATAACACAATGTGTTTGGTTTTTTTCTTTTTAAGAAAATAAAAAAAGAAAGGTTTTGTGAAAGGGAATAAAGATGTGGGCTCTTCACTCAATTTTTTTCCATTACTGTGTCCCCCATGTCAGAAAAACTGAACAAAAATGTAAATGAGAAACTTCCATGAATGTTTTGTCCATAAATCTTCCCTCCTGTTGCTTATGTGTGCATCTGTATCTATATCTGTGCACCACTGTGTAGTATATCGCAATATAACTATATATTGGAATATGTGACCACAATACTGACAGAATCCAGTACCTGAGATTCTTTGACTCCGGTGCTAGGAAAAAAAGGAGTTTTTGACGATCACCTAGAAATACCTCTTAGAAAAAAGCCAAAGAATGCATTTCTAAATAGCAAGATGGACTTTTTCAGGTTAAATTACAAACTGCTGTCAGAAATACATATACAGCTGCATCTCTAGCAGTTCTGACTGTTAGCAAAATCACCTAAGAAGTCAATATATATTGATATGATTGTGGAGAGTACGACTTTGTCAGCTAGGCATTTGGAAAATAATTTAGACAAGCAGAAACCAAAGCACTGCTCCATCCTTAACTGGAAAATGAAAATCCTCCACCCAGAGATACTCACTTGTAGGATCAATGGACATCTACAAGAGGTTTTCTAACTGCACGTATACACTATTTATACAAAAAGAGATTAACAATATTTTAAGAAAAGCTACGTAAGCTGACACCCTCCTGTTTTCTACATTTGCCCCCTCAGAAAATTTAGAAGCACACCTCTTCTTTTCTAGAAAAAACCCAAATCTGTGGCATTGTCAACATACAAAAATGCTCCCAGAATATTAAAGGCCAAAGGAAACAAAGAAACAGTGAGGCACAGTGAACGGCATATGCTGGTAGGAGATTTTAAGTTTCTTGCTCCCTGGCCTGAAAAGGTGTGCAAACCCTGCAGAATTAATTGCTACAGTTTGAGGTACTTAAAATGATGAAGCCATCAGTTTTATTTGGCACATCTTTCCCAGCAAATTACAATTCCTGACGTCAAAATGTGAAAGGAGGACTGCCTCCAGCAAAAAGATAAGAAGTACAGGTTAGGACGAAGGCTATACAGAAGCTGAAAGGAAGAGTTAGCCATAGCAGAATTGGGGTTCTAAAGGCAGACAGGACAAAACCCACAGATCACAGAAATGGAAGTTTTTTTTCTGGGAAATCTCACTCTGAAAGAAGAGATTGTGCAGTGGTTGTCAAACCAGCTGAACTCATACTGAGTCGCAGCAATTTGTACTCTTTGTTGGCTCTTAGAATTAAGGATGTAAGTCGGGCTGCTATTGATCCAGTGTTGGAAGCCCTGCAACTAGCTGCGTTTTGTATGTAGGTGGGTGATAAGTATCAACTGGCCACACTGAGAGGAATAGTTAAAGTTCTCTCCTATTCTGAAAAGTGACTCTGTAGAAGTGGCATCATGGTGTTCCCTATTTATTGCATTTCAGCGATTTCCACATCTAGTTTGCACAGTATACAAATAAAAAGATATTTTTTTTTTCCAGCTGCAACTTCTGTTTACTCAAGTCAACTTGAAATCTCAAAGTTAGCCTGGGTTCTTTTCAGTTTCTTAAATACTGCCAATATTGAAAACGGCATATAAATCACAGAATTGAATCATAGAATTGTCAGGGTTGGAAGGGACCTTAAAGATCGTCTCGTTCCAACCCCCCTGCCGTGGGCAGGGATATATTTTGCTCCATGCATCTGTTTACACAACTATGCTCTAAATGAAAGCAGCTTCTGCATATGCAATTGGAACTTAGCCACAACACTGATGATTCATAAAGCAGAATTCAATTCATGCCCATCATGTCTGATGCAAGTTATTTAGGTGAAAGGGAAGAAAAAAAATTACTATGCTTGACACTATTAAACAGGCAAAAGGAAGATTTTATAGTCTTTAAGGTGATTTTTTTCTCTACTGAAACCATATGTTCAATACTAGTGACAGCACTTTTGCAATAAAATGTAAGAATATATTTTCTTACTCATAAAAATGGAACATAAAACTCAGAGAAATCAAAGTTGTATTTTAAAAGTAAACTTCTAGAAACATTCTAGAACTGCAGAATGGACTCAGTGTTAATGATCCAAAAATCACTAATTTTAAGAAGTAATGTATATATGACAATCTACGAATTAATGTGGATCTCTCATTTAAAAAAAGAAAATAAATATGAAAAACAAGTAACAGATTAAGACTGTAGGATTTAAGCAAACATCAAATATAATATCTAACATCTTTAATAAAAACCTTTTTCAACACAAGTTGTAACTGCAAAAGGGTTTTCTGAGGCCATTTCTGAGGTATATTTCTTCATGAAGAAAATAAGGGAATATATAATAGATAAATCCATACAAATTAATCTCATCACTCCAGATCTTGCAATTTGTTTCCAATGTATATAGTTGCATCATTCTTTAAATAAAGACAATGAAAATTAATTTTCATTTTTTACCCTACTAAAAAGTTCCACAAATCTGTGATAAATTAAAAGTTATTGGGCAAATTATAACAACACATACTTTTGCGATTTAGAGGCTTTTTTCTTTAAGGGTACTAATCTTACAGCTAAAGGAGATTACTTCCAGTATATCTATCCTATGGTTAAATGGTTAAAAGTCCTGCAAGGTAAGCATAGGTTAGATAAAGTTGCAGCCACCGAGTGCTTCCAACTCAATGCTATTGCTTTCTGTCTAGTTTACTAACACATTATGTATTGAAAGGCCTTGACTTTATATGAATTTATATAAAAAAAAAATAATCTTGATTTTTGCAAGTGTGAGCACTTTCAAAATTGCTAAATTACTGCAAGAAATTGTAATTGATGCTTACATTTTCATTGGAACACCCAATACATTTAACATTCTGCAACACCATCCTTCTAGGAAAATCTTTGATATATTGTTTATTTTTGTGTTGTTCCACCAGATCTTACAGCTAACCAAATTCTTCAGTGGTTTATAACATCATCTAGGAAGAAAAAGCTGTGATTCATCAGTGCAGACAAAGCTGGGCTTTAATCCATTCCTATAACCATATTGCCAAGTCTATATTGTTTACATTGCGTCTCAATTAAGAGACAGGCAGGACACCTGGTACTTCTTTATCTAAGTCCCACGGGCTGCCAGATGACTCAAAATCCATAACAGGTGCTAAGGCAGTGTGAGTGTAGCACCATTAACACAAGCTGGAATTGGATAAAATTTGGACTGTGCTTAACCACTTAAAACACTCAATTATGAAATGAAAAATGTAACCACTCTGCACCAAGCTCCTTTACAAAAGGCCCTTATCGAGATACGCAGAACTAGAGCGCAAGTGTAATGGACTTAACATAAATTTTCAATTTTAGTATAAACATTCTCCAGAATTAAATGATAAAAACCCCACCTGTATCAAAAAGTTATCTTTTTAAGATAACCATATAAAAATATTATGAGACTGTACTTACTGAATTGAATGAATTCTAATTCTAATCACCTGCTTAGACTGCAAAAAGGACAAAACTGATGCTCAGACTTCTAGCAATTTCAAAGTTAAGGGGAAAAAAATCTGAATTAACAATACTTACTGAATTTTTCAACTCTGTAGAACCCTGAAGTTATTTATTTTAAGGACTCGAGGAAATGAAAACATCTTACGGAAGGATTTGAAAACCAACGAGGTTTAAGTGAAAAACTATAGGATAAAAGATATTCCTTTGCAGTGAAAAATCCCAGTGTAGATCTCTCTTCAGCACTTTTTCTGCTAAGGTGACTGAACTAAGTATTAAGCTTAGACACTGACAGAACACACCTCATGAGAGAAAAAACGAGTATCAGAAATTTTACAGTGGACAATTACTTAAGAACTATCTGTATCTAAACATGCAGTAATCAAATTAAGTTTCTATTTAATATTGTAATTATCAAGAACACAATATAGTGATTTTATTACCAGAGTAAGCAGTAACAAAGTACAGTAAACTGTCATTTAAGACAGTGTCATAGTATCTACGATAAGCAGCATATTGGCTTAAACTAATGCACTATATGCCTCTAGGGAATGACAGGCTCAGAGACTGGATTTTAACATCAGAATCTATCCATTAATCTTGACTTAAATATAATCTACTCTGCAGTAAGAGGAAGAATGGGCATTCAATGAATTATCTGTTTGAAATATAGCAGGAGCATATTAACACAAACATATAGTAGAAAGTCTCAGCTTCAGTACCATTTATTGTGTATTGTTGGTTTTACAAACCCTGAACTGCATTTTAGCATGAAATTAGAAAGATAGTACGATCAAATGGCTAGCAGTATCGGAGGGATGAATACCTCAACACTGTAACAGATACTCATTAAATTTACTGGCTGTGTGGTTAGAAGACTAATGACAGTATTTACAAATACCCCACTTGCCCATGTTTTAGTAACAGGCTATGGAGGTGAAAACAAACAGTGAAAAGAAACATTGCTGAAGCCCTTACGCAGGCAGAATTCCTACTCCAACTTCCAGGGAGGACCAGTCTTACTAATGTACCCAGGACGAGAATCGATGAACCTAGAAGGTATGTCGTGCTAATTGTTTTGAAGCCCATTAGAGCTGCCACTGCTCCAGGCCCTCTTTGGAGGGATGCTCCTGCCGGCAGACAGAGCGGCTCGCAGGCAGCCGGGGGAGGCAGAGGGCCAGCGGGCCACGGGACTGAAGTTTATTAAGGATGTGGCACCAAATGTGCCAAGGAGAGACGTTAAGGGGCTGTGGTCCTCGCTTCATCCCACAGATCATGTGGAACAGTACAGGCCAGGGGGAACTGCAGCCCCACGTACCCACTCCTGATTTTGGGAGAGGGGTTTGTCCCCACTCTGACATGCAGCATTGCATCAGTTTTGACTCAGGTAATTAAGGGTGATGAGCGTAAATATACAGAAGCAAAACTGGCTCTTCGTTCTCTGGTATTAGCATGAATGCTTGAGCCCATGGTTTTCATACATTCAAATATTTTAATTTCTACCTTAAATACTTTCTCTGCATATATAGACAGATTTACTGATGAGAGAAACAGTAAAGAAAATGCCTTTCATGAAGACACCACTACAAACTGTAAAATTATACAAATAAAAGTTATATTAATATTAAATATTGTCCAGTGAAAAGACTGCACGTACAGATACGTATTAATTTGCAATTCCACACTACATAGTAAAAAAGAAAATGCCTCTCATGAGAAATTTTGCCACTAATTCCATTCTGTACTTCAATAAACTTTACAACTACCTTTCTTTTTCCCTTTTATAGTCAAAGAGAATGTTTTCTCTTTACCCTGGCTTGCCACAGTACCAGTACGAGATAATCTACTTATAAGTCTCTTCGGAGGGCAGTAAAGTCGATTTCAAAAACAATTTTTAAAACTCAAAGACAGGCTTCTTCTATTTAAATGAAGAAAACAAATATTAATTTTCGGTCACTTCCCTCTTTCTTTATTTTGAAGGGCAATTAGTAAAGCAGCCCCTTCGCCCTCCTCCCTAGTGCTGTCAAGCTGTTGAGAGCAGTTTGCGGCACTACAATGGTACTATTGTGAACGCAGCCTGGGCTTCCTTCCCACAGAGAGTTAAATGGGCAGTTCCTGCTGCCCGTGATTGGTGTCCAGCGAAACAATACTTAAGAGCCAGGTTTTATCAGTTCCACGCCAAAGAAGTGAAGCCAGGGAACCCAAGCCTTCATATCATGCTGAACCATATGCCAACCCTGCTGGCCCCAAAGGTTTATCACTAAGAATCAGGATCCATCATGTCCCCTGTGAAATTTCACTTCACATACCTTCTGTGAAATGCATGGCTTTGCTGAAAACTGACCTTTTTCCACAATTGGCATGAACAGATGGATGGTAACTATGGTTTGGCAAGCAGAAATTAAAAGATTTTCTAATAGCCCGCATTCTTCTATGTTTGGGAGGAGAAGCATTCAGAAGGAGATAGATATATTTGTGACCCACAGATCTATTCAGGTGCAGTTAATCAGCAATTAAACTATTTTCTCAATGTCTAGAAAGTATACTGAGATTAATTTGATTGGCCAGGCTATGATTAGGACTCATGTCCTTCGCACTACCATATGGTAATTCCAATTAGTGTAATACTAACTTTTAATCCTTGCTTTATGTCAGTTTATTCTGTCTTTCTATTAAGTATGTGGCACATACAAAATAAACTATATACATACACTTTTTTGTTATAATTTTGACCTACTTAATTAGCGAATATTGTTACATGAAGTATATTCCATCTCCAGCTAGATATTTCTATACACCAAAAAGTATTATATAAAAGCCCTTTTTTCAGTAACTGAAATACAGACCTGTAGGAGAACAAAGACAACCAATGTGCTAGTTTCTATTAATCTCCTCCTTTTTTTTTTTGGTACCTATCATCTTCTAATCCGCCTGTTGGCACTGGAAAACATGCCCCAACTGTCTTGATTACCAGATGTAGAACGACGCAGAAACAGTTTGCCAGTATCTTATTCAACTCACCCGAAAGCATCATTCTACTTCGAAGACATTACTGTTTGTCAGTTTTGCTTGTTACAAATTATCTCCCACATTTCCCACCAATTTAAATATCAGAATCAACCATACACAATATTATATACTTATTCTTTATATATACACAGCTTTTGGTGTTTTAACATACAAATCTTTCAAGTTGTTTGCAAGTCACTTATCTGTTATCAGGGTTGAATTTATGACTAGAAAAGGATTAAATCAATAAACAATGCTGTCTTTTACAACATAAAAAATAGGTCTTAAATAGTTTAAAAACATTTCCTTCTTTAAATCTTAGAAACATCAGGAAAAATTGTTTAACCTTCCCTGCTTTTATTCACAGACTTCTAAGAGCTATCAAAGAAATCTGTATGAATTTTAACACCTTAAGGGGGCAAGAGTCTTAACATTTTAATAAAGGGCTTTTGTTATCCAAAATGTTTAATTAATTAATAAGGCTAAGTAGGTATTAACAAAAAACCTGTCAGTTTGTGTTACATACAATGCAATCAACTCTGCATAAGATTGAACTAGTTCATCTTTTTCATTCCAATTTAAGGACTCCCAGCCTTCTCCCTGCAAATTTTTGTTTAAGAGGGATCTATATGCATTTAAAACACATTTTGTATTGAAACAGTGATTGCTCTACTAACTTCCAGCTTACAACATACAAAAATTTCCTACCTTAAAAAGATGCAGTGACAAAAAAGAACTTCCCTCCCGCAAGCGATCTGTACTGACAAATCCAAATTCAGAAGTTCTAGGAGGCTGATAAAGCCACTGCTTTTCAGGGTAGCCCACTGACATCCCTTTATTCTAAAACTGAATGCCGCTGGCACAAGCCTACCCATATTTTATACAGAAATCAGTAGAACCAATACTCCCCCCTCAGATGGGTAAACTAAATTTATGAAAGAATGCAGAAGTAAAAGAACTTACAATATATTTTTCTTAACAGTACAAGAAGATTTGAGTCTCCCCCATAACTGTCTACAACATCAACAGAGCACTCAGCCCTTTATAAGTGCAATTATTAGTAGAAAATTGTATTACTAGAGTCAATCAATTTTGTCTCATGCAGTATTTTGCTTTTTACCACTTTCAAGAGACTCATGCATTTCATTATGGTAGAGTAACTAATAAATAAAGCTGTACTACTAATTAAAAAAAACAAGTTACAGATACCATGTCATGACAATGTGATAACATTATTAACCTTAAACTCATGTGCTTCCACTATACCTCTTGAACAGGTGCTCCCAGCGTCCTAGCTGCTATCTGCAGACAGCCCCTAAGAAGAGGCAGAGACAGAAGAGCTACCTGGGGTAGAGAAGGCAGGCTCTGTGGGATTAGAAGCAGGGCAATTACTGAAGAAAATGTGTTTACCTGAACATGTACAAATCCAGAACTGCTGCTAAGAAAGGCATGTATGTGTGTTTTGCAAAAAACCTCACAGGCTATGTACATGAACATATACTACGTTACAATATAGCTTTCAAGCCTCACACTTCAATTTATTCCTCGTATTAAAAATGCATGAAAACCAATTGAAATGATGTGTATGAAAATGCAGTAAAGCCAGCAGCTTGGTACACACATCTGCAAGTATTTCTCCAGCAGTTATTTGAAGTGTCTATATGACAAACACTAAGGCAAGAGTTTAAAAACCAATCACAAATGTTGGTTCAATCAGTTGTCTCTAGTGGCTAAAATCAAAGGCATTTAAAGTGATGCTTTGGAATTATTCATTGCAAAACAATCCTATTCTTTCAACAGGTAACTAATAAATGATGGCTGAGAACAGGCTTGCACTACCCCTGAGGTCCAATTGTTACCCAGAACACTGCCTACTTTTGCTCCCTGGTGTTGCATTTTAACTCTAATTGCATGATCAAGCCAATAAATTGGACTCAGGGGACAAAAAAACACTACAAAAGTACCTACTCTGACAAAACCAGAGGTTGCAAGAAAATGCACTTCAAACAGAAGTGAGGCAAGACGAGACAAGCGGAGGAGAGGTATCAAGGCTTGAAAGACAGTCATTAATACTGACAGATTACTGTAATTCTGGCTGTCAAGGTGATCGATTTGAGCAGCATATGCCAATCAATACTCTCCTCATTTACTGAGCAGCATTAGATATATAGTTGGGTAAGACGTCCCTAAAACAGGATTTCAAGCCATACTTAACGAACATAAATAGCACAATTTATGCTTTGGAATCTTAGCTGTTTTTTCATTTGGTCTTTTTTTAATTGGGCAAACTTCAGTGTGATGTTATCCACACAAAAGTTACTTTAGATGATGCTATTACACCACATTGCCATTATCCATACAATTACTTTATGTGAGATATTTCAAACTGTACTAATTTTCTGTATAACAGAACACTAATCTTGAATTATGAACATTCTTAAATGCAGCAGTTAAATATTAAGTATTGTACATTTTTCTTTTTTTGCATTAGCGGTTTGCCATTCTGAATACTTTAGCCATCCATGGTTTATAAGAAACCGAATCTTCCTGGTATTTCCTCTGGAATTTTCCTTACAGTAGTCTCATATTGTTCAAATATACTTGTGACATCAAAGGAAAATACATTAATTGGATGTATTAGTCCAGGGGAAAGATCTATAAAGATAATAAAAATAACTACTACTGTCATTGCACACCTACAAGTAAACACACGCATGACTCTATATAGAGATATAAAACTCTCTTATATTTAGGTGTTCTTGTAATGCACAGAGAAACTGTTACGTAGGATTCCTGGAAACTGAAATACCTGAAGAGTCCCTTAAAACAATCAGTCCCTTAAAACAATAAATGCCTTGGAAATCTTCAGTTTTTCATATTTTGCCATTGTACACAGGCATTTAATTAATCACGTTTTGAATTATTAAAAGATCAAGTGAGTTGTCAGCAGAACTAGGATTTGGGAGAACAGCAAAACTGAGCAAGTCAAAGTACAGCAAAGACTGAACACCATATTCTCTACCTTGTGATTCTTGCTTAACTTGGAAAACAATTTCCATTGCTAAACAGTAAAATAGATTTTAGAAATAACTCTATTTTCTTCTGGAAAAAAACAGCGGGGGTCATATGATGAACTCATCCATGGCTCTTACTTGAACTCCTATCAGATAAGTCTACGATGGTATGATTCAGGGATGGGATAAATATTCACTGAAATCCTGAAATTTTCAATTATTTGCTGTGAAGTATATGGAGTAGTATCTAAAAATTGTATCAAGCATTATTTTTAATGTTTGTTTCTTCTCACCTGTGACGACAGAAAAATCAGTAAAAGGTACGTTAAAACCTTATTAAATGTCCTGCATCAAAATTGCACTGCAAGAAATATAGCAAAGTTTGCTGAGAATCTTGGCATATGTCAGTTCAAAGAAATTCTAAACCAGAACATATTAGAAGAGTAATTATAATGGCATGCATTATTCCTCTCACTATACCAAAATTAACTTAGTGGCACTGTGAAAAATGAACTCATGATACATATTTAAGGACAGAGCGCACCCCTTATGCCTTTTCCATTTGATACAGAGTCATTGATGCAGTATTGCTGTATTCATTTTTTTTGTCTTACAGATGCTCATGCATCTATAAGATAGAAAACTTAGAGGAAGGAAAAGTGGCATTGCCAAAAATCAGTGCTTTCCAGCTTTTAACTTCTAAATTTCTGTATTAGTGAGAAATCTCCAAAATCTTTACAAATTCCAGTTTGAGAATGTAAACCAAACAAATATTCTTAATTAATTGAGACAAATGTGGCTAGAGAATTTGAAGAACACTCTTTGCTCACTGTATGTCCTTAACAACAAAGACTTTCTTTTTAAAGATAAGCTTTCCAATGTCTGCAGCTCTGTCTTGAGGCAGGTGATGGTCAAGCCGGCACAACAAACAGTGACACTACCGGTTCCAATAAAACCCTTTCTTGGGGTAGCTGAGTATCACATCAAGCAAGAAACCTTCTTCTGAGCTGCGAGGTTTTTAGTACAGAGGAAATTTCTAACAAACCACTCAAACACATTATTTTATTCATAAAGAAGTTACTGTCTTGTCAGATACCATATGGGGTTAATATCTTCCGTTTCTCTGGAACACAACTGTCTAAAAAGGTTAGCTACAATACATCAAGTACCAACTGTTTAGAAATACAATGTCAAAAAAGATAGGGGGATATAAATTTTCCAGTTTTGATAAAAAAGATTAATTTACCAAATCATTTAGTTGATTTATTCTAAAATATTTTGTAGATGGAATAATTCAAACAGAATTATATTTTTGCTATTTAAGCTAATCTCTTTCATACATAAAAAAAAAAGAAATGTAATGGGCTGAAGGATTCCTGTCATTAGGTGACAATTTTATAGATTACAATAAAAAGGTGAAAATTATGCTATGATCATTACATATATAGAAAACTTATATTCCAGGTGTTCTAGAGTTTCTACAAATTTCAGATTTAAAAGATGCTAAATATGATTTCTTGCTGTGTGTCTAGCTACATATTAGGTAGCATCCTTTTGGAGGGGAATACCACATAAGAGAGAAAGCATTACGGTGTCTATTTGTGATATTTGCACTAACTGCACTGCACTGTAAGTGCAGATAGTTCAGAATAATTGTTAACATTCCAAAATTTGTGTACAACGTGCAAAAAGTAACACAAGTTGTTTCACATTTGGAATTCCACTCCCACAAGGTTTCCAGTTGTTTTGTTGTATGATGTAAATAGTTTTAACAAGTTGGATCCCTGGGGGTGCTTACTATGCTCAGTAAAGAACATTATCTTGGTGTAGCTCTTGGCAACTGGCTGACATCTGTTGCTTATTCAGGAAGATCAAGTAAAATTTTATATGAAGCAACTCTTCCTATTGTTCAAAATATTTAGTATTGACCCATTTCCTACACATGGTAGATTCTGAATTCAGAACGTGACAAAGTGCTTGCCATGAGTAAAACTAGTCCTCATCAGGAATTTCAATGCAATTTAGTAAATAAAGAGTATTTAACAATCCCCTAAATACTGGCCGCCTTATTCTACATCACAGTGAAAGTGATTGTTCTCAACATTCAGTCCCGTTATTACACCTGCAGTTAATGAGTCTTAGAAGTTTGCCAAGCCTACGTGCAGCTGGAGCGTATTCAGGAGATAAGCATGTACTTCTGACAACGACAAAAGCCATGAGAAGAAGAACCACATTAGCTATGAGACAGAGAAGGGGGCACTGCTGCTTCATCAGCAAGACAATACAAGTATCACCTGCTACAGTGTGCATGTTTGCCGCCTGTTGGTGAGGGGGTACTGCTACAAGAAAGCCAGGCCACCAAAAGATAGCGAGGGACTGCAAAATCCTCGAACCAAAGCAAAATCCACAAATCAATGCAGAAACTCCCCCCAAAATGGCAATATTCTCTTCAAGCAGCTGCAGCAACAAAAACGTCAAGCATCAAGTTAAAGGAGGATACATGCCTGACTGATGTTCGATGATGAATTTAGTAAATTTTTAATCTTAAAATACTACTACAGTACAGAAACATATCATTACAGAATTCTGTGAAAAGAATAAAAACACAGAGCAGATGAAACCTTTAAAAATCATTAAAAAAAAATCAAATCTTCAAAATGTTTTGCTATCTGAGTTTGCTATCAGAAGTATCAAAACAACACCAGAAAGAGAAAAGTGACTGACAGAATCGGTCAGTCTCAGAAAGCTACATCAGACCGTACAATACATGCTTAAAGTCAGGGCACACTATAAAAGGGAGATGAGCAGAATTTCCTGTATCCACGCAACCATTATTATACTATTCACACATACTGCCCATTGCCACATCGTGATTAACAGACTAGTGCGATAAGGAAAAAGTTGCAATCAGGTTACATGAAGAGGACTGAATATCCCTGCTGATTACAAATGACAGCCGATTTTTTCAGTCAGGTCTGCACTTAGAAAATGCACTAACTCGGAAAACGGATAAGCCTTTCCTTGGAAATAGGAGGGCAAACTCAGCGCCGCTTTCTTCACATCCCATACGCGAGCAAATCAACAGAGTTCTACTTTAAGAGTTTACCATGATCCATCCTCACCACAAACATCTGCAATGTGACGTTGGAAATATTTTTCTAATATAGATAAGCACAGACGTGCATATCATCATCAGCTCCACCAATTATTACACAGTACGGTGAAATGAACCACACACCTGCAGGCACGGAGACATGCATACCCTAATGCTGGCTTTGAAATTAAGCGAGCTAATACTAAAGCGTAGGGCTTGAAACGTGTTCTCTTTGGCAGAAGTCTCAAGCATTGTTGTTCCCTCAAGATCCACATTAAACTGAATTTCTACTAACCATCATCAAAGTTCCTAATAAGCTAACACTGCTCCAGTCTATTAGATATTCATAAGTAAACAAAAATTAATTTTGAGCAGATCACTTCAGAATTCCCTTTCACCGACATCGTTATGGTCCTTGGCATGTGGGAAGCCTTGAATATCAGCTTCACTTTTCCAGTTGGGGGTCTCCTTTTGGTGTACCTTCTGAAAAATAGCTTTTCTGTACCTTTTTCCCCTCCCTCTTCGAACACACTGTTTTCACCACGCTAAGCCCTCTTTTTCTTTGCTCCAGCAACTCTCCAACACAAGGAACGACCACCTTGGTCAATGAGTCCTGTCTCCACATGAGACATTAAGTCTGGTGGTGTCTCCAGAAAAGCTACTTACCCAGACCATAAAATTCTCCTGTCCCCACACCCTTCAGTCCACAACAAACTTAAAAGCCAGGAGTGAACTGCTACAGCCATAGCTAAAATATGCCAGAGGAAAAAAATGGGAGACAGTAAAGACAACCCTTGATGTCTTCAATACCCCACTATTGCAGGAACGTAATTAAATTCAATTTTCAAATATTCCTAGTTAACACACCATGTCCATGTTACAAGAAACATCCACCAGCCTTTGCCATTCTTGTATGAGGGAAATTCCTTCTTGACCTCAAATCTGGTCATGGGTTGAGAACCAAGAGCACGACCATGACATTTTTAATTAAGAGTCTTTTAAGCCACTGAGAGCTAGGCCAAACTTTGAAGTTTAACATTTTTTTTGCTGTTCTCCGCTCACACAAGTGACTCCACCATAGCCTAATTCAAGCCATGGAAGTTTGTAGAGTTTTTTCTAATTTCAAGGCAAGCAAACAGCATTTAAAGAACTGCCCACATGTCCATTTTAATTTTTAAAGTATTATACAAAGCACTGAGTATAAAATACTTCAAGCCAGGTGGAAAAAGAATTCCATCAACTACTTAACAAAGCTGCCCTTTAACATCAGTGTCCAATCAACAGGTGCTTCATAAGCTTAGCAAGTGATGATACGAAACCCACCAACCAATACTACCTAATATTAAATATATGTAACGCTTTCTGGTTATCGTGCTCACCGTATTAGGAGACAAATATCAACATTTTAATTGAGGCCACATTATATCATAAATGACACGCAGTGCTTTCACGCCTATAAAAAGTACAATCTGAAGAACCGGTTTAAAAATGAATGTGCAATATGCGGCTCTTTGGAATTGGCCAATTCCTAGGAATTGAGCTGGCGAGCTATGTCCAAGGAATTTATTACAACTTCCATATTCTGAAAAGAAGTTTAAACATACAAGTTTGTGGGGTTTTTTGGTACTGAAAGTTTGTTATTTCAAAGTAAATTGTTTTACAATTGCTCATCACTATACATCAATATAATGCTATAAGCCATCACTTTTCATCGTATAATGATGATAATACATTTTAAATTCTTTGATTAAGCCACTTGAGTAATGACAAAAAGATCGGACCTTTCCAAACATAAAAATACAATGAATCAACACCTGTCATCTACAGAAATGGCACAAACGTCATTTAATGTGATCACATCAAAGACCATCCATCATTCATCTGTAAATCCACTTCATCATATCTAATCCAAAACTCTGAATATTAACAGTCAGCCTTAGAAAAACCAGAGTACTTTAGCAACAATCTATCACATGACAGATATAAGTATCTACAGCTTGGGTGGAAATTAAGCACAGAATTTCTTTTGGATCAAAATTTAAGAGTACCATTCAATTTATGAAATTAAAAAATAGTATGTTCCTGTTGATTTAACTAACAGGTACATAACAAAACTCAGTCTTAAGAAAGGGAGAGCTGTAAGTGGCTGACTTACCTTATGTTTTTTACTTTTTCGTTGGTAAATCTACTCCTCCAAGAGCAGCCCTTTCAAAAATCTGCAATTTCAGTTCCAACAAGAAAAAAATGAGATAACCTTTTCTGACATCTTTACAAAATCACTAACATCATTTTGACAACTTTGTATTCTGAGCTGAGTAATAAAATGCGTATGACAAAAATGTAACAAATTTCTCATCTTGAAGGAAAACAGTATTCATATCCTTCTTGGAACTAGAAAACAAAACTAAGTCACATTAATACTGGATAAATACTAAATATCTTTAAGGAAAGAAGGATTATTAACACCACAACATTGTTATTTTAGAAAGTCTACTCACAAAATGGTCATAATTTTGTTTAACAAGTAGCGATAAATATATGTTACAAAATATTAGAAGCAGACGTTTTTTCAGCACTGAATCAATTCTTCACTTAATTAAAAAAAGCTGGTCTTTGTCCGAACTGTCTTCTATAGGTTTAAGTTTCTTAAAGGCGTTATCACCATAAAAAAGTGAAAATATTTTCCCTATGTTATTCTGACAAAGATATAAGATGACAGAAAACATGAGGATCACATCTGTAGAAATGCAAGGGAATGTATATGCCTTGGAAACCATTTGAGTGAAAGGATACAAGTTTTGGTATAATGGGATTAATGATTTCAACGCGCGGCTTGCATTTATAGCTGTTGCACGAACCATAATAGGAAGAATTTTTCCATTCACAATAGCACCATCAAAGAGTGGACCAAAAAATGGAACCTGAATAAAAAATTAAGAAATTCAACATAAAGCAAGATCTTAGCTATAACAATTAGCAATCAACATTAACAATAGAGCACTCAAATATATCATTTTTTTCCTCCTCAACGCTACATAATCAGACCAGTCATTGTGCTCCATGACAGACCTTTTCTCTTGTGGAAATATACAGCCATGTAACTGCTTGATATCCTTGGTAACAGATAACGCACCATTTGAAGAAAATTAAGCAACCATTTGAATACTGTGTCTCATCAAAGCTTAATTCCAACATTTGCTGCCAAAATCCTAGGGACAGTCATGCATGGGATGTTTACGAGGTTGAAAGGCTAGATGACAATACTGTAGGTGGTACTAAGCAAAAGGAATAATTACTCAAATTTTAAAATAATATTTATCATAGCTTTAGATATTACATGTCCATAAGGACCAACTCAATGTGCAACTGTCATGTAATTACTGGTGGACAGACCCTCACCTGACATTTTCTTTTCTTCTTCCTTTCTGTGGTATCTGTACAAATAGATTGTAAGCCCTCTACAGGGGAAATCTGTGGTGAAAGGTCGGCCTCTTTGGACCCTAAGTGCAAAGCCTTATTTGTGACAGCCGTAGAAAACCTTGATGTTTAGTACAGGTAGCACCCAAAAGGTTTACAAAACAGATGGATCTTACGTTTTGGCATTACGTTTTTCTCTAATCAATCATCATTTTGCAATTAAAAAAAAAAGAAATTAACTCTATTAAGTATCTTAATTTCCTGTATGTGTGAATAAAGTTCTGAAGCTGATAACATAAAGCATGTGAAGAAGAGCAAAGTTTGTGTATCAGGTCAGCAAAGGGAGCAGCGGAGTGCAGACTAAATATTCTTCCTGCTAAAATGAAACCAATGCTGCAAAAGAAATTTACATCCCTGTATTATTTTTGCCATCAGTCATTTAATACAGTTTTGAGAATATTGAAATCTGATGGAAGGCACTTCTTTTCACACATAAAGGACCTCTTGTTGGAGTAACAAAAATCCCTGCTCTCAGCAGTTTTCTTTTTCCTTCTTAACCTGCGCACCACCAATAATGCAACTCTTTGTACTCAAAGTACAAAGTTAGAGAAAGAATGTATTTATTAATTAAAAACATAAGTTACCCAGAAATAAAAAGACTGGGTATCATTTCATGCTGATCATCAGATAGAGGTATTCGCCATATAGAGGGAATCCTATTTCTGTCATACGTCATTTATTAATATTAGTGCTTCTAGAAAGAATTTTAATAAAGCATAGGAATTCATGGCAATTGACATCACACACAGAAATCATGCAGTACAAACACTCATGACGACTTCTATTCAGTCAGTGTTCACTACCCTAAACCACTGTTTTAAGAACAGGGCCAGCACAGACATTTGAGGCATTAGAATGAGTGTGTGTTCACATGCCTAAGAGTTGAACAGTCTTGCTTTGCTGAATTAATCTCCAAATTCTTGTGCGGAGTCAAGGAGGAAATGCATACTAGCTTTGAGAAGAAGAAAGGGGAATATGACATGGATGGAGAAAGCTGGAGCATATTATTCAACTCCCACAGTCACGTATCAAATTTGATAAAGAAGTTTGCCAAGTTTATCTTAATATTTAAATGATTACGCAGAATATTCTAGCTTTGTTTCCAGTTTATGATGTTAGCAGGTATGCTTGACAGGATCAGGCCTTTGCAATTTCAAGTTACTGATTTTACTATGCATTGTATTCACTGAGTTCTTCCTCTTCCTCCTACCACCACTGCAAACGTCAATGTTTAAGACACATCACCTTGGATCAATCTATTGGATCTGTTCAATCAATCTGTTACACCAAAACCTCAGATTCAAAACACAACTCAGTTCATATCAAACACACGAAAGAAACACAAAAGAAAGAAAACCCCTTACCTCAGGCTTTTTCATGATCTGGATACTGAACATATGGTTTTTCATGGGATAGATAACTATAAGAACATCACCAAATTCTGTTGGAATTATTCCTCTTCTATAATCTCGGGTATGCTCTGACCAGACAATGTGTACTTCATCATTTCCTAAATGTCTTAGCTGGAAAAGCAGGGATAAAACCCCATCAGTTTAAATATATTCTGCAACCATACAGCTATACTAAGTGCTCATATTTCAAAAGAACAAACCCACTAAAAAGAAATAACAATAAAAAAGAATAAAATAACCAAATTACACTATAGTTCTCTTACAATTTCAATGACACTATTGGTTCCTGCTATACATTTTTACACATTGGTGCCAATGTCTATTTAAATTAACAGATATGTCAGTATTTATTTTCTACGGAAAGCTAAAATTTTGTTTATATTATCTCAAGAATGCAGAGTGACTCAATCTGATTTATTAAAATGCTTTCAAGATTGCCATCATTGACAGGCAGTGAATTACTAAATTCTATAAGAATTCTTAAAGGACGTGAACGAACATCCGTTTAAAAGCTACATATCTGAGCAATCTTTATCCTCATAATTCTAGCCAAATTCCATACTGGCTATTGCAAACAAAAAGTTTTAAACGAAGAACTGCTACCGCATTTTCCACAGCCCCTAGATTAACTAAACTAAATGCTCATTTCCCGTGAAACCTGTATACCTTTGTAAAAGTAACTCACCCTGCCCTCCAAAAAACCCCAAATGGCTTTTGATTTGGCTCAGAATGGCCAAATGGGTTCCTCAAAATCCATGCTGTACTCTCAGTTGTAATCATATAACCAGATTACGGAATATCTTGAACACTTCGGAATTATCTGCACTGAAGCTCCAAAATGCTCCTTCTGCTAAACATTACCATCTGATAATCAAATGCTAACATCACGGAGAGACGCTTTACATACACTGATCAAATACATTCAGATTATTAAGCATGAGCTTCTTTCCAGTAAGGGCTATTTCTGAAAATTCAAGCTGGAATCTCATTTTTTCCTCCTTGTGCATCAGCAATTACAGCTGACAACTGTCTTCACCCGCAGTTGTCAGTTTGTTTGCACAGATTTAGGCAGGCAGAATTTGTCAAACAACTGCCTTGATGTTATTCAAAGGACAGCACTGTGAACTGCTGTTGATAGGTAACATGCAGATACTAATCTGAGCACTTACAAGAAGTTATTGTATATAAAAAGGCAACAATTTTCTGTATTCATTTTCAGAACATAACTGCACTTTAAATAAAAGCAAAACATATACACAGTCAGAGAAATTTCATTGCAAGTATTCACTTGTTTATATTACAAAACCTCCTGGAATGCTACCTTCGTCTTATCTGAAAGCTTATACCGGTTGTCAGCAGCAGACTTTAAAAAAAAAAGAAAAAAAAAGAAGGATAAAGGAAAAAAAGCAACCACCTCTGCTCTTCTCTCCTGGCTTTAAATTGTATCAGACTGAAAAACAGGGTTGTATTTCTACAAGAAAAGGATTTTCTTCCGTGTTGGACTGGGCAAAGGACAGATGGCATCAATACCCTACATCTTGCCTGATGCTCACCAAGTCATTTGTTTTGCCTGGACCGGATCATAGACACATCTAATCTCCAAGGACTGCAGTTTCTTTGAAGTGAGCCGCTCATCCCTCTTTTGTAGATGGCTGAATTATTTTGAACAACACTTAGTTAGGGATGCTCTTGCGCCAACAGCAAACCCAGCCCAACAAAAGAATTGGTTACAACAACATTCACCATGCTGAGTTTTATTTGACTAGATAAGAACAAAACCAGGCAGTAACCTGAATGACTGATGTGCAACACGCAAACACCAGCTGCAAGAACCTTGGATGACACTTGGCAGTGACAAAAATGTCACAAAAGAACTGTGGAATTGTTCTGAAGGCCTGAATCTCTCCTACCTTCCTAGGTGAAGTGACAGTCAAACTATGTGTTGAAATACGGCAACGGAAGGGCTTGAGGGACTGATGGGCCAGCACTTAGAAGCAAGTGAAAGGCTCAGGAGGGATGAGGCTGCCAACCAAGGAGAAAGCAAGAGGCAAATCAGTTTAGATATGAAATTTTGTGGAACATGAAAAAATTACATGATCCCAGATTGAGGGGTGGCCATCTGGTGCACCAACTGAACTGAACTCACAGAACTGACTGCCAAAAAGAAGAACTAGGACCAATACGCCCATCACCGTGCTGCACCATTCCTCATTCAGCAATAGTGAACTACTTTCTACAAGAATTAGCCCTCCTTTACTTACTATCTTTGGCCTCAAAGACAACAATCTCGTACACTGTTAGAAACAAGGGATGGTGACAGTGTACATGTCAAATAAAAGGCTTTAAAATCCAAAACAAAGAAAGTACAGCTTTGTGAGGGCATCACTGCCTCTGAATTTCATTTATCAAAGGTTGCCCCTGTGTACCTGTTACACAGGTTCTAGCACTTCTGTGAAAGCTACTCAGAGAGAGCATCGCTAGTGATGCATACTTTCACATCAGACTGACATAGACTTCGGTGTGATAAAAGTATATCGTGTGGTTATTTCAGAAGGAGGACTACTGACAAAGGACACGTATTTTTGGACGCCAAGCATACTGAAGCTATTAGTGACTTTTCTCTCCACTTTCTAAGTTTGCTTTGTACCCCCACAAAGGTGTGAGGATACATTTCAGGCTAAAAGCACTAATTTCTTCAGAGGAAAAGCAAAATGAATCAGAATATTCCAATGAGTTCCAAGTCCTGTCAGGTGTGTTTCACCTCATTATTACTACCAAGAATGATTTAACAAAGATCCAGTTTGAGTAAAGTGTAGAATGGCACCTCTAACATATAATGGATTGAAAGTCAAAATCAGATGGTGCAAGTAGGTGAATGATGGTATAAACCATGAATGATGGTTTATAACAAGATGTAAAATACTCAAGATCAAAACTACGGCCAATGTCTTGTTTCCATTATAGGAGGTAGAAGACTGACAAAAATAATATACAAGTCATCAAGATTGAGTGTTGCTGATTTCATCTTTATGTTTGGAGAAGAATTAAATTCTAGATAAGTTATTCTGTTCCTTTTTCAAGAGTAGATCAGAAGAAGCTCCGACACTAACCTAGTGCTTCCTATTGCTTCTTTCAGATCTCCTCTGAAAGAAGGAGATCCTTGGTCAGCAAGCAAAGGTTATGAGAACGTTTGAATGGTGGTAATTTGACTCATCAACAACACTTGATTCCTGGAAGAGATCCAATATCCGAAATTGTCTTGAAAAGCTTTCCAAGGTCTGCTAGGTTTTGCATAAACTTTTTAGGAAGAAGAATTTCATTTTTTCTTCTTCATTTTTCAGTTCCCTATTAAAGGACCTTGAAACTGAGCAGTGGTCCACAACAAAGCTCTCCTGCAAGCACAGCAAACGTTTGGAGAATCCATCATTCACTGTTATTGTTACACCACAGGAGAGTCAGCGCCTGCCCTCTTTCAACTTTAATCTGGATTCTTTATGACTTTGTATTGAATTGGAAGCATCCCAGAATTCAGCATCCTGGAACACAAGTGGTACAAAGATACTGAGCTACAACCACCTCTGCTCACTGAAACCTAAAGAACGGGCATCAACATGTGTTCCGAAGAAGAAGATGTGGTCCCAATGTTACCTAACAGAATCAGGTTGGTGTACACAGAATGTACAGGTACCAAGACTGAAATCTGTGTTAATGGTTAGTCAAAACTCAGAACCAGTTGTGTAAGTCAACTACATCTTCACACTCATTTCCTGACCTTGTCTTCCTAAATTTACAACTTTTTATGTGCATAAATCACAGTAAGCAAAACAAAGTGCAAATCCTTATTAGAGACATAAGGCACAGCAATAAGTAATAAAAATCTCTAAAATAATATTATACTTCAAGTAACTGTTAATACACTATAGCTGAAACACCTGTAACTATGGCTTACACATCAATATTCTAAAATGCTAAATACTGCATAAAGGCAGATCAAACTGCTCTAGAGAATTTATTATTTGAGCAAAAGGTGTTAAAGATTAGAAATATATCTTTTATAGCAGCATTCTTCAAGAATGAAGGACAGAGAGAGGAAGGTTTAGCGATAAAAACAACAGTTTAGGATACAGTGGATAAATTTTAACTGCGTGTATGGAAAAGCTATGTTGTAAGAAATGTTACGTATTAAAAACAACAGAGTCTTAAGCACAGACTGAATGTAAGGATCCAGAAAGTGGACCAAATTAAAGATGATTTCAGGCTACGGGCACAAGTGACAGGCACAATGGCCATGTTATCCGTGGTGATCCAGAAAGGTGGCAATGAGAAAGAGATTAAGAGCTCTGTTTTAGCCATTTTGAACCTGAGCTGTCGGGAAGACAACCCTGAGGAGATGTCAGAGACAAACAGATTTTTTTAGGCTTGCTTTGAAACTCTACTCCATTAAAACAAATATATAAAAATGACCTACTGCTAGGTTACCTGAAATTTCAAATTTAACTCAAAATACTTTAAAATATTCTTACTCTATAGCCATCATCATGTGTCAGCTCTCCTAATACATTTATGTTAACTGAATACAAAAGAAACGTGAAATAAATATAACCAGGAGGGATGATCAAATCTAATTTTGATACATTAGTGTCATATGCTGTACATGTTACAATAGCAGCCAGACTTAATACTAAGCTGCAGGCTATACTGAAATTTCCAAATGGCAGATTGTTCTAAGTGATAC
The DNA here is from genome assembly GCF_028500815.1 of Rissa tridactyla. NCBI lineage: Eukaryota > Metazoa > Chordata > Aves > Charadriiformes > Laridae > Rissa > Rissa tridactyla. The sequence goes on along the minus strand of NC_071469.1, from coordinate 31,500,101 downwards.
CAAGTATAATTGAAGTAATAAACGATAGTAAAAGCAAAGCACACTGTCAGGAAGAATTTAAGTATTTACTTTTTAAAATTAAATGAGTTAGGTTTGGAAAGGCAAGACAAGTGAAATAATGCAGGGCTCAATTTACAGAAAATTCCTTTTATTTATCTGTTGCATTAACCCTTGAACTCTTGCCAAAATTACTGTAATTTCTAATACCCACTTACCTAAAGGAGGGAGAAAAAAAGGCTATTATGTTTTCTTATGATACAACAGCTAGCCCCAACTTTTTTCTTCTTCAAAAAGGAAAATGTTTATTATAAAAAGAACGGAAGGAGCAGAAACATCTGAAACAACGGCTTACTGCATTACTTTTGCCCATTAAATGTGAGCAGCATTGCTGTCTACAGTGTATGTACCCTCTAGCTGAATTTTTCCCAAAACTTTGTTCCAACAACTATGCTGTGTTTGGTCGTGGTTTTTTTAAGCAACGTGTGTACTTAATTGTAACTCCCCCCCAAAATTCTATTAATAATTTACATCTATAAACCTTCAAGTTCCCAATACGTGCTAATACCACAATAAAAAAAAACCCAAACTAGCTATAAATCTTTAATGTGGTCAGGACGATGTCACACATATCCTAGAATATGTAATACACCCAAAGCCCACGGTGAGTTAGTATCCCAATCATTAATAACATTACTACTTTTTATTTACATATCTAGTGTATAATATTCTCCCCTACTATGCCTTCACTCCTTTATCAGGCTAAGGAAGGAGGAGCTAGTCAGATGATAAGCTGTAGAGACACATATGCGAGCTTTCTCACTCTGTGGACTGAGAGTCTTCAGTTTCATTTAGTCATGATATTTTCTTTGCATATTTGTTCTTGTACAGGTACTGTAAATACTTTTTATTCAAACCTTTAATTCTAAGAAAAACAAAATGGACTGTATTATCAGCGTTAAATCTTTAATTTACTATTTGCAAATTAAATACCTATTTTATATGTGCATTTCAATGTTAAGTTCCTTTACACATTCAGAGGATTTCCATCTGTTCTCCCTCAATTCATGTCTTTTTTTGCTCTTTTTCATGTCTTCAGAAACAAATGCTTCAGAGGTATCCAAGTCACTTAAAAGTTTTATTTACTACTCTGTAACACTGATGGAAAGTAAGTTTAAAATTGGCTTAGCCTCTGAAACAGCAGAATCTTGATTTTGCAATGGTTGGACTGGCAGGAAGAAGTTTTGTTTTAATTTAATTTAATTTCCATTTATAAGATGAACCTATCATGCACCTCTAGGCACATTTACAATATAAAAAACAGCAGCAGTTCTAAGCCAACTACTGCAAGTTTGCTTGTTTTTCTCCCACTGAATGAAATAGACAAAGAAAGCACATGAAAGACCTGTACAGAAGCTCAACACTCAAGTTTCTCTGGAGGTCATGAACAGTACACGCACTCATAGCAATGGCAATTATTAGCACACACACAGCTTTCAAATGATTTTGAGGTTCCCCTATAATGTGTGTGAGCAGGACAGCATCTCATAAAACGCGTTCCTTCTGCTGATGTGTTCAGTCTAAGCAGCACAAGGAGTTGCAGAACTAGGAAAAGAATTCAGCCTGTTTTCCTACTCATGTCTCCTGATACCACTTGCTCATTTCTCCCAAGATGTAAACTTCAGTTGATGCTTTTCTCAAGTTTGGGACGACTTTCGTAGCATCTCTCTCTGCTGCTGGTTCCTTGATATCTAATGCTTCTTTCCATGCAGTCTTTACCTGCTGAGTAGGAGCACTAAGAGTCTCTCATGCTATCTCCTTTACTTAGCCTACCTTCATGAAACATACATGAAATTAACACCTTTGAAACATATCTCTAATAAATTTGATTGAAATGGGCCAAAAGTTGTTAGGGAAGGGAGAAGAGACATAAAGGCAGGCTCACAAGCCTCCACTCATCAGAAAACTGGGCTTAAAAAGAAGAACAAAAACCACACACCAAGGAAGAACAGGAAAGAAAGCCACAGAGAAGTAAAGCAGCTTGAATAAACAGCCTGTCAGTAGCTGAGCTGCAAATATAATACCAATCTTTTGATACACTCTACATATCCATACAGACCTCGAATATTCCAAACTACTGAAGAGTGAGATTTTGGGTAAAGGAGGAAAGAAATAGGCCTGGGGCAAGCTGGAGTTTTTAAAAAGTCCAGCTGACACCATTTTCACAAGCTAAAATCACAGGAGGATTGGACCAGCACTGAGCCTTGCCTGGCAGGAACAGCTATATGTAGTTTCAGGGTGCTCCTGAATCCTGTTCTGCTGAAGTCCACAGCATTTGCAAATCATTATTAATTAATTTTCACTGTGACCTATCTTCCCCCTTGTCAACACTTTTTAATGCTCTAACTCAGATTTTAAAGAAACACTGTAAGGATAATTACAAGCTGTGTTTTAGAAAACTAAGTTTCCGTTTAAAAAATACAGAAACCGGTCAACTTAGGAAAAAAAATATACACACACTGTTCTATACTAGAACAATAGCAACAATCTTATTTTAAAATTAGTTATTTTGGCTATTAAACAACTTTTATAAATCATTTAACAACCTAAGTATTACCCTGTCTCTACTTCAGGAAATAAAGAACAGAAAGGACCCAGCACCATAGGCATACAAGAAATGTTTTTTTTTAATTTAAAAACAAAAACCACCAAAGAAACCAACCTAAGATGTGACGGTGAGAAGTTAGAGCTCATAGTCAGTCTATAATAATAACAATAACATTTTTTTCTTCAAGTTGAACACAAAGAACAAAAAAGTCATTAATAATTGAAGCTTGCCAGAGGCATGGCTATTTCTCTCTTTACTAACTGTCTACTGTCTAATTTAATTACAAGTATTAAACTCCATGCTGAGGTCAACCAGCTTCAGTTCCTCCAATATTACACTTCAACCAGTGCTCATTAATGTGTCTGCTGAATGGATTAGCACATCTGAAGATGTATGTATGCAGGACGGGGGACAGTCTAATGATAGCCAATTGTTCATTCATAATAGGACACATGTTTGAGACTGTAACTTATTATCACTAACATGAAATTTATTAAATTCTAAAGAAAAAAATACCAATACAGAAAAATATTTTTTTCTTAATGTGGCTATAAGAGATCATATCACTGTTGAGCATTTCTGCCTTCTCCAAGACAAAACACCTCATATACAATAAACATTGTTGAATTCTTAATATTTTTAACTTTTTTTGGGAAGGGAAAATTATGTTAAGAGACAGCACATGACTCTTCAGCGAATAAAAACTCATCCTAGTAAGTACTCACCACTAGTGTGTGTATTTATATACACATATTATATACACACTATATTATATAGTGGTGAATAAATACCACCTAGTATTTATTAATAATGTCATTTTTTGACATTTTTTAATTGTCATTTAAAGTCTCAAAGTATTAAAACATCATTCGGATGTAATGCTTTTTCTTCTACACAAAACATTACCTCCCTTCATTTTTCACCACTATACAGGTGATCTTGCCAACATTTGCAATGATGGCAAAAATCACCACTATGGCAAAATTAGAAATTGGTAGAGAATAATTTATATGGCTTAACATATCTCAGTAAAATACCAACTATTAGCAGGTAAAGGTATTATGATATTTTTTTTTTGTTAGAAAAAGTTACCTGGTTTTCTTTTACTCTAATTTCTCTGGATTTATTACCACAAGAAAATCTGTTATTCAGAAACACTTACCTTTTTTGTTAAAGAGTCATCTGAATCAGAAGGCATTCTTGTTGACACATGGAACATTACTTCTACTGTCGAGGTAGCAAAATACGGAGTGGTCAAACCAGTACTTTTGTTTTTTTGCAGTCCTCCCATAAAGCCACAATGGTTTGTGAGATTTACCTAGAAGTAAAGCCCAGGAAGCATTAGGAGGAAAAAAAAAAAATTATCAGGTGATAAATACATTTTTTACATAGAATTTTTAAAAAATGTACTTTTGACTGAATTTTTAAAAGTGAAGGCTCTTCTCACAGCAGTACAGTTATGCTTATCTAAAAGAGCTCAGATTTGCTGCCTAGACTGACAATAAGCAACTGCAGAGCAGTGGCACTCTGTACTCCAAGGTCACCACCAGGAAGACGAGGTCAGAGAAAGGGAGAGGTTGTGCAAATGAAAATTTAGTGCACTACTCCCTGATCAGTTGACTGGAGTCATTTCCTTGTGCTTTTTGAATTTTTTAAAATGCTGTGATCATCAGCCCTGACCTGAGCTCTGAAGAAACCCTGCATGGTAGCAAGACAGTTTTGTCTTGTTACCTTCCATATCTTTTCCTGATAAATTTTCATTCTGTGAATATGAAAAAAAAATCACAGGAGACTAACTGATAATTCATAAATAAGTTTGTAAGTCTTAGTTCTACGGGAAATAGTTTGACACTGAAATAAATAAGGATGCTTAATGTGCTATTTCACTTTTTCAGCAGTACCTAAATAAAACTATATCTCAGGTGGGATATATTTGCTTTTATGTTAATAAAGGATCCAGAATTTAATGTTAAGAAGTTAAAATATTAGATGTCTCATCATGGAATATTAATGCAAATTAGCAATTCTTTAACCTAGCTAATAAAGGCTAAGAGAATTAACCCACTAAAGAAGGATATCTGAAGACACTAATGTGGTTTGGTTTGTTTTTTTTTTTCTCATGAAGAATCAGGAACATGGGAAATAAACACGCAGCCAGTCAGGAGCAGGAGTGATTCCTGTACTTCTGTGCAACAGTGCCAAGCTGAACTTTACAACGGAAGTTAATCCTGTGCAGCAGAAAGAAAGAATGCAAAAGAGGAAATCCTCATAACAGTATCTAACTAGTGACTGAAGAGTTGCAGGTCCATGTAGATGACAGGGTACATCACAGTATTTCTGACTGCTCAAAGAGACATGGAGTGGAGTGTGTCAACGGCTACATGCCTGCAGGGGAAGGTGGGAAGAAGGGAGGAAGAAAGAAGCTCACGTTCCTATTTTTTGGATTCCCAAATTTGAGCAAATCTCAAATTTCAATAGATTTAGCACTTTACAGGCCTACAGGCAAATCAAGATGCCTCCTAATCAGTCCATGAAAGCTGAGTACAGGACTGCACACTAAAAAATCATCTCTGACTGCGCAAACTTTCTTAAATTGAAAGAGCTTAAAATTAAATAGCTGGTATTGATAATGAAATTATAACTAGAATTATTCTCTAAATCCTACTTGCAAAACAGTGTATTTCAGTACTTGTAAGTAATGCTAAAGAGACAAAGACTTAGAACATCTAAAGGGATCTGTAATTTTCTCTGTAAACAAACTTAGGATAAAAAAAAGTTTTAATAAATACCTCCCAGCCAAGACCGGCTACAAAATCCTCATAGGCTTGACTTCCTCCAGTATTAGTAAGAATGGAGTGTTTATCTTCCTGTCCCTCAGCAACATAAAACACTGCGATCTTGTGTGTCTCTCGGCTGTAAAACAGAGGATGGTCACTGCATTGAAGTGCCTTTACTAATACGAAACCAAAATGTGCGAACAGTACACACAGAGCATGGTTTTTAAAACATCGAAAAAAGACAGTCGAAGTAACGTACAACTATATGGCTTCTTTTTGAAGACCTTCTATATTTCCACATTCCCATTCTCTCTTTTCTAGCCTGGTCTTCTGCAGAGCCTAAAGTTTTGCTGTACATGAACATCATTTACCGCTTTCATCACTTCTAAGATGTAGGATGGTGCTGTCAGTACCAATTGCTAATGGAATTAGCTGGGCTTCTGAAATGAGCAAAACTTGTAACACAGGCATTATCGACACTGCACAGTCCATTAACAACAGTGCCTTGTGAATGCTGTGGCAAGTACATTTTACGCAGCTGAATGATGAATCTTTAAGTACTATAGCAACACCTTCTGCTCATAGCTTGCTGTGAGACACTGGAGCAACTGAAGGAGGTTTCTCACACTCCTAAAACCTCCACTGGATTTTATTTCAACTTCTACAAAAAGAATTCAAAGTTTTTAATTCTGTGCTACAGCTCCAACTACAATCCCACGTCTTCAAATACTAACAGCGTTGGAAAACAGCTAAACCATTAGCCGAAGCTTAAAATGTGGAGACTTTGATATATCAAAGTTTTAAAACTATTCCATGTTATGAATGCAAATGTTCATAATTTTAAGTTATTTTGAAGGTTGTTCTATCTCATGATATTCTACTTGGAGAGTTTCACTCTACAAATAACAGCAATGTAACTTCAATATAACACCAATAACTACAATACGGTGCAAAGTACATGAATGATTTACAAAACTTTAAAAAATTAGTTCAACACTCACATCTACACAATTGGTGCCATTAAAGTACAAGCAAACTTAAAACAAATAAGCAGGTGGACATTAAAAGAATTTACCATTGTCTTGAGTCCAAGTTTCTGAGTTCTCGAAGTAATTTCTCATTTTTCTTCAGGAGATGAAAGCTCCTTCTAAACAGAGAAATTTGTAACTCTTATCACCTGTTCACCGATGGACACAGAACAGTACAAGAATGGTGCAAGAACATTTCCAGGTCTGTTCAAGAACAGTTAACAAATGCTTTTGCCTTTTCAATAGTCCTTTCTTATATAAAACATTAAGATATCTTTAAAAAAATATACCAGCAATTTTTTTTACTCCAGGAAATCTATATCTGTTATAGCCCTGAGTACAACCTTTATTTCTTTCCACTTTCTTTCTGTCAAACTATTGGATCCAACTGCGATCAATCTCTTCTCTACAGAAGAACAGACAGAACTCCCTTTAACGCATATATAAGCTGCGCACTTTACTAGGCCATAATATATATGCTTAGTGACAAAAGACACTCCCATAATCTACTGTCCTAGGGAGTTAGTGCATTCAACACGGAGCTTGTGCTATTCTGAATTGCGGAAGGGAGCAGAACACAGCTCACTAGTCAACCACCCAGCTGTAACAATTTAAAGAAAAAGCAAAACAATATGTTAGAGCAAGAAAGGCACTTTTCATTTCTTTTAAACTGCGCTTAAGATGTTTCCCACAAAACACAGTGGAATGAGTTTAAGAGCAGTACTGTTCAAAACCAGACTGCCTTGAGGAATTAAAGACCTACATAAGAAGGGTTATAACACCAAAATTTTGTCCAATTCCAGTAACACATATTATTTTTGTTTTACAGAATATCCATTTCCCTTCACAGTAAGAAAATATTTCAATGCCTCTAATACGGAATTTGACAGCTATGGCAAAAGCAGATTTCAGAAGGACCCTTAAATGTTAGGATGTTAATAGTTGTACATACCCACATGTATATGCAGACATACACCTAACTACACCCCCACAAAAATAATAATGTCAACACAGACATTACTTTGGTAACTGAATCTGGTTTGTTTCCTGTTATTCTAAACAATACCCAAACAATACCCAAACATTGCCAATGCTGAAATAAATAGTAGGGAACACATCTTTCTCATTAGCTAACACAGATGCAATGCTTTGAGGCTGCATGCAAGCATGCTCTTCGCAGGCAAAGCAGCCAGGACAGTGTCCAGCAACACAATAGCTGAGAATACAACACTTGCGGAGTCTCACTCCGGCACAGAAAGGTAATGATTTTTGCAGGAACATCCACAGGAAGCAAAGAAAGCAAAAAAAATAAAGATGCCTTCTTTACCCATGGTAGTACCCCTTAGTACAGTTGTTGAAAGGATTATTAGAAAAGATATCACTCCTTCAATTCGCCTTCCAACACTGTTCTAAGGAAAAAATATAAATAGCAATAAAGGCAACAGGTTCCTCCTTTCTGTCTCTCTAAATGACAAGTTGAAACGCAAAAGAAAACTGCTATTTTCCCCTTAGTTGCACGTCCCCTCTCCTCTTTTGTTGGCTGGCCTGGAGTATTTTTGGCTTAACCCACTCTATGATCAACTATTATTACATGGTAAGAATAGCACAATTCCTTAAAAGAAAGTTCATAAATTGTGAGTCTTTTCTTTTTACCTTTTATCCCAAGAATTCATTCCCAATATACTGAGAAGTAATCTGCAGTAGTAAAATGCTGACTGGGGCTTTTGTGAGGTTGGCTCATCCTGCTCCATAGCCCTCATATTTAAATCATTGAAATGCTTTTCAACAAACTCCTTCTCTTCTGTGTGCTGTTTCAGAATTGCATTGATGACATCGTTCTCCTGCTTCTCTGAGATGCAGACTGGTTGAGGAGCAGGAATGTTGAGTGAGACACCAGTTCTCTGTAAGCATTCAGGGCTTGTAACACCTAAATACTGCAGGAGCTCATCAAGGGCATCTTCTTCATCCCTAATGGTATCCCATGTTGGCACAGTGTCTCTAAATTTCCTTTTTACTTGGAGTGTAATTCCATCCCTTGCAGATACATCCTCCACGTGCTCAAAGGATGAAAAAGCATCTTCTGGTTTATCTTGCTGAGATAATGAAAGTGCAAAAGAAGTCTGTTGTGAAGATCCACACAAAGATGATGGGCCATACAAAATGGCCGAATCCCACGAGTATTTGCCAGACAGATCACGCACTATAATTCTAACATTTGAATTAGCAGACGCAAGTCCAGCAGACAGTCCTCCCCCAGGCATGTCGTCTTCTGCTTGGATTTGTATGCAAGACACCAGGGAAGTATTGTTTAACACAAAGAACTGAAGGTTTGGGTTCTCAAAAAGTTCAGGAGAAAGTTCAGGGCTTTCGCTGTATGGATTGTCATTGTTTTCACACACTTGACTGGTTAGCATAGCAGGACCTCCGCTCATAGGATAGTGGCCTAAGTGGTTGACTAGATGTGTTATCACAGTACGAGCAGCAACAGAAATTAATCCTTGCTGCATGTGAGTTTTCACTGCAAGAGAAAGAACACAAGTTTTAATAGAAGAGTTCAGAAAACAACAGATTTATGTATTTTTTTTGGTCTCCTCTTCTTCCTGAGTTTTAAATAGAGGATGAGCACTGCAAGGTTAGGATACAGCCAATCCAGTAATGGAAAATACGTATTTTGATGAATACTGGTCTCACATATAAATAGCATGAAAAATCATAAGATAGTTAAAGAAACATCTTCATTACTTTACAGTCTACTATACCTCCTTTACCATAGCTTTGTAATCAGCACGGTTCTTCTAAAATACACAATTTCTTAATCTAGTGAAAATAAATCTTAAATTGCTGATGAAGTAGAGATCATAATTGTCTTGTAAGAAGTTCATTTTCCAACTGCAGTGGATTTTTATATTTATACACATCATTACATTCTGAAAAACAAAGGAACATAGATGCACAAAACCTCTAATCCATCTTAATTTCCCCAGGGAGCATATAGCTGTAGAATAATACTGGGTGATTTTAAAGTACCAAATCAAAGACTGGGCTACCTACACAGAACACAATCTAACAGCAGCAAAATTTTCAAAAAGCAAATCTCATGCCCCAACTGCATTTTAAGAAGTTTCAGGCTGGAAAAACTTGGAGGGAGAAAGAGAAGTTAATTGCGTCTATCATATGTGAAATCCATCTTGTGAGATGCACTGGGATTTCAATGCCAGAGGTTTTGCCACCTCCTTCTTTGTCGCATACCTTCCACTTGCATGCAGTGTTATCTAAATTGACAAAAGGAATTCTTTAATGTTTATACCACACCCTGCTTTGTTGTTATTGTATTCTTCTATCAAATCCACTCTACGCTACCCATGAAGTACAGAGCTGGTCAAAGCGACTCTGTGAGGCAGACAACCCTTAACTGCTCAGAGTACCCACTGAAGAACCCACACATAAAAGTGTTACACTGGAGAAGATCGCAGGTAGAAGAGAAAACAGGATCAATATGGTAAAGCACAGATTTCTCTTTCTTCTCTCTTCTCTCACAGAAAGCAAGCCTCTTTCTTTCAACGGGACCTGGATGCCCCGAATTTGGGATTTACACAGGGAAGATAAAACAAGACTGTATTCCCCAGGATTACATCATATATTTTAAACTATAGTAAACGCTGAAATCTGCTGCAAACACTTCCCACCTTTCTCACCAAAAATCGATCAAACTAGAATGTTCTGAACCATGTTATTTTTTCATTCAGTATTTACTGAGAAAATGTAACCTTTTGGATGTGTAAGTATGGTATAATGAACTCATCTCCCTTTATATTGTGTATTTATACACAATAAAAAATAAGGTTTAACAAATAGATTTCTTTTTGCAGTTTAAGGCATCTTAATTGGTTTAACTGGAAAAATAAAGGTGAATTTATAATGCATACTGACTGTCATGACAAATCTTTTCGTTTCTGAAACACTGGATGCATTCTCCATCTGCATAAGTAAACAATTAATATTTATTTGCCTCTTTTTTTCCCCACAAGGTTTGGGTAAAGCATGTAAAAGATGTCTGGGATTCTGGCTCTTCTCTACCTTTAGGGAGCACTAGATCTGAACTGCAAAAAGGGAAACATTTCATCCTGTTAATAGGTGGCAAAATCAACTTAATTTTTACACTATTCCAAAACTCAGATATTTTGATAAATTAAGGCCTTGAAAAGTAATATGAACAAATCAGATATTATTTTTTTATTATCTCTAACATTCTTGAGGTTTAAAAATTTACAAACAAAAACATTCAGTGAAGCTGAATTAAATGTCCAGATATTGATAGCATACAAGGAAATTAAGTTATAGTGCCATCTGCTGAAATATAAGAAGGAACTGTAAGCAAGTTTATACAAGACAAAGAGAAAATAAGTTGGATGCTTGAAGAATAATTTATCAGTGCAGTACTAACCAGCACGTGGACAATGCAGAGCCTTTTGTCAGGACATTTATGTCAAGTGTTTAGCACTTGGTACTGCACAGATAAGTACAGTAATGCTCTTTTCAGGTTCCTACGAGCAAAGACACGTGAGCTTCCCAGCTACCTGAAGTCTCACACTGCGCAGGTTAAATGCCTTCAGTTAAGTTCTGCTGAAAAGCCTGAAGAAATGAGGGGAACCTGTTAGCATGTAAGTTATTACTACTACTGCTTTGGGGCAAACCCTAAAGATGCCAGACCTGACCATGGTTGTACTGTGCCTGTGCACATGAATTTTCTCCCTTAGGAGCCTAAGGAAAATATGGAAGATAAAGGTGATACAATGATACAAAGAGCAGAACACAGAGTTTAAATCTGGAAGGTCCATTCCCAGTCCCTTCTACAGCCTTTCTCTGAAAATTTTACTCGAATTAAGACAAAAAAATGAAAGAATTGGGGTATAAATTTGTCATCGCCTCTTTTATAAAATGACAGCAGTACTTCTCATTGAGTCTTCTCTCAGAACACTGAATTGTTGATCTAAAAATGACTTAAATCAGAAGTATTAAGAGAAGCATACTGAAAAGTAAACTGTAAGATGTAACTTGTTAGGTTAAAATAAAATAAAGCAGTCTCAAAACAGTTTTGCCACCCAGCAAATCAGATTTTGGTAATGGTTTCCCTTAGCAAAAAAAAAAAAACCAACACACCAACCCAACCAAGCCAAACCCGGTAATGCTTTTTGAAAATATGAGAATTTTAAATTAAATCCACAACTTAAAGGATACATATTAGTAATTTGTTCCTAGAAGCACATCTCCCCAATCAGGCACAACTGGACATTCAATATATTAGAATTCTTAAAATGAGTATCTAAACCACGCTCTTTGCTTCTGGAGGGCAGATGAAAATATGCAATAATGCAAGCCATCACAGCTTTACCATAAATTCTACAAACTAGTCATACCATTACACGTTAAAGCAGTCTAGCTGCCTGCTTTGCTGACCTGTCTTCCTGAGTGAACACATCTCTGCTCTCTCTACAATAGTACAGTCTTTTGCTTGGACATCGTAATTTGTATGTGTACACGATCACTTGGGAATTTGCTAGAAGCATGTTATATTGGCTGTTTTTCTCAGTCTCTGAAATTACCTCTTCTGTGGAAAGGCTGAAGGTCCATCACCACTATTTTGTATCAGTGATATGAATGGAGAATTCCTGAATTTCCTTAAGGTGTGTTGTTAACTCTAATTGAACTTTGGCTGAGCAGCTTTAAACAACTACAGTTATGTAGTAGAAGGAAAAAGTAATGACTGAGGGTGGAATTTAACTCTCCTCACCCTTTTAGCTATCTAAAGAATGATGCACCTGTATGGACTAATTCATCTCAGTTAGAAGCCCAAATTGGAGAAATGGGATGAATCACTCTTTGGAAACTCTTCTCCTTCTCCATTATGTTTAAAGGAAGCCTAAGAGAGTCTGGTTTAGCTTAGCTGTATTTTACACAGCTTAAGGAAGTCTCACCCCTTTCTAATTATAAGCTTCAGGCATAGAAGATGACGTTTTAGAGAACCCATCGCTACAATATCCCTCACAAAACACAAACTGTGCTAATTTGGATGCACCATGTTTTTTTAAAAGTGCACTTTTTGTCTCCTTTCAGTAAAAAGGCAAACAGCAAATATATTAGGAAAAATTGATCTATGCAAAAGAGTTTAAAATATGTTTGGAGAAATAATGACAAATGGGGAAAACTCCATGAAATCAGTAAATGATGGACCACTGTATCTATGCAGTGCAACTACTACCTTCCAATCACAACTATCTCCAACAGATTTGAGATCTATGAAGAACAGGTTGCAAAATGGTTTTGCCTGTAATTGCAAAAAAATTCCCATAAAATATTATTTCCTTATGGCTAGACTCTGTTCAATAGTCTGATTTTGCTATTAACATTAAAAGTTCATAGAGTCATAAAATAGTTTGGGTTGGTAGGGACCCTTTAAAGGTCATCTAGTCCAACTCCCCGGCAATAAGCAGGGACAGATACGTAGCACTTTTTGTTTAATGCTACCTATTTTCACATAACCAATTTTCCCTGTCAATACAAGGGTCATAAAAACGCAATGTTACTTTTTCCTAAATGTTCGCATCATTTAATATAAACAACAGAAAAGCTTTTAAGGAGAGGTTCCATTTTAATTCTCCCTCATAAATATTCATGGCCCTGTAATGACAGGTGAAAGATCAGAAGCAGGTAAGCAGATCACGGCACAATGCAGTCCAAGTTAGCTTTTGCACATCTAAACCGTACAGTGAATGGCTATAGTGCTGTACTATCCTACGAACGCATACCTCTGTCAGCATGACATTAGATCCAGGCTAGTTAGGTGTGGTTAAGTAGCACAGGCAGCACTTATATGCCTGTAGTGTAGCTAGAGGAAGCTGTTGTCAATACTAGCTAGCGGATCAGTTTATCAACCTTCATGTAGACAAGCCCTATGCTTCCTTAGATATACGAAAGTACCACAGACTTGCTGTATGCAACTTCTGACAATGCAAGAAAAGCTTCCTACTGGCGTCCTTATTGTCAGCTACTAAAAGCTCATTCTGGTTTAAATGTAACACTTTGATACACTTAACGCTTAATTTAAAAATTATTCTTTGTGTATCTTATACTGCAATCTACCACTTTACCTGAAACCTACAGAAAGATGGACAAAGGCAATTTCACAGATAATCCTAGGTATAACAGATTCCTTGTGAGAGACAGCACTTGGAAAGTTACTAAAACGGAGAGGGGAACAGTCATCTTCTCTCCCCCCACTGACTGTTTCCAGAGTATTTACCAAATCTTTGCCCTGATGTTTATTGCAGGGCTTGCTCCAACCTCTCAATAGGTCCTGTCCATAAAACTTGTGATGGATCTGACCTTGAACAATGGTAGGCATACAAGGGTATGTCAATCACATCTCTCGAACTGATGAAAAGCACCCTGTCTTAAAAATTCTGTCATTTCAGTACTTTTAACTTTGCTTGTGACCTAAGGAAAGAGTCTAGCAATCCCCACCCTGTCTTTGTAGAACTTCCTTGATTTCCGTACAACTGCCGTCCTGACCATTTCCATTCCTTCAAAAAAGGTATCATGATAGCACTTTTACTCAACTACAAAAAGAGGCTGACGCACTGGCGTACTGCTCTGCTGCTAGCTTGCACTAATTGACCCCCTGTCTTGGTTGAGTCCCAGACTGGTTGTTATCCACTAACTTTACTCCTCTCACTCCCCCAATGATGCCAGGGAGAACAGATGCTGTGCGATCAGTTAGGCACTGCCAATTTTATTCTCTGCCTGGCAATGCAGACTAGAAGTGCCAAGGTTGCAAGACCAAGGTTGCATTATAATGCTGTAGTTTGCCAATTAAATTTCACGATCTGACTTACAATTCCAGAGCCCCGAAACTTTAAAAAACATATGGGCCTTCCTTAATTTAGCTGGAGACATAAAAGGAACATCTGAAATTACTTTTATTTAGAAATTTAACAAGAAATCATAAAAGAACAGATTACATACAGAAATGCAAAATGAAGATATCAATGCTAAGGCTTTGTGCAACTACATTCATTTAAAGAGAAATCTATTCAGGGTTGTCTTTTCAGATTGTCAGATTAAACAAGCCACACAGCATTTGCTGCTAACCCATAATTACAGATTATTACCGAATACAAAAGATGCCAGGCATAAAAAGCTACTACAATTCACTACACTGTAATAGAACATGCAGTGGAAGTTAATTTTGGCAAATGCTTTAAATATTAGCTTTACATAATATGTATAGGTGAGACTGTAATTAGGACAGAATGAATCCTTCGAAGCCTCTTTCATTCTGACCCAGCAGATGATTACTTTTTACTAATAAGACCACAGCCATTTGACAAAAAGCCAACTATAGTACCTTGCTTCATTCTTCAGTAAATTTAATAATTACAGCTCCTCCTGCCAATAGTTCTCAAATCAGACTTGTTCAATCCAATACTGAGCTTATTAGGGGACAGCTCTATGTTTAGAATTCTTTGGCCAAAAAAGTACTTGAGGATGATGAAGCATGCCTTAGACAAGGGCACAATGATTAGCCATTTTCTCTACATAAAAAACAGCACGTAGTCACTACAGACCACAAAATCACCTGCTGTTAGCACACAGCTGCTACAAAGAGCTTCTGCATTTATCTGATTCTTAATACCTTTAAGGAAGCCTAAATGGAACAACTTAATATGGAGGGAGAATAGCACTACATAGAGTTTCTGGTATCAGTATTAATCTCATCTTTTTCAATTTTCTTCCCAATGTAGCCATTTGATATTTACTAGATACACTGCATAACATACACTACTCCTCTGTAGCTCAGTTTCTTGATTCTTCGTTTTTATTTTTGATTCCTGAAGAAAATGCTAATTCCCAGTTTCTTATGGTTCTAAGCAGATGAGAGAAAATTTCTGTCTTTTTAGATAACTCTGCGGTTTTAAACAGCGTAAACAGATCAATGACAAATTATGATAGGCTGAAAAAATGCACACCAAGCTTTCAATATTGCACACTCAGATAGGAAAAAAATCATATATATTCTTAGAAAAAGAAGCAAAATTAAGAAAAAAATAAATTAATTTACAAAAAGTAAAATGAAAAGCAACATTTATCCATGTTGCAGTACTTAACACTTTTTGCTGATACACAGAGCACAGGAGATTCCATATCAAATCGATCTTCATGTTGTTCAGAAGATACTTATTTCAGTTAATCGAACAGTAATTGCTCAAAATTATGTTAGCTCATTCCGTACTAATGGTTCTTACCCAGTGTCTAGGTATAATTTAAAACTTATGCTTTAGACAAACACTTCAATACTGGAAACGAAGATAAAATCTTTTTGAAAGAAAACGTATTTAGGCAATTTGACAGACCTTCAGTGACTGGCTGAAGTTTAGAGGACCGCTCCGAGTCTGGAGAATGCAGTGGTTCTGGTTCCTTCAAGCTTTCTAAATGCATAAAAGGATCGTAATCCACACATGCCAAATCAGAAAGGCTTAGAGGAAAATATTTAGGGTTGCTAAAACACTGAGACCCATAGACACATCCGTGCAGAACCTAGAACAAAACCAGAATTTCATGATATTAATTACTGAAATTCTACTTGATAGTTTTATAAGAAATTAAGTTTATTTTTATTTCAATTTTTAATTGATTTGTTAGAATCAGGTAAGCAGAACAAAATGTTGGAAAATTTTAGATGCTTAATGGTTACAGAAATAAACCCTGGTCTGCCGAGAAAATTGTTAAAACAGTGTCTACACTGAAGTGGAATTTAACAATAAAGAAACAAGAAACAAAACTTACAACAAATCGCTAATCTACCTTTATTTTTAGATCTCCTATCTTCTTTAATTACATATGCTAGGTCTAAGCTGCTGGAGGTTTTAATCCCCTTCCCTTGCAAGAAAAAAAAATACCTGTCTTTGTTCCGTATCCCTACAGACGGCAATTATAACTTAGTGCTTTTTAACTTTGCTTATTGCTAAATAAAATTGCTTGGTATAAAAAAAGCTACTTCCTCATCTGTCTTAAATGTATAGCTGGTCTTTTACAACACAAGTGTCTGCTAGCGGTATGACATACGAGAAGTAACTTGGTTAAGCAGCACAAAATATAACACAAAATTAACAATTCCAGATATACCAAAGGTCAAGCAGTTAAAGTAAAACATACAAGAACTAAGACAGCACTCCACATTTCAGCAGTAGAACGGAGGTCAGCTTACAGAAAAGTTCTGTCTCCACGTCCATGCAAACTGACACTACCTCCATACACAGAAACTCACATTTAGCGAGTAAAGAAACATGTACCTTATATATACAATTAAGAACAGATCTTTCAGTCTTATCATTTTCTGCTCCTGTAGTGTGAAGAGGCTGCAGCAAGGTCTTTAATGGCAAGGCCATTATCCAATCCAATAAGCACAGAAGTAAAGAAACCACCAACTGGAAGAAACACTTTCAATTACAAATCAATTAAACCAGCACCCGCTACTTCACATTTATCACTGTATTTTACTTCTCTGTTTTACTTTCTTTTCTCAATTCAGTAGCGTCAACCTTCTGCAGTAACGGCAGGTCACACTTGTTTAAAAGCCACTGTATCTTCAAATCCTACTGCATCAGTAAAAAATTTGGCTACTGAGATATTTATCAAAGACCATCCACACAAGAGTTTCTCATCATGGTAAGTCTGTGAGCAGATACTCTGCTTAAGAGGATACCCATAATTTTTCAAAATTCATTTGTAGGGTGCTGTTTTTAAAATGACAGATTACACAGGTACAAATTAAGGCTGATGCACATTCTGCCCATAAACCTCACTGTAAAGTGAATCAAGGATTACACAAAACTGAACTGCTTCAGCTGCATTTAGTGCTTTATAAATAACACAGAATTTCCTTCACAAAATGTCAATAATGCCACACAGCATCAGGTACCAGCTGAACGAAATCCAACTGCTTTCTGTATTGCAGGCTACTCAATCAGCAAAAGAACCAACTCCCTCTAGGGGATGTTTTTAAAGACTGTAGAACAGAATTAGATTAAGACACATACACACCGAACTATTAATAACTTACTGGCTTCAAATAATTATTTTTAATTTTTAAAACTTATCTGTGGAAGAGGACACAATTCAGATAAATAGCTGCAAGATTCTCTAAAATATTTTCCAAGTTAAATAAAAGTCTTTCAAAGAAAATCCACTTAACTAATTTCCTAATAAATGACATATAAACATCATACTCATTTCACATAACACATTACAAGTTTGTCTCTCAGAGGCACCATATAACAAACCTAATGATGAAGGGCTCTGAGTATTTTTATATTAAACCAGTTTTTAAGAAACCCATTAGGACTGAGTTTGTCAGACCAGGTAAGCCAATTTCCTATATGATATTTGATGTACAATAATCAGCATTAGTTCATGGGGAAACTTTTTCAGTTATGGGAAGCGTCCTCAAGTGGAAAGGTGGCTGGCTTGGCGTACCACTGTAGTCTACAACAGCCCCTGACTTCTCACAAGCAGAGAGGAGAGGCGAAACGGAGCTCTGGAGGCCAAAACGAGCAGGAGATGAATGCCACCTCCTGTGGGAACGGGTGGCCCGGAACGACAGAGCTGCCAGCGACAAACCGCACTGAAGTGCTTGAGTTTAAATGACCACTGTGTCCCACAGTTCAAGAGCAAAGCCAAATTAGAAGAGATATAATTTTCAGGAGGCACAAAGTACTACTGTGAGCATTAGCTGAAGGTAGAGCCTGTCTTAGCTGAGGGACTGAGGCCCACTGGAAATACAAAAAGAGAGCGATTGTTTTGAGGGATGACAAAATCAAATTCATCTGAAGATTACAGGCTATCTTGCTGAAGAATGCACTTACAATAGAAAGTCCAAAAAATCATGACCTTATAAATATTTTGAAAGGTATTTTCTACAAATTGAGAATATATTTTCACTGTGAGACAAGTTTGAAAAGTCTACATTACTTTCTTTGCTTGTAAATTCACCGAGGATAAGGAAAAAGACAACTTTCTAGTTACTGAAAACAATCAATCTCAATTAATATTTTCCTACAAAAACTTCAGAAGTTCACTTGCATAAGAAATATTGCTGGAATTCTGAGAAGACTACATGGTATTATACTTAAAGAGCTGAATCCCTACTTTAAGGCATGGCTTAAATGTTTCAACAATGCTATGTCACACACCTTTGCAATTAATTTGACACATTAAAAAAGAAATGAAAAGTATTTACCCTCTTGTCCTGTTCATAAGAGGAAGCTTCTGTACTGGGTAGCAGATGGGTAATAGTTGCTATCAGAATCTGAGGAAAATATAGTATAGTTTCTTTAAAAATACAATTTAAATAGTTAAGTTTAAAATAAATTTTTAAGCAAGTAAATGTGGCGCAATACTAGATTCATGGTTAAATTCTATTAAAGTTGAGACAAATTACAGTATTCTTTGCCACTCTGTTTTAAAAAAAACAAAACCTTTTAATTGAATTTTGCAGAAGACATTGAAAGAATACGTTCCGCTTGACTGACATAGGTGCGTTAGGGACAATGAAATTACACAGCCACTCCAACTATGCAGGCAGGAAGAGAATTTGATTCAACAGACTTGTAGGGTGCAGAAAGGAACCCGATGTGGGTTTGTGTATGGTGCTACTTGAGCTCTGTTATTTCTTACAACTACTAGAATTTGTGAACACCCTGCCTCTACTTAATCAACAATATGACTGCCGAGGAGCAGAGAAATGCCTGTTACAGCTCTTAAGAAGCTTCCACACAATTCTCTTCCCGGTTACCTGGGAGACCTCTCTCTTTTCTCTGTGGTTCAGAGTCACAGAGGCCATAGTCTACTTCCTTGTCATTCAATAAGTGTACTCAAAATAATTATTTTTGCTTTATACTGAAATACATTAATGCAAAGTCTTTTGCATACGGATTTACAAAATACAGTTGCAGATCCGTATTTAAGTAACCACTTTCTCACTAAATTTAAATAAACGTATTTGAAAATATTTAATATTTAAAAAAATCTGGACTTTACTGGCAACGTTCTCATGTAAATAGTGACATAGTTGTATCTGAGAAAAAATAAGCATGATATAGCCATTTTACATGTTAATACTGGAGTCAGCAAGTAAATGTGATGTGAACCCCTACTGTTAATGTTCAAGTAAGATTATGCTTATACTAATTCAACATTCTGTGAAACATACTTGTCAATATTCTGGTATTTTAAATTTCAGGGAAATACATTTTACTGTTGCATTTAAAAGAATTAAAAATTTTAATTTTTTTAAAATTACTTACTTGAATAATTCTTAAAGGTGAATCGGCTTGATACACTTGAAGTCTATGTACATAATGTATCAGCATGTTCAGCATACTGCAGGCAACTTGGGCTACTGTTTTATTTGGAAACTAGAAAAGAGAAGAGAGCACAGTAACGATGACTACATGATTTCACGTAAGAGTACATTAGGTGGTAAGGTGGTCAGGAATTTCAGTGACGGTTTTATACATGTAGTTCCTCATGTAACTAAATTTTACAAAAGGAATTATTTCATAGTCATAACCAAATGTTAGCAACTAACATCAAAGGTTTGTGACAGACAATCAGGGAGCTGCATGCAATGATGGAAAGGGGAAAAGAGTCTCCTAACTAACTTCAGACTGGTTAGTACAGTACCAGAAAGCCAGGAAGAACAAATTTATTTCTTGTTACCTTAATGATTATTGTTAACGCATCACTACAAGAAACCAAGGATCCGATTCTGAAATCGGAGTTGTTTGTTGAGATCCAAGACAGGTGAACAGCAGCATACCCAAAATGCAAGACATAGTGAGAGTAATGGTTCTGTTTTTTAGTGACTGCTGTGTACAGCACTTGTCTGAATGGAAATGAATGCACCTCGGGTTCTGTGCTTAATTCCTCTTTTCTCTGTTATCTTTTAAAGGCAGGAGAATGTTGCTGCACTGGAGCCTGCCCTCAACAGTTACCAAAATGCTTAAGTTACTGCCGTTGGTCAAGGCAAAAGTGAATGCATTTGTACAATATGTCCCCAGCCTTGGGAGAGGATGCACACGCTGCCCTGCACTCCAAAGGGGGAAAACAAAGAAAAGAAGAGACAGGGACGTTTCCCTAAATTGTGAATGCACAGGATGTGTAATTGAGGCTTCTTCCTTCACTGCACTTCCCTTAAAACACTAAGCTGGGCACCAAACAACAAGCACAAAGTAAATCTCACAACTGAATTTTATTCACCTAGGACATGAAAATTCTACAAATCTGAGCAAAATAGTTATTAGCGCAGAACTACAGACTTCAGAAGACAGCACAAACTGCACAGAAGAAAAAATTACACGCACCAGCCCCAAGGGAAGGATTTCAGATACACTTATTCAAGCGAATACTCTATCGTTACCAAACCCAAATATTCCAAACTATATAATGATGAACCTCAAAACACTCAGAAAACAATTAGGCAATTCATGCTTCAATTATGAAAATCTCCAATGAAGATGAGTCACATCAGAATTCCTGCATTATTAAAACAAAAAAGTAGTTTACATGTTTTAATCCCACTTTACTTATCAGTGAAGCTGTCACAGGTGTGTGCTGCAAGGTGGCTAAGTGTCTACCTCTGAGCTCAGAAAAGGACAATTATGTTGCAAAATACTCAGATTTTATTTCTTGGCTTATTAGACTCTTTTCTTTATCAGTCCAGTTCTATTAACCTTTCAGGGAAGGGTATATCTCACAAGCCCTTAAAAAAACCCCAACAACCAACAACAAACCATTTAAGAAAGCTGAAACTCCCAGGCAATGAAGTGTGAGCAGAAAATTAAAGACTTCAGAATAAAATTTTTGAATGGCAAAAATGGAAAGGTGGAAAACATACTGGAAGAAAACTCTGTCCTGAGCCAGCTTCTTATCAAAGCAGAGCTATCATTTTTTACATTTACGGTCTTGAAAAGTACAGGCACAGGCAGAAGTATGGAGTACAAAGCTTTAATTAACATTTTTTTTTTTACTTGTGGTATCGATGTAAGCATAAAGAAAGACTATGAATAGCTCTTGTAAGTCTTCTGTCAGAGATGGAAACCAGAGTACACAGAATAGTTAATTCTTGTTCTGACTTTCCCTGCTTCTCAGTTTCCCATTATTGTCGCCTTTTAACTAAAACATGGCAGACATCTTACACCTGCAAGTATTCCCAGAGGTTATGACAAGAACATCATTGTTTTTATCCCTCATGAGACAGCCTCTCTCCATGCTGTGAGAGCACACTGTAAGAGCACAGTAAGCAGGGCACAGGTTCTAATGTTTAAGCTCAAGTGACAACCAAAAAAAATTAAATAAAACTGAAAGCATCACAATTTGATTACAGAACTTGAGATCAAATCCAGATTGCTGGAAACATCCTTACAAGCTTGCAGGAAAACCCCAAAGTCACTGGAGAGGACAAAAGTGGTTGACAAACCAGAGCAGCTTAATAAGGAGTATCCAGATCACTGAATTTGAGAAAAAATTACCTGAGAGAAAGGTGTGGAGACTTTTCAGAGTCTTTGAATAATCAGCCATTGACTACATAAAAACAGAGAGCATTTTCTTCTTTTTATTTTTTAATTTTTTTATAAAAAGAGGATCATCAGGGTCTAAAATGAAGATAAGTGAATGATTTCTAGTGCTGGCTTATGCAAATTAGTTAACCTCTTTCTGTTTCCTGGTTGAAGAGAATTTTTAAATTTTTGTTTTTAATTTAAGAAAGGGAACAAAAGTCAACATTAACATAAATTCCACAGAAAGGCCGAAGGGTGTAAAGTAATGAATATGAACAAAATTCAAATCTTGTGCATTCACATTTTCTTATTCACGGGAAGAGCACCAGGTAGGAAGTTTTGATCAAGAATATGGGGATTGGCCCAAACAGATCAAACACTTCATCTGCTTCAGAAATCTATCCCAGCATGGCCAATGTATCACATTTCAAAAGAATGCACAGACACTTTAGAAGAGACACTTATAGAGCTGTGCGCCCTGGAAGGGCATTTTCCTGAAATCAAGCAGCAACACTGAGTTTATGCTGGATAGCAAAACAATTCACCCCTTTCAAGTCCGCTGCTTTGTTCTGACTTCTTTTCCAATAGCCTTTGGATGTGGCACAAAGGCAGCTGTGCAATGCTACAAACATTTCACCCGCCATTCTCTATCTCTGAAAAATGCTGTATGTTATAAAGCGTAAGAATTCACTACTTTGGTATTTTATATTTAATAGTGTAACAGGGGACGTAGTTTTTTAAAAGTTACTTGATGGAAAAAAAAAAACCCAAAAAAAACTTTCAACGAACTGGCACTCTGCGTGGTACCTAACTGTCAGGGTTTTTCCTCGGAAGAACAGTCTTACCATACTTTTCATCTTCGCATGGGTCCACTGCTTTCTGGATGTTACATAAGTAGTTTAACCTTGTCCATACTTGAAAATAACCTATGGTTAGGAGTCATTCAACTAAGCCTGCACAAGACAATTCCGTGATGTGCCTGCAGCATTTCTGAGAGAAGCATAATATAATCATGAGATGCAGAGGTCTGGATGGCTGGTTAGGAACCTCTGGGCTCAGACTTCGGCAGAAGTTAACACAGATACAGCAGCGTTGACACACTGCTGGGAGACGTGCTGGCTATATTCCGAGTGAGCTGCTGGACTGCGGTTCTGAATACGCTTCTGTATTTCAGAAATAGCCATATAATTGTTGCTAACATTTCTATTCAACGTTACTCGGGCAATTGTACTTATCAGTAAGTTGGACTAGGACTATAGCTCCCTATCCATTCATTTCTCATGAAAATAAGAAAATAATCCATTCCGCGAGTTCAAATCTCTGACTGCTTGGAAGCCAGGAGATTGCTTAGGTAACAAATTAGAGCTAATTTGTTTCTCGCATGATCTATTTAGGAACTTTTAATTCCATGATTAAACTCTATTGTGAATGCATACCACTGCTCAGAACAGGAGAAAATCCAACATGCTCTGGATGCTTTTGCCAACACAAAGCAAAGCAGGGAGAAATACAAAGATCTTCGCCTTCTCATTCAGGGAGTAATTTATGTGTAATATAAATGAGATACAAATAACTGGTTTAATAAATACGTCAAAGAAAAATAAGAGAAATCACAGTGAATGTCAGGATTAAAAATAGTTCAAACTTTGATAAATTGCAGAAGATAAAACCAGCATCATTTGCCTAATACCAAACTCGCACAGGAACTTGATAAAGTGCACTAGTTAAGGGATATTAAAAAGCAAGGGGAAAACCCTGGAAGAGAGTATTAGCAAAGCTGCAAAGGATGAATGTGATTTTGCAAAACAGGAAATTGCAATTTAGAGTCTAATACTAAAAGCCCTGCAGCTACCCATTTTAGATGTAGTCTCAAATCCTGCTTCACAGGATGTGAACAGCTGATCTGCTAAGATACTTTTCAGATTCCCATTGCTGAAAAGAATAGCCCCCAACATCTGACACAAGCCATGTATAACAGGGGTACACCCCAATTTTTATCAATGTGTATATACAGAAAGACTAGACTTCAGAGTTTTGATGTAAAGAAAAAGCATGTAGGAAGGTTCTGTAAATAAATTGGGAAATATTTAAAAAGTTGAAGATATTGTTCACAAATATACAATTTTTCAAAATGTCAGACAATAAAATGTTTTTAATAATATTCTAATTATTCCATAAAATATGAACAAATATAAAAAAGATTTACAAAGGGTAGGAAAACAAAAACACCCATCAAGGAAAAAAAAAAGCCAAAAAAGTGCAGCTTTTTTAACAGAGATGATGAAAGAAATATACTGTTGATGTACTACCACCAATACAAAAATCTCATGACCAGAACTGAAATCCAGTGAGACTAGTTTCAGAGAAGTGACAACTGTCAAAAGGAAAGGCAGACAAATGTCAGAAAATCTCTTCTACTCAGAAGCACTTTATAGGCACTGCACCCCAATGAACTAGCTGTTTCTGAGCAAGCTGCATTTCCAGGTGAGAATCCCTAGCATACCAGCTATGTTTGACAGATACAATCAAAACAGATCAACGATAGCCATAAAAACAGGTGCTCTTTACTTTTCACCAAAATTAGAGTTCTCATTATTCCCTTTCAATGGGTAGTTTATTCACATAAACTTTGATGACAACTCTTGACCTGTCTTTGGATTCAGTTATTGTTCTAACAGGTACTGGCCTGAATGACATGTCCTGGAATGAGCATAGAAAAGCACTTTGCCACAGGAAATCAAACATCCCCCAGTGCTTCCATGAATGCAGCATAAGTTCTCTATACCCCTCTTTAAACATCTGAGAAGCGACACCACATAATGCACGGCTCTTAAGGTAGTGAGGATACGGGGATAATTGGATTTGGTTGGTGGGGGTAAGAAGAGGGCAAGTGAGCAAGAAGCACGAGAAGCTTTTAAGAAACTTCTGATTGGCCTGTGCATTTGTCACCTTCCTGCTTTCTTCCCTCTCCCCCTCTTACACTGGATGCTCTGCTCAGTCTGGCAGCCAAAGAGTACAAGGCAGCAACTTGGCTTGGGACACATTTTTGCATGTGATGGCAGATGGCTCACAAAACCGGGATCCCTTCCAGTTTCCTCTCTACCCTGGCCTTTCCCTTTTGCAATGTGTCAGAAGAATGTACCATGGATGCTTTATGAGCACTATTAATCAGAGTTGGGGAACCTAGGATGCCAATTAGTGGGGAAAGTGACTTCCCTCAGCACCCATGGCTAGCCTAGACAGGAGACACAAGCGCTGGAGAAGGAAAGACGCCGACACGTCTGTACTCCAGAGTCTCTGTATGGATCCCTACTAGGTGTACACAGCAAGGTTTTGGTAATGGAGAGGCTACGGGGGGGTCTCTGTGAGAAGAGGCTAGGGGCTGCCCCATGCCAGACACAGCAGGTTCCAGCCAGCTCTGCAACAGACCCACCAAAGGACGCAGCTGAGCCCATCCACCAAGTGTGCAACGCCTTTGTGAAAACATATTTAAGGAAGGGCAAGCACACCACACAGGTAGAGCAGAGAACAAAACAAAACAAAAAAAAGAACAAGAAACAGCAGGCAAACATGAAGGTCAGAGAAGGAAGTGGGAGAGGAGGTGCTCCAGGTGCTGAGGCATAGGTGCCCTGCAGCCTACGGAAAAGACCATACCAGAGGAGATATCCACAGTGCAGCCGTGGAGTACCCCACACTGCAGTACTGGATATTTCCTGGGGGAACTGCAGTCCACAGACAGCTCACATTGGAACAGAGAGGAAGGAGCAGAAGAGAGGAACCATTATGGACTGACTGTAAATACCCATTCCCCATCCCCTCTGCACTACTTGGGAGTGGGCAGGAGGAGGCAGAGGAGTTGGGAACAAAGGATTGAAATTTGAGCCTGGGAAAGCGGGAGGGCGGGGAAAGGTGGTGTTTTAAATTTTGTCTTTGTTTCTCACTGACCAAATGATTTTAACTGGCAATAAATTAAATTAATTTCCCCAAGTCAAATCTGTTTTGCCCATGATGGCAGCTGGTAAGCAATCTCCCCTGTCTTCATCTTGACCCACAAGATTTTTCATCCTGTTTTCTCCCCCTGTCCTGTTGTGAAGGGGGAGCGAGTGAGCGGCTGGGTAGGATTTTGTCCCTTACCCAAGGTCAATCCACACAGGCTCCTAAATCTACTTACAAACAGATACAGAAAACCTTGTTGGAAGCATGGGTCCAGGATGTGGGAAGGGGTATAGCTGAGCAAAGTCAGACAAAGCCAGTAGTGGTTTTGCTGAAACCTGAACTGCACGGATTATTCATGAAAGCTGGGATGATGGATAAACTGCTATGCTCCAAAGGGTGGAGGTTAGAGTGAAGTGGCTAATGATATACATTAAGATAGCAATCCACTATCTTATTTCCCAGCACACCACTTCCTCCAAATTTAAATAAGGGTAAAGATCTCTTTTTGACAGAGTTCAGAGATTCATGAGCTAAACTGAATTCAGTCTTTTGTAAGGATTGAAAATGAAACTGTGAGGTAAGGATGCTAAAATGTGATCATGGCTTTGAAAAGACGAAGTATCTTTACATGTAAAGGCACTATATGTTGTAAAAGTGTTAGTTTCTCACCTTTAGGGAAACACAAATCACATTCAATGCTTCCTTGATCTGAGGATGATGTGATTCATGAACCAGCTCCTCACAGATCCAGATACCAAGACTGCAAAGAGCAACACATCTGCAAAACAATGTTGGAGAGCAAGTTGTTGAGAATGTGCTACAAGAACGTGCAATTTTTATGATTCATGATATGTCTTGCTAAAATCTAATAAATGTTTTTAATATTTCGAGAAGAACTACACAAAAACCTCTATAATGCTGTAACTTATTTAAAAATGAGAAAAAAATCCCAAAGACCCTGGTGAATGCACAAAAAGGACAGAGGAAACACCCTTCTGAGAAACTGAAAAATCCAAAAGACATCAACACCACCTGCAGTTTTATATGCTTTCTGGATTAAAAACACTACCCGAAATCAATGTATGAGAATTTAATACATAATTTCTTAAGACAAAGTAAAAATTGTGGTGGGAGGTTCCTCCTCCCCAACAGGAGAGCTTGCTCATATTGTTTAGAGTTGCTGGGACACAGAGACAAGAGAGGGGAATGTTATTCATTCATTCATAGATATTTATATTTTTTTAGATTGACAATAAACAAAGATGAACAGAAGAGAGGTAAATGGAAGCAAGAGACAGTACACATATTGTGATTAAACGCTTTGACTTTTGTTGTTGTTTCTTAATCCAAAATCAGGAAATGGAAAAGAAGTGTAAAAGGTAAAGAGTATTTAGATAGATGTGTTCAAATCAACAGAGATGGATGAAATTTGTTCAGAAACGTTAAGGAGCTAGCTTAAGTAATCTCTGAATCATTAGCAATTATCTTCAAGAACACAGGCTGGAAATATTTTGGAAACAACTTCAGAATTCGAAATCCTCTGGATAAAACTGGAGAGCAGTCCAAAAATCAACAAGATGGAAATTGGTCACGGGAACTACAAACTACATCTGGGAAGGAAAAATCATATGCTGGAATAGAAACAGAAACAGAAGTGGCTATGAAGCCTGTGCTGTAGAAAAAGGATTTTTAAGGCTACGCAGAATCATGAAACTGCTAACAGGTAGCAAAAATACAGCTTGGAATTAATTCTACATGATGGGGTAAATAAGATGTCAAACCACCCTGTTTAGTACACTGTCACTGAAATCTCTATTGCAAGACTGCCTCCATTACATTTTGATTAACACAATTTAAGAATAAAGACAAACTTGAGGGAGTCTAAGGAAAAAGTAACAAAAATAATAAACTTTGGGGAATATTACATATGGAGGAAAAGTTGAAGAGTCCAAATCACAATTAAGGAAGGAAATTATAAGAAATCTTCTGATGTGCAGTTAAGTCACTAAAGAGTTTAATTTCCAGTACAAAAGATTTCTTCTATATACTGGCCATTAAAACAACCTGACTGTAAAAATTAGATAAATATTGTAACAGTCTGTCTAAGATTTTCGTAACTGTCTTTGAGAAAATTTTCAGAACCAATTAGGCAAGCTATTGCCAGGAACGTTTTAAACACACTCCAGCCTCGGCAGAGGGAGAGCTTACAGAAGTACTCTTGGTTCCTTCCTGATCTACACTTCTGCTGTTTCCACAGTTTATATTTCAATCCTTTTTGAACAAAAGAAAACAAGAACATAGAATAGATTTAACAATAAGTGTAGACAGTTTGTGTAAGCCAACTCAGAGAATAAACCTTTAGTAGATAGAATGGAATACAGCTCTAAGTCCGCTTTACTATTTAAGGTTTCCTTCACACTACTGAGGCCCATTCCACATCTGATGACATACTGATGTGCAAAATATCCAGGAGTCTGTCAGGTTTCTACCGAGAGCACCACTTTCGCTGTCACTACTCAGAGTGGTCTCTGAAAAACTGTGTAGTTATGTGGCTACAACGTTGTTATTAAAGAATCACAGCCTTAACAGCACAAGGAGGAGAAGAGATGAACACCGTGTTCATCAACCTATCACTTCTTTTCTGGACCATCAGTGGCAGAAGAGGAATTTGATTAATACAGTTATTAATCTTTACAGATGGAGATCTGAGAGTAGAACATATTTCAGATAACTGACTTCCCTGAAGCTCTGTTGGGTCAAGCTTGTAATGAAACGCAAAACATCGACCCTCTGTGGAAGAGATAAGGAACAGAGATTTATAGCCTGGGTAACAATAACAGCACTCAGACTTGCTGGAGATATACAATGCTATGTACCTACGTTCCAAGAAATTTAAGTTCTTTCCTAGGAAACTGCAAAGACAATTAAGCCTCTACCAGTGGCCAAGCTGACATGGCAAAATCATAATGCAGATTTGCAAATATGACCTCTGATAGTAACCCAGGTGAATTCTTTACTGCTGTGAAGCAGATGGCATCAGAGAGGTTATTCCCAAAAGAGACACTGGATAAACTGCCACTGAGGAATGTGGCAATCAAGCTTCAGGAGCTGCGGGAACATCATTATCCCCACAATGAAGACAGACCCACCGCTGTCCCAGGAGGAGGAGAGGGGCACAGGCAATCCAATTTATTCCTTTTTAATCTTCATTTAATGTTATTTCACACAGTGGTCCAACTTTGCATTTTGGGGATAGCATAACTCAACTCTGAAAGGCTGGGCATGCACACGTGCCTCTGCTCCTACACACACCCTCGCAGCCAGACGGGATATGGGGACATGCAGGATGTTCCCTTCCTCTTCCCAGCCACGCTGCCAGAACTGAAGACATTAATGCTGTGTGCTTCAGTGCCACAGGATCAGTAATAATGGTCTGAACCAAATGGATTTAAATCACTTTTTTCAAAAGCAAAGTGGAGACTGTTATGCTTTTTAGAACTCAGTTTTGCAAAAGAACATGAAAATTGAAATGAAAATTATCTCAGGACATTCCTTCCTTCCCCTGTACTGAGAGAGATTGCCAGCTTAAGAGAAGAGCAGGTAAGCGGGCTGATGAAAACCGCTCTTTGTTTTCCAGCAAAACATTTTAAGGTTCAATGAACTGACATTTTTCAGGCATTTCGTTCTAGTATCTTGCATTTGTTAAAGTAACAATTTATTAGTTGAGCATATATAGACACTCCACCCAAAGAGACAGGGTACACAAGCATGCTCTTCCTTGGTAGGCATTACAAGGAACCCTTTCCAATCCCATACACAGGACTCTGTAACTGAAAGCTCATGTGGATGGGTAAGGAGCAACAAAATCCTAAGCAAATTAAGAAACAGAAAAGAAAACTGGTAACTATCTTCTTTGAAAATCTCTGTTTGATGAAGATGCTTAGGTTTAAGCAGCAGAGCAGTCATTCCCAGTTAAATGTTTAGCTCAATATCTTCTGCTTCTTTTGCATACCATAAAGGAAGGCTCATGTACCTTGAATTATTTCTATTTTTCAAATTAAATCATATAGTCTAATAAAAAATAACCATACGTCCCTCATAAGTTACCTTGTCCTTAATCAACCTCAAAAATGCCTCTCTAGTACAGAAAATCCCCGAGTTGAACGCCAGGTTAGGCTGGGAGACCATAGAGCTTATTTTTACCCATATTAACACACATTTCTATCAGCCACTATCAGAGAAAGGATACTGGGCTAGACCAGCATTTGGTCCAATAAGAACGTCTGTTTTGTTATTACCTCTGTTTATAATCAATTTCACATTCACATGGTACACCACAGTTCTAATAGTGGTAAAGAAAACCATGAACAAAATACATACAAACATTTACTTTAAGCTCTTCAATATATCCAACTCAAAACAGTATAATAAAGAAAAGAATCTGTTCATTCCGAAGCTCTTTTTGTATGACCTACCGTGCAGGTCCAGATGGCTCCTCTCTTGCTGAACTTAACACAGTTTTAATTATGAGTTCCTAAAACAAAGAGGAAAATATTCACTGATTTAACAATAACTCCATGATACGAAGCATCAGAAAATTAGAAATTTACTATAGCACACACAGGCACGTTGCTTAGCTGAGTCTCTAGGTTTGTAGTCAGACAGATTGTTTCCTTACCACTACTCCAAGCTTCTAGTCTGCCCCAGATGCTCATTATTGTGCTACCCCAAGAATATCCCACAGGTTACTGTCCTCATTTCTGCTGATTAACTGCTTATCCAATTCTTGACAATACATTTCCATAAAATATCAGAGGTTAAAAAAAAAAAAAAGCCTCCCTAAAGCTAGCTTCTGTGAATAGCCCTGAAGGGTATTATAGAAAATAACTATTACTTTGAGGTTTAGACAAAATTGTATTAATTTTAAAAGTGTTTGGAGGTAGTTGCAGAACAAGTGACTACAGTGCCTTAAAAATGATGTCAAGAATTTTGACTCAACTGCAGTGAAATGTCTGTAAAGCTGTAAGTTGCTCTAAACAAAGCTCAAGTAAATAACCATTACGCAAGAAAAATGAGAAAGATGGAATTGAAAATCAGTCCCCCAAAGGGAGCAAGGTATAAAGCAGCTTCCAAAACATCATCTTGCTCTAAACTGAAAGAGTTTGGAAACTTATTGGGAGCCTTTTTTAGACATAGTAATCATACCTGACACACATACAAGAACCAAAACACATGAACTGAGCTCTGCCTGGTTTCAGTTTAATGGCACGCTACCCAACTCCGTGTTATGATAGAGAGGGTAAGATCTCCATTAATCTTTGCTTTTTGTCTAAAAGAACACACTGATGTACAGAGGTTTTCTAAAGCTCCCAGGAACATGGGTAGATCTCACCAGTTGTGAATTCTAAATAAATTACATAATGTACCTTGAACCTCTCTACCTTCTCCTTCTCAGCTGATTAAGTCTGTGAGACTGCAAGTAGCCATAATGAGAGTAGGCTTAAAAAGGTGAGATAACACATCATTTTCTTTTATAAACATACAAAACCACTTTATTATTAAGTTAACATCAATTATAAAGTATGCTTAGCATTATAAAGTTTGACAAGATTTTATGGGTTCTTGAGCCTTATAATCTATTTGAAATGAATTCTGAAAAATTTTAGACTCTTAAAATTTTAGTTAGTATTTCCTGGAACAATATCATATTAAACGTATAGTTGGTAGCTGAATACCATCCAAATATTCTTAAAATTCCCACCTTAACATCCGTAAACTGAGACACAGCAATGTCAGGAATGTTTGGGTGAAGAGCTGGGAGTTCATGATACAAATTGGGAAAACAGACTAGTGATCCTAAAAGAACTTGTGCTTCAACTCTTGGCGCCTAAAAGGAAAAAAAAAAAAAGAAAAAAAAAGGTGGGGAGAAATATATACTCTCACTGCAATCAGGAGGCTGACATTTCTAGTGGCCTTAAAAGAGAACAATGGCTGAAAATCTACACAGCTATTTCCTTTCTCCTTCTGCAAACTCTGTACAGACCTGAGCAAACCGAGACCGCAGCCCCATGGATGGCTATTCATGCACACCCCATGTTCCCATTTTCCAAGATGGTCAAAAGGAAGCAGAGGAATTGTTAGGACTACAGACAAATGACTTTGCTGCTAATTAGGCTCGGGTCTCAGGTTCACCTAATTGAACAGGGTGTGGAAAACTACTGGACATGATGTGAGGCATCACTGGACATGACAGGTAAGAGCGTTAGGAGCTGACAGAAGTTTCAGATTTCACAGTTGGTTAAAGGGGGAATGATGTGAGAAACAGTCAAAACTCACAGACAGTTGGAGGGGAGTAGTGAGGAGCTTTGAGAAAGTACAGCAATGCAAGGCCAACAGCACATAGGTATCGTGTCAGTATTACTATATAAGGCTGAAGTTGCCTGGATAACAACGCCAGGAATACATCCGAATAGAGCAAACACTAACAGATTTGAATTCTCAAACCTGACCATCAGAGTCATGGCACAGCAGAGATAGGGAGGAATAAATATACTTTTAACATGAAGGTACAGTCAGAATGGACATTTATTTTAAAACATTTTAAAGCGCAGATAAATGGCAGTTACAATTCCAAGAACTCCAAAGTAAAAGAAAACGCTGCTTCAACAGTAATTTTTTCATTCTTCACACAAGGCCAGGCTTGATGAGGCTCTAAGCAACCTGATCTAACTGAAGATGTCCCTGCTCATTGCAGGGGGGGTTGGACTAGATGACCTTTAAAGGTCCCTTCCAACCCAACAGATTCTATGATGTCTTTTGGAGAGGACTTGCATGTGTGGTGTTCTAGAATAAACCACTGACATTATCTGTATTTGCTAACCATTACATTGACTTCTGGGGACAAGTTAACACCCTAGTCAACGAAAAACACTGCTCAGTTTTCTCTCAAACCCTTTCTACTCACACATGAACGAGAACGAACTGATGAATACTTACATTGAGGAATGAAGAAGCAGCCACCCTTCCTGCTGCTACAATGAAATCCATAATAAGCATGGTGGCACCGGGCAAACCAAGCGAAAAGAACTGAGGAGAGCAGTGCTTGATGATTGTATTGACAATATCCTTGCAGGAGGAAAAGGGAGAAAGGGAAAAGAGTAGCAACACAATGAACAATGAATAAAAAAAAAAAAGGCAGGTATTTACCAAAGGTAGACAGTAAAAAAGTGAGAAAGTAAATTAATTGTGGCAATTAAGACACTCATTACTGAGCGAAGAGTAGCATAAAAAGATAAATTCCTTAAGTATACCCATATTAATATAAGTAAACTGTGGCATACTTTATAGATCAATCTAACCTTGGACGCTATTGTATGAGGTTGGTAGCAGGTCACATCTTGTAGTCATTTACATTTAGCTTTTAAGAGTTCTATAAATGATTATCCATTCATTTAAATATGTACAGAAGAGATATAGTGAGATAATCAGCTATTATACCTTCTTAACAACATGCTTAAATCGCCTCCAACAAGTATCACCTGACTACAGCTTTAAAAAAGGTATTAGCCTCTTACATATATCCATATGGAACTAAAAGATAAACAAAGAATTAAAAGAAAATGTTTTATAACATTTCTGGTACACAGTTATTCAACACAGCATATGAAGTTCTTGTAGACTTAGTGAGACAGTTCTTAAAATAAATGTACATGATGCAATTTCTTCAAAAGTATTGGAAAAAGTATAAAATATTTTAATTATTGAAAAACATCCCAAGTTCATAGAAAGGCAAAAAAATAACACTTCTCCTCCTTTGAATAATTCTCCAATAGTAGTGATATCCAACTAAATGTTATAGGAGGATTTGAAATCCAGCAAGAAAAGCAGTGTAAACTGGTTGTTAGAGGACAGAAACTGGAGATCTGTCCTATCCGCAGCCAACTGTGGAATAATTTTGGACTAGTTCTATTTTGCCCAGTTAGCGAAAACAGGGTTGTCTGAACTTTTGATCTCCTTATGCCTCTAATTGCTCCTTTAAAAAAGTTCACAAAACCAACTTTTTCACACTTCTGATGCAAGCTTTTTAAAAGCCATAGTATCTTTTCATTCTTCAGATAACCTCAACAGGTTATCTGTTAAAATACCAAGATTTCAGTCTGAAAATATTCTATGAAAAAGATCTACTCCCACTGATTACATATACACAGTATGTCTCTGTTTGCCGATTCCTGTACTTGCTGTAGAAAAGAACTACTCCGATGTAGTGAGCACAATTTACTTTCCCACTAGCTAAACTGTTGCACCAGGGAGCGAGTAAGAACAGCAGACCTTAGAGAGATCTGCTTCCTTCTGTTTCTTGCATGCTTCAATCTGTAACATACAATCAGTAAAAAAAACACCTTTTCTGCCCTCGTATTTGCTTGAAATGGACTACAAAAAAAAAAAAAGCATTTTTGATTACAAACAAGAGCACAAGGGCCATTTATCAAATTTTAGAAAAAGTATCAGTCACGTAACCATATTCAAAGACAAAGTTAAATTACTCGGCTGAAAATCCATTCAGTATTTTTTATAAAACAATTTTTATTTTTAGTTATTAACCTGAATTTCATAATTAAACTTACTTGATCAACATGAAGAAGTCCACAGTGCATTATGTTGTAGAAATGTGTTAAAAAATCCCTGTTTGGAGAAACATCTTGTCTTCGCTTCATTGTCTTACAAATGAGTTTATAAGCATGTAGCTTTCCTTGTTTGTATTTATCAGTCAGCATTGTTGCCTACAGTTTTAGAACAACACTTATTATTAACAAATCAAAAAATTACATTAAAGACTCTTCTACAACTAGATAAACTTTTATTTCTGTTTCACTGCTTTACCTTGAACAGCCATGGTGTTAAAATTCTCAGTGGTGGAATTAAAACTGGTGGAGATGGTGAAGTTAGGTTATCTGTTGAAATACCAAGATTGTCTCTTATCTGCAATTATTAAAAACAAAACAAAAGGACAAACATTTAAGGGAAATATATAAAGTGGCTGGGTTTTTTCTTCTGAAAATCCTGCCTTATCAGGTCAGGCTGGAGAAAAGGTTCAGTTCTTTTACCTTGGCCAGATTCTGCCACAATTCACAGAGGTAATCAAAAACCTGGGCGTGAATCTCTGGATCCATGATGCTGTTAACATCTCCCAAAATTCCGAGCATTCGCCTCCACATCACAGTAGCAACATCTGCATGCCATCCTGTAAGCGTTCCCCCAGCCATCACGCTGCAACATTCTGA
Organism: Rissa tridactyla; assembly: GCF_028500815.1. Lineage (NCBI taxonomy): Eukaryota > Metazoa > Chordata > Aves > Charadriiformes > Laridae > Rissa > Rissa tridactyla. The sequence continues at coordinate 31,464,860 of NC_071469.1, read as the reverse complement.
GGGGAATTCACTGGTTTCTGTAATGGAAGAAAGAAGTACAGTGAGACCTACCTCTCCAGAAAAAGAAAAGTTCTGGTATAACTATTATATACATAGTTTTCTTAAAACCAAAAGGAGGGGAAAAAAAAACAAAACAAAACAAAAACATTAGGCTTTCAGAGTAAGATATTTCTTACCCATTCAGCCATCTCAACACTGGAAATATTTAACTACGTCTACTTTCAAACGTGATAGAGGAAGAATTTCCTCTTTCTTATATTCTTTCCATAAGTAACATTTAAGGTCACTTCTGGAGCCTTAACACTGGTCTGACGGACCTAGTCAGGCCACTCCTTTTGTAAGTGCTGTCTTACATTCTTTGGAGTCAACAAACCTCCAGAACTCCACTTGTCTACTTCCAAGCAAAATTACATTTCAACTTTACATTTTTCCTAATAAAACAGAAAGCCGATTCTCCTTAGAATCTACTAAGAATGTATTTTATTGCAAATTGAAGAGGAAGGTGAGACTAAACTTGTCGCTGGCTACCATTCTTTAAGCTGTAAATTTGTATGAGTGGAGAAGCAACATTCAGTAACCTAGCACTACAGTCGAACTCGCACCTAGCTCTCTCTGCATATTAGCTTAATACAAATGAATGTTCTTTTTTAGGTGGAAGATGTTTGATCTAGTTTGTCCATACAGAGAAAACTTCAATAGATTACAATGGCTTAAGTCTACTCAGATCACAGTCAACTAGCTAAACAGCCACATTAAACTAACAAGCCACAGTTTTAAAGCAGCAGGCATCCAGAATCTCCTTTCCACCCCCTCAGACAGATTTTCAAAACACCTTAACACCAGAATTTGCTGAGATCTTCTGAAAAATCTCACAGCTCCTACAGGCATACAAAATCAAAATGAGATCTGAATTCAGCCTAATTACATAGCCTCTTCTTTTGAAAAATCTGGACCACTGTGATAGAGACACTAATGGTTTCTAGCCTGTAGATTTCGAAGTAAAGCAAAATGATGTTACTTCTGTCCATCAGTGGGCTACTTAAAGGAAAAGGGTCCAAAATACACAACAGACACCCTTCTGTTTCCATGAGACCAAATATGGGAGAAATGGGAACTCTGTATTTATAAAGTGAATGTATCCTAGAATTCAATAGCTAAGATAGTGGAGGTAATTATAAATTTGTTCAAATATGAAAGGGAAAACATGCAATATTGCAAGAAGAAATTATAACATTACTTTAGAATCACATCTTATATCTTGTACATCAACGATAGAACAGTCTGTGGCAGGACCACATACCAGATTAAGCTGCCATGAATCTAAGCATCAAAAAGAACGATTATAAATGGGTGGACTATAACCTGCTGCTAACCGTTCCAATGAAATGAGAGATAAAATGCAAAAGGTTTTTGGTTGCTTGTAAATCACCGTAATTAAATATTTTCAAAAGTACAGACCAAATAGCCTTGTACAGGATTGTCTACAACTAATGTGATACTAGTTACTTCACTATATGGCATTGGAAAGAAAGAAAGAACAGCTTTATATTTTCTATTCCAGATATTGCCTAGGTCATCTGGCGTCTGTAAAACAGAGTGGTGGAGCTTCTCATCCAGCTGCAGATCCTTCTGCTCAATATGATCTGCATGAAGAGTGGCAGGAGAGGGTGTCTGTGATCGGGATCCAAGAGCAGATTGGATTGGAGAAGCACTTTCAGAGCCTGCAAATGCAATTTTTAACAGTTACCTTAAAAGCCTTTTCTATTTTCTTGAGCTACTGAAATGTTGTCTAAACATAGCATTAAAAGAAATCTCAACTCCCTTTATATAACAAATCTGGGCAAGAAAAGATATAAAACTGTAAGCAGATCTCCCTGTGAATGGTGCTCTGAAAGAAAATGAATTACATGCAGGAAAGTTGAGAGATGAACATCAAAGTCAGATAGGTAAATGGATTAACAGAGCTCTATATTAGGCCCAAATAATTTTAAATGTGGTTTGTTTTTTTTTCTGCAGCGCGTTCAGTGTTCTGAACCAGTCAAATTTCTCTCCATATTCACTCACATAAATTTCTCTCCAGCAAAGATTTAAGCAGAAGTTTTCCTGGAACAACTGCTTTTCCAGGTTTATGGATGCATGCAAGTTAACTTATAAATAAAAGCTCAAACCAGTAACTGACAATTTTTTATGTTTATCTGCCAATTGGACTGAGAAAATCCGTATGGAGGGACAGTTCTGTAAAGTTAGAGGAATGTTATTTCCTCTAAGACAGGAAAATACAAGTTTTTGAATGGCAGTGCTGCAAAGGCATTCTTCCATGACCACCACTGAGCAGCATCCACTCCAGGAAAATATTTGGTCTCCTCCACTGAGAGATCCATACAGAGGGAGCAGGAACTTGCACTTCTCTTCTGCACTACCTTAGTTTCATTTCCTGAATTTGCCAAAAGATTATTATAAAAAGCTGAGTTTTTTCAGAACAGCCAGACGGCAGAAAAAAAGAGAACAGATATTCACCACGTACTTCCCTACACATCAGCACATGTTATAATGGAAGAATTCAAACCTATTAATTTTATCTTTTAGATAAAAGTAACCTGGACCCAAAAATATTATAATGATATGTGAAGTTCGGTATTAGAGAAAAACTGAACTTTAGGGACAGCAATGAAAAAGTGAGTCTTTTAACACAGTAATTTGCCCAAATTATTGGCTGTGAAGTGTTCTTTCTTCTAAAGAGAACAAATTGTTTACAGAAGTTGAGAGAAAATGTCAGTGTTATCAGAACAGAAATTGCGGTAAACAAACTTAATTACATTGTTAAACTGCAAAGGTCTCTATCTGATTTAAATGGCAAAGGCAATGAAGCTTTTACCATCACTTTAAATCAACACCTCTATGCAGGACAGATGGACATTACTGCTTCACACGCAGACTACACTTAAACGATGCTCAGAGAAATCTTTTCCTACGTCTCTTCCATTCTGCTCACTAAGTGGGGATGGATCAAGAGCAAGAGCAAGAAAGAGTGATGGGGAAGAGAGAAAATGAGGGAGACTGGGATACAGAGGAAAAAAGAAGGAATGAGATGGAGAGAAAAAGCAGGCAGAGGAGGGAGGGAGGGAGGGAAAGAGACCTTCATATGATGGAAGAGAATGGACAAAAATTATTATTGAAAATTTGCTGGACTAGTAAACACCAATCAATAGTAAACTCAATCATTTGCTAAGAATATGAAATAATGCCTATACACCAAGAAGTTTTCCTTCCAAAAACCTTCAAAGCAGAACTACTTAGAAACAAGTTGTTTTCTGAGCAGCAAAACCACTGAAAACTCATTTTTATGACTGTGTTTTGAGGATGAGAATCATAGAATCATAGGGTTGGAAGGGACCTCTGGAGATCATCCAGTCCAACCCCCCTGCCACAGCAGGGTCACCTACAGCAGGTTGCACAGGAATGCATCCAGACGGGTTTTGAATGTCTCCAGAGACGGAGACTCCACCACCTCCCTGGGCAGCCTGTGCCAGTGCTCTGCCACCCTCAAAGGAAAGAAGTTCCTCCTCATGTTTAGGTGGAACTTCCTATGCTCAAGTTTGTGCCCGTTACCTCTTGTCCTGTCACTGGGCACCACTGAAAAGAGCCTGGCCCCATCCTCCTGACACCCACCCTTTAAGTATTTATAAGCGTTGATAAGGTCCCCCCTCAGCCGTCTTTTTTCCAGGCTGAAGAGACCCAAATCCCTCAGCCTTTCTTCATAAGAGAGGGGTTCGAGTCCCCTCATCATCTTGGTAGCTCTCTGCTGCACCCTCTCCAGCAGTTCCCTGTCCTCCTTGAACCGGGGAGCCCAGAACTGGACACAGCACTCCAGGTGCGGCCTCACCAAGGCAGAGTAGAGGGGGAGGATGACCTCCCTCGACCTGCTGGCCACACTCTTCTTGATGCACCCCAGGATGCCATTGGCCTTTTTGGCCACAAGGGCACATTGCTGGCTCATGGTCATCCTGTTGTCCATTAGGACTCCCAGGTCTCTTTCAGCTGAGCTGCTCTCCAGCAGGTCAGCCCCCAGCCTGTACTGGTGCATGGGGTTATTCCTCCCCAGGTGCAGCACCCTACACTTGCCCTTGTTGAATGAGTATGGATTTGCTGGTATCCAATATAGTGAATTCACACTGCAGCCTCCCTGTCATGGCACTCTGCATACACGCAATTTTCACTAGATAGCTGCCTAGCTTTCATAAAATTTCGAAGAAAAGAATGTCTGTTTTCTCCTTATATGTCAATTTAACAGAAATTAGACAATGGGCTCCAACATTGCTGGGCGCGTGGAACAGTCGGACAGAGACAGACAGTTTAATTACACAAGTCTTGCTTCCTCAGGAAACCCAGCTAAAGTTAAACGGATGTGACACAGAAAAGCTGCCTCTCTAAAACAGTGGTCCAAACAACAAGAGACAGCCACAGAACCTCTCAATGGACAACTCAGTCATTAATTGCCATCTTATCAATTCAATTACAGTGCAAACTTGGACAAAAATACTGAACAGTAACGAAATTATTAACATATAAAAACAAACAGACAGAAAAAGAACATATTTTCTGCTAGGACTTTCAGCAGGCAAAGAGAAAAACGAAGAGAACAAAAGTCAAGCTGAACATTGTTGAACAAGCCGAACAACAATGTCCAAGAAAGCTCATGCCATGCTTCTTTAACCAGAAAGGCAATTTTAGAAAGTGAAAATTGTGGCAGGGGAAGTAAAGATGTCTTTCAGTATCTCTGAAAATGCAGAATTTGATATCTCACAGAGAACAAGACACTGTATGTAGTCTATGTATTGCATAGATAAATAGGTACTTGTTCCCAGGGTTGTAACCGGAATGGTTGTGCGTAACAGCTATGGAACAAGGAGTATGAAAATGACTATGGACATCTTTACTTCTCATTTACAAAATCTGGCAAGAGAACATTCCTCCAAATACTCCTCAGAGAGGAAGATTCTCTCTTTCAGAAAGGAGCCCATTCAGTTCGGGTTAACTGCATCACTCGGTGGTTGCTAACCTAACTGTTATTCTCTCCCTCTTTCTCAAGAAACAGCTGCAAAGTAAACTGGTGGAGCCTCAAAGCTCATCAGCTGAGGCTGTGAAACACTGCTTCCTAGCAGGCTTATTTTTTCATTAAAAAAACAGGGAGAAGTACTAAAAGAACAAGAATTCTTAAGTTACACAAATGGAAACTGATCTTACACCGCACAATAACTAACATTTTGCATATTAACAGCTCCCAGTTACACAACAGACAATACATAGAGAGGGTAAGATGGAAGTATATAAAAGAATCCCATGATCCTTCAGTGTGATACATGGGTTTGAAAGAACACTGTCAAAGCCTTCCAAGGAAAAAACTCTTCCTGAAAATTTTGACTACCAGTAATAGAAGGACACTTGTAAAAGATCTAGCATACATTACGTGCTAAGAGTTTTCTCCCTGGTAATTGTATAGATTTTCTCATGAAGGGTTTAAAATGCATTGAGCATCAAGCCAAGGATCTTATGGGTAACTAAGTCAGAAAGGTTTTCCACTTATGTTATTTCACACATTACTTTTCAATAGCAATCAAAAAATAATTGAAATCCAAGAATCATCTAATATAGAATATAGATTCATTACAGAAACTGGAACTTGCATTCTTCAGGACGGGTGGAAAATTTCTGAAATAAGTGTGCTTTTTTTAGTTTTTTTTTCTTTTAACTACTTTACCAGTAATAGTTGCAGCTTCAGCAGACAATGGTTGCTGATTGAGACTACTTGTTTCCGAATCTATGTGGAGTGTAGTTAGACTGGCCACTTCTTGCTCCTCGGCACTCTGTTGCTGTCCTGAAATTGCATCAACGTCAGTGGAAGCTGGTGTCCCTGCCTCAGTGCCAAAGCTGAAATCTGTATGAGGAAAGCACTGTATTAACTTACAACCTAAAAATACCACTAATATTAAAAAAAAAAAAAAAAAAAAAAAGCCCAGGCCCTCCAAAATCCTCCATGGAAAACTTGTATGTACATCTCCTATGCTACCAAAACACTGTTACAAAATTTACATAAAATGTAACAGCACAAAGTAATTGATATTATGAACATTCTCATTTCTGTCACAAAACTGTGACTGTACTTCTGGAGAAGACATTCCTGTTGCATGTCCTGTTTTCTGCTTAGTTGCTGTAAGTGCACCTACATGAAAATAAAGTAAAAATAATGGAAACATACGTTAAGGAATTTATTTGCAAAATTTACAAGCTGGAAGAAATATCCAAGTTGGTCGTTAAAGCACTAACTTCAAGCTAAAAATGTTATGGCAAATGATATTCTAACAAATGGCTTTTTCAACACTACAGACAAAATGTCATGCTGAAAATTAGGTTTAAATACCATCACTTAGTTGCATAACATCTACGTATCTAAAAATTGTCATTTCTTCAATAAATTCTACCACATAAACATTATTTCTCTCTTACATAATACATGAAATCATAATTCCTAGCAACCATAACGACCCCTTCTGTTGAAGAAGAGTGGGAATGGATAAATTAAATGAATGAAAAGCATTATGTTATTACACAAAGCACACTAATTTTAACAAAGCATACTAATTGTACCATGATATTACACTTAGTATCTTGATGAATCAATAGCTACATGAAAACTGCTGTAAAAATATCAGAAGCCCTTTTTTAAGTTCTACCTAAATGTTTTCAAAAGAATTCAAATAACTTCCAAATTAGGCAACATTTCATTTTTATATTTTGTGCAAAAAAGACGGATATGCTCCTGGGAGAAGACGGTATTGCTTTCTAACTTCAGTTCACTGTTCTGCTTTTTGCACAGTAGTATTCCAGTCCTGTTTTGTTTAGGATACTATAAACACAACAGCCTCTCTCAAAAACTCTGCTTGCTCCATTAACTTGCTAATGATTTCAATGGGAAATCAAAATAAGCTCTCTCTATAGAAAACTGCTGGCATACAACTTTACCAAAAAAAAAAAAAAAAGAAAGAAAAAAATGAAAAGGGAAATTTGCGAGCAATCAATCAAAAATGCCATTACTTTTGGAAAAAAATACTTGCTTTCAAATTTGCGGCCATCATACTGGAAGGCGCTGAAAGAGTCAGAGTGGCTATCTGAACTGATGAGGTCACTGCTGCCCGCGCTGGCAGGTGATGTCCATTCGGAAGGTACGCCCGGGTCGTCTATAGGACGCATTTGGTTCTGTTTGTTCAATATATCAGGAAGGTCTTTAGGAACTTCCAGGCTGCCGGGACTGCTTCCTCTTCTTGTCACATTCTAAACATTGAAGAGACAAATTATCTTAGAATATCAGATGGCTTATTTACATAAAACGGAAAAAGTAATCCCACATTGCAAAGGTCAGAACATAACAAATAGTTCCTAAGTACCTAAACCAGAAATTGTCATCATACTACATATACAGCCAAGACTCCAAAACCCCAGACAGGCAGGAGTAAGTGAAGAACCCATGTGGTCACAGAATTTCATAAATACAAATTTTATTGGCACAGTGAATTTTTGGGCACATATCTTAAAAGGCTAGGATTCAGACTAGCATGTGCCACGCATGTATTAGGTAAGGCTTGAGAGAGGAAAAAACAGTAAAATAAGTATTTTAACTCCCGCTTATGTCTCAATTACTTAAGAAAACTTGTTAACCTTGGTTCCAGACAAGAGCAGAAAACAATGTCAAGGAATTTTGTGTTTTCTGGCCCATAGGCTGCCATGCTATAAGCAAAAATATAACGTACACCACAAGCAAATGAATTTACTAATTCATGCATTCATTTCCTTATGATTAAGCCAAAACCTTGGTATTGACCTGGACGCCAAAGACAGCACATAGTAGCAATAAGGCATATAGATTTGTTCATGTAAAAATAAGGTGGTGTTCTACTTGGAGTCTTGTTTAAGTCACTTTTTTCACAGATAGGACTGTTTACTTGAGAGGGAAGAGAGATAAAAGTAGAAAAGCCATTTTAGGAAACAGCTTGAAATCTTTATGCACTAAGAGACTGAAGGCGACTTCCTTTTACTAGGCCCAGTCACTTCTCTATTCTTTTACTACCTTAGTAGTAATTAGAAATTTACTCAGATTGACAAGTTTTTCATGATACAAGGTTTTAGCATTCAAAAGGTGGAGCAACCTAAAACTAATCTTAATAAATTGGTACTCTGTTTTAAGACGACATATCTGGGTTTGTGTGCTAAATTACAAAATCAGTGGCAGATCCAAAATATTTTTTCACCCTTATCTTGGCTGGTTTTTTGCAACCTAAGAAAAGTAACAGTTCTTTTGTCTGAACTATTAATAATCAATCTTCTCACCCATCTATGTGAAAGCAAACAGCGTTCCCTCTCTTTCTCTCTTCCTTTGTGGCCAGCTGTGATTTCTGTTTTATGAATTTGCAGACAAAGTTAACATTTTTTCGTATAGAGTTCAACTTTGCATTTTTGTCTTGTAACTCAAGACTTACTAAAAAGAACACTTTGCCCCACGAATCAAGTTTCATAAACATGATTTCAATACAAAAGAGAAAAAAGCGTACAATTGGACAAACTCTATAGGTTCTCTCTTGCCATTTATAAAAGATGAGGATAAATAAGCGAATTTTTCCAATAACTCCAAAGAATCTTCTTCTGCCCCTTATTAACGACAACCAAACTACTTGCTGACAACTTTCTACAGGAGCATGTCTTAAAATGACCTTCTTGAAAAAAAAAAAAAAAATCTTAAAAAACTCTAAACAGAAAAAAAGAATGGAACAACTTTGAAATGCTACATTTCATTTGTTACCCATTCTGTCCTTCATTTGCAACTTTTTTAATATTTCCCCTTTCATAATAAAACACTTATCTCTTCAAATTAGTTGTCTTGTTCTGTAAGCATTCAACAGTAACCAGAAATTCTTGCTTAAAATTGATTGAAATTTCTCTTTATGAATGACATTCCAAAAACATGACACTTCAGGAAAAGTGCAGGAAGAAAGCATATGAAAAGTTGTTTCAAGTATCAGAGAACTATTTACAAGAAATTATTCAACACTTGTAAGTGAAATTAAAAAATGAAGGAAAAACATATACTAGTGTAGTTTTGTTGTCTGTTGTACTGACTATACCTGTAGAGAATAGTACCATACTACAGTGTGGTACCCAACTACATACCAAACTAAGGACTGCAAATTTACATATCAACTATTATTCTGAAAGTGTCTGTGTACAAAGATCTTTACAGGTGAAATTAAGGCTGTTTAATTTAATGAGACTGTTCATCTGACAGTAACTCCTGCATTGCTTCCACAATGAAGATTCAATAGATATGAAAACACAAATGGCATAAAATGGCATGAATCTATGTCGAAGGCAAGGAATAATTAATTGATATTCTTAATTCTTTGTGATTCATAATATCCAGAGAAATATGTTTTAGTGAACTGATTTATAACATCATCGGTGAGTTCACGCATATATGCAAACTTACATATTGAAATGTAAGAAGTTTAAAGGCTTACCAGTGCACTACCACTGCGGAGCCTCTCAGCTATAAATTCATCCATGAGGTCAGGAACGTTTGTATTGCTACTGCCAATATCACTATCAATAGGGTGCAGCTTTTGACTCATGTCCTCTCTATTAGCTAAAAGCAAATGAACAATTGTATATAGTAAAGAACACATCATAACATTTTCAAAACAAAAGATAAAAAAAATGAGAAAAACCCTGCTAATTAACAGAAATTTAAAAAAAAAATAAAAATCAAAATTGCCAAACATGCATTTGAAGAATTCCCCTCTTTTAAAGCAGATTCTACTTTAAGAATTAGTATGGCTTCTTCGTCCCACTAAGCAGGGGTTAGTTGATTTCCAGTACCACCTTTAAGAGCAAGAAGCTTATAGGTAAGCACTACTCAAAGTTGTTAATGCTTGCTTTAAGGATACAGCGTATATTCTTCCTCCATATCACAAAAAATAAGTAATAAATCCTAAAAATTTTATATGATTCATACAGGCTCCTTTTTCATTGCAATCCTGATGAAGAGCAATGTAGTGGAAAAGGTAAGCTAGGTTTTAACATGTACTAATGACAAATGTCAACGTGGCACTGTATACAGTTAGTATAAATAGTGCAAAGAAATTCTTAGGTAATGAAATTACATGCTAGTACATGGAATGAAAATTCAAACTCTGGATGGTCAATGGTTATGAACAATTAATTAAGTCCACTCATTTATCAGGGTTATATTTTTGATATAACTATACTGCTCATATTTAACTGTGGCTGTTACACCTGACTTCATGATCTTCGTCTTTAAAGTCTTCCAGTTATTCCAGTTCATGTTTTCTCTATAAGAATTTTTCCCTCGATGTCATCTCTCATGAGACCACAGCGTAGTTTATTCTACTATTGAGGCTCTGTTAAATGTTACAGACTTCAAATAAAATTTACTTCTAAAATTAATGCTTCCTAGATATCTCTTTTTCATAAGTCTAGATTCTGCAGAGAAGCAAATCGCTTTTTTGAGACCCACGACAGTCACGTTCTTGTGGTGCTATGCTTACAAAGGCTGCCCTCAGGTGGCATTAACATCTCGATGCAGGATGCATTACGGAATCCTCTGTTAATCATGCCAGCATGACAACGGAAAAAAGAAAACCTACATTACTGCTGAAAGTTAATTTATTGTTCATTTAAGATTATTTAAGATGGGAACTAAGAGAATGGATATTAGAGCGACAGCCTTCTTTTTCGATCAGTCCACAGAGGTCTCATAGTTAGCAGGAGAAGGACTATCATGAGACCTTCATGAACATCCACGATTCCAAGAAAAAAGAAAGCAACCAAAGATGTTGCCAAGATGTAACTGCATCCATTTTGATGAATGAACACAGGAAGGCCTACAGCACGTTTTGATAAAGATTCAAACAAAACCTTATGATTAGACGCACAGAGAGCTGGCGTAATGAAATCATCTCAGTAACAGATGTCTGTTTAAGACTATTTTTTTCAAAGTTATCTAAACTAACCTCCAAATGTAAATTTGAGGGGCATTTTTGTTTTGGAGGAGGAAAAGGAGGAAGAGGAGGAGGAGGAAGAAGAAAACACACTAAATGAGCCAGAAATACAATTAGTTCAACCCAGCTAGTCAAGAGCCAGGTCCTTCTGACAAACAAGCTACACTCAGAGTGGAATAGCACATTCTGATAAAATAGGCATATGCCAATCATTCAGTAGGCTGAATTTTAAGGCTCTGCATGGTAGATGAAAATTGAAAACTCTCAATCCTTTAGTAGGTCATTTACTGTCTCTTCCTCTTCCCTAACCTGATGTTCTTCAGCAGCAAAGAGGTTCAACCAAATATCTTGAAAAGGGAAATTAGTAATTTAAAGTATGTAAAAGTAACTTATGCTGGGAGAAAAATCAGCTGGCTGTAGGCGCATGCATAACCAAACAGGGAAAGCAGTGATCATCCCAAAGCCTTTTGATTGCTTATCAGAGCTTGCTTCAGTTGCATTAAGCCAAACTGGTGCTGCCTTTCTCCTTTTGCGCTCTGCACACTGTTAGTGCTCACCTGCAGCTTTCCTTCCAAAATAGCCCATTACATGACTGTACAGATCCCTCAGTGGAGCCTCTGCTGGCATTCTGTTCTGCCTCTGTGGGGAAACATTTGCCTTCGGCTTCGAAAGAGCATGTACAACAGTTTTATAAACACCACCCAGGGAGCCCTGCTGTTGCGCTGACTCCTGACCTGATGCCCTAAAGGCACTACGATTATGGAACTGATTAACCGCAATACCTTCTTTTTGCACCATGGCTGCTTGAGTTTCTGTAGGTTCCTTAATTTGCTTGCTTCCAACTGAAGCAGCATTGATTGCATCTAGAGGTCTATATATTCCAGGTCTAACCAGCTCTGTGACAGCTGATGAGCTGGTGCTTGCACTGGTACTGCTGCTACCACTACCGCTACTACTGAAGCCACTGAGTTTACGAAGTCTTGCTTTCCAAGCGGCCTCTTTGCTCTCAAGAGGATTGTAAAATTGAACAGATTCTGTAGATGGCCTAAAAGTAACATGAACGCTATTTCTTTTTTTTGTCGTTATTTTCATGATTTTGGCCCTATGAGTTACAGTTTCAGATATACTCCTTTTAGTTGGTGACAGTTTGCTTGTGCCTGTGATGTGAGGCATTTGAGGGTTAACTTGTGCTTTAGGAAGAATTTTCTTTGCATGCATAACACGTGAGTTGGTTACTTTTTCATTAAACTGGGCACTTTTATGCTTTTCAGCTACTGCTGCTTCCACAGCTAAATCTACATCAGCTTCAGTGGCAGCTTGCCTGTACAGGTATCTCTTCCCTTCTTTGCTGCTAGGACTACTTGACCCATGATCGAACATGCTTTCATGTTGTTTATTAATATTTAACTGTCTGGCTTTATCAAGCGCTTGATTTCTTGTAAAAAGGTCTACTTGAGTAGGTGCAATATTACTTATAAAGCCACTTTGGTTTTGTTCTGGGTGCAGCTCTGTGTTATCAGCTCTTTCGGTAACAGTGATGCTATTCGTGCATTGACCGGTCTGATCTCTATTTTCTAATCCATCCAGTGGTAATCTATCATTCCTATTTACTGATGTATCAACTTCGTGAGCAGAAGCCTCACATTTATCTATCTCAAAGTTACCGCAAAGTTCTTCTTTTTCTTTAAGATATTCTCTCAGAGAGGAAAGGAGATCATCTTCACCTTCAAGGTCAACATATTGGCTTTGTTCAAAGGCTGCGTTTGCAAATTCTACCGGCCCTATTAAATGACAAAGATGGTCATAAATACTATCCCCAACTTCCAAGGAGGACTCTCTGCTATTTGTATCAGTGATATGGCTTTCAGTGGATCTATGCATTGAAGAGGTCTCAGTGGAACTCTGTAAGCTTGGAGCATGATGGGATGAACTGTCAATGACAGGAACTGCACCTTTGGCTCGTTCAACTGCAAATGGTTCCAGGATGTCAGAGGTGCTGCTGCTTCGTGGCAGTGGCTGTTCCTCATTTAATGCACCAAAAACTTCACTTGGAGCATCCTCACTCTGTGAAAAATGTCTGACTCGAGGTGGGCGTGGAAGAATTTGAGCATCGTCAATGTCTGTAGGGAAAAAGTATATGTAACATGCACTAAAATTTACATACAGAGACAATATTTATTTACCACTACATCCTAATTACGTGACTTTAAAAGCTAGGAAAGTCCAGAGCCTTGTTTTCTTAAGTACAACAAAAATATTTTTCCAGTACTAGAGTGTTAAAAACACACGCACATAATATCCAGTACAGAATGTAATATAAATGAGTTAGACCATCAGAACACAGTTTTAAATGTTAACATGCATGAGAACAAACAGTGAGACCATGGAACGTTTGGAAATACAGTTAAAGCTAGGGCTGTGCCAATAAGTTCAATAATTCAACCAGTATTATTCCAGCTAACTTGTTCAGGAAATGGTTACCTGGAATGCAAATTAGCTTAACCGTAGTACCCTTCGTGAAATTTACATCTTCAGAAAAATGCACAACTCCAAACAGAACAATTAAGTTTTCTGGAAGGTTAGAACTGCCTATTGAAGTGGCAAACTATTACTTTTTTCATAACTTGCGTGAATATATATGTAAATTACTGAAACATCAGAAAGAATACTATCATATGACTCTATACAATTATTAATATTATGACATGTGTAATATAGTGTATACCTGAAGACTAAAGCTTTAGATGACAGGGAAAATCTAGCCCTATACAGAAAAGATGGCTATACAAAACAGATAATTTAAAGATGTACCCCTTTTCCCTAGAAGGATGTTTTGTCTCTCATCTTCAAAATGCAAAACTAAATACTAAATGGAGGCTTACCTCCCCCTCCTTCTTCCAGTTTTACTCAAGCAAATATGACATTTATGAGAATTGCCAAATTAAGGACTGCTACTGAAAAACACCCTGCAGCCTCACAACAGTTAACCACAGTTAACAGTTAACCAACAGTTAACCGTTAACGAGTAAAACCACTTTTGCTTATGTAAAGACCACAATATTTGTTATCATCATTTAAATTAGTGATTCCTTGTCTCCCTTGAGACTGCTAATATGTTAGCATCACTACAAATCATAGTTAACTGTAATGAAAGCTGCAGTTCCACCATGGATCACCTAGGAATTGTACAGAAATATCTTCAACCCACCTCCCATCATCCACCAAAACCAAGAACCTTCACACTCCTCTTCAGATTTCCTCATATGTTATAGGAACACTACATGCTATCAAATTACCAGTGAAGGCAAGACTAAGAATCTCTTACAGACAATTCAACTATTTGCAAGAATTTGAGCTACCCCTTGCGTCTTTCTACGGGACAGGTACTTGAACAGTAAGGTAAAAACAGCTTTCTCAGTTTTCTGTTGTTTTCTTTTTGAAAGACTCCCTTATTCGCCAGATTTATTTTTTACTACCTATCACTTAAAAAGTTGTGGATATGCTTTTAAAGTCAGGAATAACAATAGAGCTTAAATGAACACCGACAGGAGCTCCTTGCCACAATAAACAGACTTACCTTGTTATTACATCTAGAGGGTTTATCTTCAGGACTGCAATAGTGAATTTACTTAAAATCAGCACAAAATTTAAGCCCCTTTCCCTCCCCTAAGCCTGATGTGTTACTGCCAAAATAAATATTTCCAATTATTACTTCATGGATCTCTATACCTATTTCGGTAATATTTAAATAACGATGATCTGAAGTCACCTTAAAAACCTGTTTTAAAGTGCTCATACTTCTCTGAGAATGTTAGAGCTGGAGCTGAATTTACTCATATTTTCCTTCTAAGCAAAGCGTATAAGCTGGAGGAATGAGATACTTCTGTACTTAACTAAAGGTATGTGTTGGAAGAAGATGAAAAATGGTATCTCCATGCTCAATTTTTCAGAGAAGTTAAAATTCAAAAATTAAATTTTGGCCTGATACAAAGTTTACTCAACTGTGAAGAAGCTATCAGACAGGAAATAGAGAGGTCTATATTGGAACAAGAAAGCAGACATCCAAGCCAATTCAGAAAATAAACATGAACTGAAAATCCTTGTATATAGCACAATTTATTATCCCTTTCCTCTCTCTTCAGCTTTGATAAGCAACAAATTTCTCATCATTGTTCTTGTTCAACTTATTACTAACTATAGAAATTAACACCCTCTGAAATGAATGGCGTCTCTCTCTAGTTGGAACTTGTTATTTCAAACTCTCTATTGACTTGGGCAGAGATTAACACAGGTTATGCTTATATAGTCTCAAAGCCATTTTTTTACAAAGAAAGGACCACAGGATTCAGTCAAAAATATGCAGGATAATGTTATATATGACATTAATATACGTAACTATGATACACTGATCTCATCTTGAGCCCTCAATATGCATCTTTGATACCTTTTATAAACTCAAGCTTATCTAAAGCAGCAGCCTGAGGATTGCACATTGTGCACGCATGCAGTGATTACAGTTTGCTAGGGTGTTAAAAATTACTGGATGGAGAACTCCAAATGCACGCCAAGCAGCTCCACACATTGAAATAAATTCAGCTTAATTTATTTCAATGTTGATCCAGTATTAATTTAAGGTGCTTACGTAGGCATGACTAGCACATACAAGTACATAAACATTTTTCAAACAAACGCGTAGTGCTCGTGCCAATAGAGATTTCTTTTTTGTAGAACAGAGGAAGAAATTAAGGAAATGAAAAATATAGTGTTATTGCAGTATCAGCCCTCAAAAAAAACAGACAATGTTTAGAAACTCAAACGAACAGCTCCTTCAGAACCAGGGCTCACTCTTGCACACAGGTACACAGTCAAATTGGGACACCATCAATTCCTAAGGAGTTTTCACTAACTACGTTGCAATTGTGCATCAGAAGGCCATGCATCTGACACACTGCACGTACTCAGGAGAAACGCTGCCCTGTTCCTAATATGTTACAGTGAGGAAGAGATTGAAACTGGTAGTCCTAGCCAATCTCACACAATCACAACTTTCCTTAAATCAACCTTACCTCCCCTTTTTCTGCTAGAAAGCAGAAATAAAAGGTAGTTTTTCAGCAGCAAGTGCAAGATAGATATGCTAAAATACAAATTCATGGAGACACACATTCTGGCAAGACAGCATGAGTGCAAGTAGAATATTCCCATAAAATGTTGGGACAGGGTTATATTTCATCATGGAAAGCTAGTTCAGAAAGTGGAGAAAAAATACCATGTTTTGCTTCTTAGCATTCATTTTGATTCTTTTATAGGAACACACTCATTCTCTGAGTTTCTGGGATTAAAAAATAATTACAGCCATACTGACATTACAATTATGATTTTTTTATATTTCATCTTAATGATTACTTACTGATTAGGGAGCAAAGTTGTAAAGCCATAAGGTACATCTCTCTTTCATGCTAATACTGCCTTTGATTGTTTTAGTCCCAGTGGACAAGAGAAAAATCTTCCACCTGCAATTTATTAGTCTGCCATTGTGGCCCATTGCTTCCAGGAATCTCGCCTACATCTCACCGACACTTTTTTTCACAAGCAGTCTTGTACCTGAAAGTCCTCAGTAACAGCAGGAATGAATCATTATTTTGCTAGTTATCCTGTAAACGCATAAGACTGGATTTCCTATGATTCTAAACAGGTTAAAAGAAAAGTTCTTTTGAGAAATACTGCAGATTTGCAACAAGTGCACTACACCAAATCACTTTACTAACTAAACATCTTAAAGTGTAAATCTCCACTTCCACTTTCTGGATTCTATTTGAAAAGTTGCAAATATTCTGCACATGGAAATACAGCATAACTTAGAAACTACATGAAGGAATTACAATCTTCAGGAAAAGCATCCTCTGTGATGCTAGCTGACTGGATGTCAATACTGAGCTTTTGCAATAAATTTTGTTAGCCTACTGACTAATCTTCAAGAGAAACATTGTATCTCAATAAATAACAAATTACAGTTGGGTATTCTGCCTTCCTCTTGAAAATTAATATATTGTACTGCATATAAAGTAAAGGTTTTGGCACAAATGCTTTCTTTTGGACTACCTGTCAAGATTCACCAGTGTTCAGTGAGTCAATCTTTCAATGAGGAGTTTCACAGCTAACAAGAAGCTGAATACTACTTCAGAAAACTAAAGATTAGGGCATCCTATTCTTTTGGAATAACTTGAAATATCCTCTCCTTTGAGTTGTGTTGGATCTAAAAGTCAAATTGGATACCATATTCATACACTCGTGAAATAAAAAGGGCTGTCACAGCTAGCTAAACATCATTCATTACCTAAAATGCATTTATGATAGAAAAAATTTGATTACTTCCCAAAACATATGCTGTACCCTCTGGACACAGGCGGCTTTCAGAAAAGAATATATTTACTGTAAGAAGAAAAGGCAAGGAAAAATTATAAAGGCTCATTTAAAAAAAAAAAAAAAAAGAGGAAAGAGCAAGCGCGCACAATTAAAAATGCAGAAAATTAAAAGAGCAAAGTGCACTCTGATCCAGTGGGGATACTTTTTCCTTTACTCTGCTACTTCCCCCATCAACACACTAATAGCTTACTTTTCTTCACTAGAGCTTTTAAGTTTTCTGGCAATGTTAAAGATTCTTGGGCACATCATGAAGCCGTTTCAACAATCATCTGTCGTAAACACCAAAACCAGGAAGCGCCCCGGGCTTTTTCTATGTTAGAAGTACAAAGGTCTGCAAAATTATTTTACTTTTAAGAACTGCATTGGTCATGCAGTTTTCGTATCGGATGAGTATCAACAGAAGGATAATAGCAAGAGAGCCATCAGGTTTGGGACACATTAGAAGAAAGATGCAAGCTATGGATGATAAAATTGACTGCAAAAGCACTTTTGCCTTCTTTAAGACAGGATAATTAAGTACCAGTGATTATCTGACAGAGTTCACTGAGAAAGCTCATTCTCTTCTTCAGGTGCTCTTAAAATCTTCATTAAGAATTGACTATTTTCAACAAAGTTATGGCCAGGTAAGATCTATTTCGTAATAGGTTGTTCATGTATCATTCCTATAAAATCCCTATCTGCTAAGTTCTAATAATTTATATCTCAGAAAATATACCCATTGCATTCATACGTTTATTAATTTATTACATATAATTTGTATTTTACTATTCTTTGTTTTTGGTGTCAAGATTTGCATTCAAACGTTTTATAATTTTTCATTGTGAAAGTCTGGTATCTCTAGAGTGGGTTCCTTATACTTTCCCGATTCTCCATTTATGTTTTTGGATTGAATACTAAGGCACCAAGTTTCTGTTTCACAAGACGACCACCTAATTTTGGACACACATCAAAATACATTTATGAAAATACAGTTCTTGACACTTCTTGGGTAACAAAGGCAGGCAGGAGAGAGAGAAAAGAAAAAAAAAAAAGAACATATCTTCCATAAAAAAATTACTGCCATTAAGTCCTTATATTTGTACACAGTTTTGACTATATATATATATAGTCCTCCCGCTGTGCTTTAATTTTTTTTTTCACTCATTGAGACAAAGGCATAATATGATTGTCAGCTTTCCATGCTACTAATTTACATCTATGTAATAGCTGGAGCACAGGAGAAAAAAAATATATATTGTCTGTAAACTTTCATGCATGAATTTTTAAAATCTATAATTCTAATTGGTGAACCTACTTATTAAAAGCAAATTATCCAAAGAAAGCTACTGTCAAACTTCTAGCCAACCACCCTGCTGGACCAAACATAATATGGAGGAAAACTACAACTCTCTAAAAACATGGATCATTTGAAAAACAACAACGAAACACAGCACTTCAGAATTCCAAACTATATAGATTTTTTTATGTTTTTATATATTAATGAAACCCAGGCATACTGTAAAGCATAGTATATGACACCATATACTTCAGACATTCTTTTTTCATGGGAGCTAAGTTATATCATTACCATGGTTGCCCACAACATCTATGATACTGAATTCAAAAATTTACTTAGAAAGACGTAAATGGCAAGTCAAAGTAAATGTCATTCTTCCTTTCCCTCCCTCACTGATCACAAATAAAACTTTAGGTGAGTTGTACTCTCTGGTAGACAGATGCTGTACTACTGCTTACCAATAAATTGAAAAAGCAAGAGATTTCTCTAATTTTCACTTTTAGGACAGTAAACATTGGCACAGCACTAACTTCCAACAGTTCCAGAATGAATTGCAAAATAGCATGGTATTTTATGTAACTCAAAATATTCATTCTTAATCTCTTCCCCTCTCCCCCCATCCCCCAAGTATTTTTACTTTGAAAAATTTAATGATTTAGCAGAATTTGAAAGCAAAAGGTTTAAAAAAGTGATAAAGGGGGTGCAGAAATTAGCAGAGGTGGCACTACCTGAAAGCTCATCAGAAAGGGGAGTGAGAACAATATCAGGCAAGAAGGGTTTGGAAGTATGGATCAGAACAGGAGCACTTTTAGCACTGCGTATATAGGCCGATGGCAGAGCACATTCACCAATGGATCGGCTTCTCATGGCTTTAAAAAGGAAAAGAAAGAAGTGGGGAAGGAAAAAAGAAGAGTGACTATAATGAAAGGCTTGTGTCACAGAAAAAGCAGCAACAGAGAAAACAAAGATAAAAAGGAAGAAAATTCAAAAATTAAAACATTTCAGCACGGCAGATATTGGCAGAGCTGTAAGAAAGAAAAAAAAAAATCAGTGGACAGATAAGACATTTTGAGTTTTTAACTTTTATGTAAAGCAGCAACAATGCCTTTATTATGACGATTACAGAGATTTTGCATTCAAAATCAAGAAACTAATTAACACTTTTTATTCCCATTGCATCAGGGGTTGAAAAATCAAAGTTAAAGTCACTCCAGAAGCACTCAGAACTTGAAATTTTTTATCAGAAAAAGCAACTTACACTACATTTGCATTTTTCTAGTTTCCTTTGGTTTACTCCTGAAAAAAGTATCTCTGAATTTTACACATACCCACACGCTTGAATTCAAGATTCTCTAAAAGAGATTCAAAAGCATAAGGAGAAAATGACCAATTCTGTGTGGAGAAATTTGCAATACAACTTGTTATAGTTCCACAGTAAGCAAGAAGTGACTGAAGTGAAATGGTTTGACAACAAAGAGCATTAAATTATTTCTTATCCATAGGGTCTGGCTTTTAACTGATACTGGATGAATCTTGCTAAACTGATCCTAATTCACCTTCTCCTATTCTCATCTCCTGCCAACAGTCCTACAGAATGGAAAACTTACATTAAGAATTGTGGCATCAGAATCACGGTTATACCTGCAGCTTTTCCACTAGATTTAAAATAAATCTTTATGACATTTGTTTTCCTTTGTCAGAGTAAGGCATAGCAAGAACCGATACTGCATTCAATCTCAAAGTACACTTGAAGTTCTTCAAAAAGCAATATCCATTGTTTCAAGCAGCTTCCTTTTCAAACTGTTGCAAATTTGATAACTTGTTTTAAAATAGTTGCTGATAAACTTATTTTAAGGAAACTTCAATGCATCTTACATAAATATTGTCAGTACAATATTTAATCTGTCTTTGTACTTTTCTATATATACTTTAGAAACAACATGGAATATAGACTTAGAATCTTAGTGCTCCTGATCTGTACGGGAATCAGAAGTACATCAATGGAGTGCAGCAAAAGTTGAGCACATCACACTTCTAAATCAGGTTAAAGAATTCTCCCTAACAGCAGCATGCAGATAGCTTGGGTAGGTCAATGTACATAGAGCAGAAAACACATTTGACAAACGCAGCACAACTTAAGTGGAGCCTTAACATCAGTTTGAAAAAACAATTCAGAAAGACAGACATTTTAAGACTGAAGCCATTCTCTATTAAATTTAGTTTATAAGATGGAAACCAATTTAAAAAAAAAAAAAAGGCAAGTATGTGTAAGGCTTTAACATCTCTGTTTGAGAGATACAATAATAAAATTCAGGATACAGTGATAGTTAGATGCATTACATTCATCATTGTGCATCTTAAAATCAATGTAGGCAAGAGAAAAAATAACAAGCTACATAGTAAATCTCAAGGGTCTTTTCCAACCTAAATGATTCTACAAATCTAAACAAATCAAGCTTTTGAGATTGGATACTGTGTTGATTACAAATTTTAACAGGAAGTGTCCCTTGTAATTTGGTTGGATCTTTTCCACCGTATTACACTGATAGAAGCAAGTGGGGGGGCAGAACAACCCATTTACTATTTGGAAGGTGGAAATTTTACAGAAACTTTTCAAGGAAAAATTACAGTGTACTATTATTGAAAGCAAAATTAACTTTGAGATGCTGTAAGAGGAAAATATGATCTCAGTGAATTGTTATTTTAAAAAGATGTGTCACATTCAATTGAGCAGTTAAGTAGAGGCAGACTTCATACCAGAATGTGGACTAGATATTTGACAGTTTATAACCTTCCACTGTTGTCTATAGACAAAAGCAGAACAACAGATTTGTAAATTCTTTCTGATCTGTTATTTTTATAGGACTAGAATCTGCTGCCTAAACCACAAATTTGGTATCTAGCCCTACAGACGATTTTTCAACCCATATGCATATCATGTTTAAAGGCCCTTTTCCAAAAATGACTTTACATAAGTTCAGGCTAAAAATGTACACACTGCGTGTCAGAAAAGCTGTGATCTTTATTTGAGTAACACACACACATACACACAAATTTGGTGTGGCAATAAATGTGTGCTGGCATGAGGATGGCTCAAAAAATAGAGGTGCACAGACGTACACAAAATGTGTACAACACAAAGCAGATGAAAAAGAAACCCCAGCTTTTTCTTACCATAAAATATTCAACATGCACATCCTCCCTACTCAGATATAAAGAGTATATTACTCACAATCAAAGGCAATATACTACGTATCAGATATCATGCAACATATCTGAGGTCTGACTCAGTTCCAGACTTAGCTTATGGAGCTTATGTTAAACTGAAGGAAAAGATCTGACCAGCGAAATGTTCTATAGAAAATTTTACTTATTTTGACTATAAACCACTTTTTTTTATTATGTGACCCTGTGTTAATTGGCACAGATTAAGAAGCATCCGGTCAGCTCTCTTAGCAGACGTGAGAGATAATAACAAGCAACTGTTTGCAGACAGTTAAAACATGCTTTTGTAACATATTCTTCATTAACATTGTAAAAAACTGAAGAGTTTGGGATTCTGCATCTGGCAACTCTCTTTGGGCTTTTCATCTTTTAAAATCATCCTACTAATGCAAGCATCACGCTTGTCCACGGATGGTATTCTATAATATGAAATTTTAGCTGGTTACAGTAATACAAACTTGGCTTATTAATATCAAACATGTAAGATAATTGGAGGAAAGGAACAAAACCATGGAAGCTAAAGTACACTGAAACTAAAATCAGATTAGTTTGCTGCTAACCAGGTCAATATATAGCTTGATTAGGACAAATTTCAGTCATTTTAGGACTAACATCATATAAATAGCCATCTTTCAAATAGCAGCAAAACAAAACCATTAATAAATTGACCAAACAACATAACCTTCTGACAGAATATCTGAAATATTAACAATTTGGGAAGGAGAAATTTTAACATGAGCTTTACCTTGTTAAGACAATTAAGATTTAAAACAAAAACACCACAACAGTTAATCACAGACTATCTACAGAGAAGCAGAAATTACATTTAAAGTATCTGCGATCCATAAGGAAAACTTTAGTCAAACTAGGTACTGTCAGCATGAGATACAAAAAAAGCTCTGTAGCACTTAAATGCATGAAAAAGACAGGATATTTTGCAGTAGTGACTTAAATTTCTCATGTGTCTGTACTGCTTATAAACAATTAACTCTCCCACACCAATAAAAGCCTTACAAGAAAACAGTGTTTTTAAATGGAGAATTTTGAAGAATATTCAAATAAAAACTTTGGCTAAATAACCTCTGAGACTTAAAAAAAAAAATATTTGCAAATATTTTTAGAAAGAAAATGTGAATTTCTGAAAAGCTAACACAATTAATATTTTCAACTACCAATATGCATCCCCAGTTTCTAAAACTGTGTCAGAATGTATCTGCTTCCAAGAAGTATCAATGAAGCAACAACATACAATGACTGCAGCCACTGCTACTACAGAGAGTAAAAAAGCAAGAGATACTCCTTAAAAAGTGGTTCTTTCAAATAAAAAAGTAAAATCAGCTTAATTTTCCTTCACATAGGAGATAGCACTGAGATCATCAAGATGAGACAACAGAGTAAAGAAATCTGTAGTCCAGTTCATGTCAAGATATTCTAAGCAAATCATATGAACATAAATGAATCTTCTTTTGAGCAATCCACCTAAAGCCCTGTTTAGCACCACTCATTTCTTACACAGGAAAGACTATCTGCAAGTAGTGAAGTTGAGAAATAGATGACTTCAGCAATGGAGAACTGCACACGTATGTGCCAATCTTTCACTAATGCAAGATTCAGGGTACAGTAAAAGACACCACATTTTATAAACTATGCAGATATATACATATTTCTCACATTTTTCTTTGCACAGTTGGAAAATAACCTATTTTGTGCACAGTTTATGAAAACACACACTTCAAAAGCCTTATATTACCCACCTATGCATACCATTACTCAAACCACTCCAGATTTTTTCTTTTTCCTATACATAAAACAGTATTATTTTTCCAACCCTGCTTAAGCACGTGATCAAACTCATTAAGAATTAATACATCAACTGCATTACTTTTATTTGCAGTAACTGTAACTCTAGTAACCACAAGCTATTCAGCTACCCAAAAGCACATAAGGCTGCATAATTTACACATTTAACTAATTATTAAAGATAGTACACTTTTGTGGAAAGAAGTTATCCACGTCGCTACTGAAGTCAACTGTTAATTTCTTACCCTTTCTCAAATGTCACTTACATCAGCTTTTACAGATACATACCAACTGTTTTCTGCCGTACTATGCTTCTTGCCTTTTCTGTTCCTGGAGAGCCAGTGGTTGTAGCACTGCGTTGTCTCATTGGTGCTTGTCCAGGCTGATCACGGCTCCAGCCTCTAGAAAAGGACTTATCAACGGAAGATTTTGGGAATTCATGTCCAACTCCTGCAAAATAGAATTACAAATCTATTCGCTTCTATTCTGGTATCACCAGATAGAAACCCACTCAGCCACCATTAACACTGAGGGATACTCAAACCTTTTCAGAAGTGTTGGTGCTATTAAACTATTGAGATTTTCTTTTTGGACCAATGAGTGCAAACCCACAAGAAAGCTGGGTTTACAAAGGTCGTAGCCTGATAAAAATGTGTAACTAGAGAAACTTCTCCTTTGCTGTTCCTATTAGACAAGACACACAAAATCGTAAATTAAAAACCACTAATATTGTGGGGGTTTTTTTTCCAAAAAATTTCATTACATTTGAGGAATATGAAATAAAGATGATAAAAACTTTAACACCAAATGCAAAAGTGAAAAAATGGGATGATGGGCTCAGAGAAGATGACTCTGGAAATTCGCAAAAAATACTATACTAAGATTAAGAAGAGGTGGAACCCAATTCAGATTTGACATTTATAATGAAGTAAATAAAGTTCATGAGGACCTATCAAAACAAGCGTATGTTAAAAAAAAAGATCTAAAGAATATTTGCAATGTATTTCCTTATCCACATTGAACTCATATAATCCAAAGTTACACTTGATAAATAATTACAATCCTAAAAGGGCATCTTCTTCAGAAGTGAGCCGTGGTATAACATGTTCATTATTATAATCTCTTTAAGAGAGGGAAATGATCATCCACATAGATTACGTCTTACTGACAAACCCTAGGATATTGTAGAAAGTACCTTTCCTCAGGTTTGACTGGAGAACCATATCAATCAGAAAACAGAGAGATTAAAAAGTAGACTAAAAATTACACTTTTTTCCCATCTTTATTACATAACTAAATATAATCCTGTCTCTCACTATTAGATCTCAAAGCGCTTTTTAAAGGAGAATGGTTATCGTTGCCCACGTTTTGCAGAAGTGGAAACAAAGGCAGAAGTGATTGCTCATGGTCACACGCAAAGTCACTGATGTGGGAAAAGAATCCAGGTTTTGCAACTCTCAGTCCAGCACTCCATGCAGGAGAACAGACTTCCTGTCTCCCTTACCAATTCCAGAAGTGAACCTTTATAAGGAAGTGGCCACCTCCTTTCCCCATATTATGCCCTACAGAGTATTTCCTGCATTGTTTAGGAACCAGTTTTTAAATTGGTACCATTCATATCGATTATTAAAAATATCCTTTCTCTTAAATAGTCCAACAAGGTCTCTTCAACAAAACCTGTCTTCATCATGGCTTAGTGAGGAATTGGAACCCAAACAAAGCTATGTTCATCTTACATTTCATCTTTAAACAGCAGTCATTGGATTTCAGGGTCACTATTCCAATTGTGCTTCCAATAGCCACTTTGCTAACTAGTTGATTTTTACCAGATGTGTAATCTTTGTTATTTTCAAGAAGTTATGATTGGGACTCAGCTATTCAATTACTTTGATATAAGCAGAAAGGCATAACCTACTACAGTATAACATTTTAGGTTAAATTCAACACACTTAAGAACTACATTCCATAAGTGCGTCTTTGCAGGACTGAATCTTTATGGGGAGATTTTGTGGTGGCTCTAAAAAGCTGCCTCATCATAAAGAAATTGAGTTATTTCAGGTGATAGAGATGCTTAATTAAGTGTACTAAAAAGGCTAGACCAAAATCCTGCTGTGCCCAACATCTCATTACCCCAGCTCAAATTCAAATGATGTGGATACAGTGTTGTCTTACCTTTGCCTTTGTGTTTTTTCTGCTTCTGCTCACTTAATTTATCCAACGGCAGGTCACTGAGGTCCAGGCTATACAAGTTTCTAGCTAATACTTTAGTTAGTGTCTCCATTGTCAGTGACCACTCAGTGGCCAGCTCTTCCCAGTATGTCAGAGATGACATCACAGACAGCAGGTCATCCCAAAGTTCTCGAGAGATGTACACGTTTAGATTCGCTTTGATCCAAGCTACTATAAGAGTCTAAAAGAATAAAGTGAGAGAAGTTGGGTTCCGAACATAAGATGACAACATTCAAATGTTACCGCTTAAAAATAAGTTTCTAATTGCCACAGAAATTTCTGCGTAGTCTGGACATTCTTTTCCTCACCAGTACACACAGACTTTTCACCAATTATCAAGTGTTATGTTACCATGGGCTTCTGACATAGATACCGAAGCAACTGGTTTGACTCATGAAAGAGCTTTCGGTATCTTACAAGTTTTGCCAAAGCTTTTTGTAATGCTGTTCTCAATGAATTCTCATCACATTAATATTTTGTGTATCGTTTTTTTTTTTTTCCGACTCCAGAATCTATAGACTTTACAGATCCTCTTCACAGAGAGGCCACCACAACAGCTCTCTGCAACTATAAACCAAAACCCACTGTCACTGTGTCATTAAATACAAGACAGAAAAGTAACAAATGCAGACAGTTCTTTAACCCACACCATTTACATTATACGGGCAACATAATCAATGATTTAAGATGACAAACCAGCCAACAGCAGTTGCTGCATCTAATCTCTTGGTCAAAATTAAGATGAATTAATTAAAGTGAATTTATGTTTAATTGCCTGGAAAAGAGGTCCTGCAAGTCTTCCGGCTAAAGTGGAGTTTTTTCTTCCTTGATACTGCAAGAAAGTTTGGGGTGGTATTTTCAGCACAGATTCAGTAACCCTGAGCAGCACGAGTAGCATCTGTTCCCTGCAAAACAATATTAAACTTGGAGTTACTGTTTTGTTATACTTCTGTATATACCAGGATACTTTTAAAGATAATAACTGAGCTTGACTTGCTCAAACACATTCCAAACAGGACGTAGTGATTACAAACAGCCTAACTTGGTTCTTGCATAAGAAATTAATCTAATCTTCTTTTCACACTTAAGAGTGAGGAACCCCTGTTGCCCTCCAACATCTTCTGCCAAGTTATGCAAGTACTATGACTTCCAATGGCCTGAAATCACAGGCAAAGTTTTAATCATGTATTTCCAAACTGAGCTTTTACTTTTTTTTTTGTTTTTGGTATCAATGACAGGTTTTGGCAATATTACATTATCATTAACGTATTCATCAATTATTTTGTGTGGCACAATTTTTGCCATCACTGTCTAGAGTCACTAGTGAAACTGGGGAAGAAAATACTAATCTAGTGGAATCTGTTTTCAACTATTACTCTCAAATTTCCCAGTGGCTAGCCTGGAACTGACTTCTCATTTCCCCACAAGAGGAGACAAGCTTCACATGACATGTAATGCCAGCTCTACTTACACAGAGTTCAGGAAATACTAGTGACAGATTGAATGCAAGTTAAAATGGAGTAAATCAGCCATTTGAAATCCCCTTGCTACTGCTTTCTTGCAATGGAGAACAGTGGCAAAATACTATTTCATTAGAGACAGGAAATAATAGAAAGTTAATTTGAAAGTGGGTCCCTTGTACCTGCTAGGCACCTTAAGCACTAGAAAGGAACAAAACAGTTAAAACAGTACACGGACTCCTGTACAAAATTACAGATCAAAAGCAACCCACATCTGATTATAATAGTTATCCATGCTTATCCGAGGATTTTTTGGTTTTTTTTTTAAACAAGGCTATGAAGCTTCATATATGTTTCCATATTTAGAACTTTGACACATGAGCAAAACACCCTTGATAAGTCAACAGTAGCTCATTAATAGTAGTCTGTGTACCCTAGCTTACGTCTTTTTTTCACTGAGGGCTAAGCTGCCCTATCTAGGTGCCTACTACTGGATTTAACAGAGCAGATAACTTACCACAGGGGAACACGTTGTCTGTGACATTGAAGTCCCTGTATTTACTGATTTAGAGAAACCGGTTCACATAGGCAATACCACTCTACTGTGTTTACTACCAAGCAAATTTTCACATTTATCTTGTGAATAATATAAGATAAAAGCATTAGCATTTTACCATGTCTTCTTGTCCATAGTCACTTGGACTACCATGTGACGGTAGATATTAAGAATGCGTTTACACATATCAGTGTGTTCGTCCAGCAAAGCTTTAATTTCATTTGCAGGCTCAAGAAAGAATATATTTGAAGAATTTATTATAAAAACCTGCAAGTAGAGAAGAGTGGATGTTATGAGCTTGAAGTACTTCGATGTTTTCAGCAATTCAGTTGGTAGTAACCAGGAAGAGAAAAACC
Organism: Rissa tridactyla; assembly: GCF_028500815.1. Taxonomy (NCBI): domain Eukaryota; kingdom Metazoa; phylum Chordata; class Aves; order Charadriiformes; family Laridae; genus Rissa; species Rissa tridactyla. The sequence continues at coordinate 31,436,469 of NC_071469.1, read as the reverse complement.
TAAGATTAACAGAAGAGGTTGCATATGCACTCAGAAGTATACATTTAAATACAAGTTAGCTTGATGTGATGATAAAGCAACAATAAGACTGATTTTCCCCCCATTTTTTTCTACAAAACGTATTTGTATATTTTTGCTCTCATAGACAGGTGGTACAACAAACTACTCAATACAATTATTTTAATACGACAGACAAAAATGTCTCAGTAAAGAATTCCACTGCACAAAAGTTCCACCTGTAAGCCCGCAGCTGACAAGTATAATATATGCTAAACTACTTGAAATAGGCCTTGTACACAGTGTGTGCTACAGCATGCCAAGGCCTGTATCATGTTCTGGAAGGAAACTAAGCATGTAATCAGTAAATCTTACCAAAACTAGGAAACGGGATACCTTCTCCAAAGTGTCTGACTTTGGTGGACCGTGAATTAGGGTTTTCAGAAGGAAAATGATGAAAACAAAGTAGGCAAGGACACTGTAGGAGTTACAGGAGCTACTACTGAATTGTTGTTATATTTCTTTGGAAGTTTAGGAAGTATCTGAATCACAGTGAGCCCTAGATTTCCAATTAATTTTTATTTGTCTTTCTTAATCCACATGTACAGGAAATCATTGGTTCTAGAGTTGTGATTTCCCTCTACTGAGAGCTTTGGATTTTAATAATTAAAAACTATTAATATGCAGCTTTACATCCACTAGCCTCAACTAATGAACGTACCTTACTCTAAGTGCCTATAAATAAGTCTATGGAAGAATTAACTGGGAAGAAAACTCAAGACAGAAGTCTTGGATTCTTGATTCACAGATAAAGTCAAATGCGGTTCCAGGTCAGGAAACCTCTCAAATTCAGACATGGTACTGGTTTAGAATGATGTCTTAACTGTGTTTTGGGCTAAAAAAACAATGTATTTGCTAGTCTAAGGAATCTTTGTCTAAAAAACTTCCACATGAAGAATCTCCTAAGCATTCTCAGATGCGTAAACCTTACTAACAGATTGCAAATAGATAAAGATACTTCACTGTTTCTTTTCTCAGAAACACTTCATAACTTAAATAGTCATTGTATGCAAAGATTACAAAGCTAAAATTATTGTAGCATACTTGAATTTGAAAGCAATTTCAGTTATTAAGTTTATTTCTATATATAACAGTGTACAGCACAACAGGAAACCATATTCAGGAAATCATTCAAGCTACTGTAAAAATAATGAGTTCTAATTAGCATTGTCACCCATGGTAAAAGCGCACACAGTGGAGTGGCAAATGCACATGTCTGTTTACTTTGTTTAGAATCAATTCTCTTCTGAATAAAATAACATTACAAAGGCTACAGTCATACACACACCTATATGTATGCATGTGCATGCACATATCATACATAAAATGCACACATTTTACATGACTCTCAAATTATACACGCTTCATGTTCTATATCCTCAACTTCAGTAAAGCATTTTGCTGAACATTTGAAATTAAGACAACTTCTACCCTGCCAAATTTCCTGTAAGAAGTTAGAAAATTTCTGGTAGGGAACTTCTGCAACTCTCCCATTCCTTAACGATATCACTGAAGTAGAGAGTTGGGGTGTCTGATCGAATTTTTCAAACACTTACGTACTCATCCAATCTGTAATTCAGATAAAGATGAGAAAATATCACTGTACAATTTATTATTCAGATTAGGAAAACTGCAGGTTCACATGTTTTGTGTGTGGTGACTCATAACTTAAAAGAAAAAAGCTTGTAAGCATTCTTATTAAACACTTAATTAGAATAATTTGATGATGTGGCACTCAAATAAGAAATTTTTCAGTGATACAATGCAGAGCAGAATGCATGTCCTGATGCAAAATTAAAAGATTTTTTTTACTCTGTTATCCAACTCTTGTGTATTCATTTTCCTAGTAAAGGTCAATAAAGACATAGTGAACCACTGCCATTATTTTAACACCATTTATCATCACACTTTTTAAATCTAAAAAAAAATTTTGCAATACTTGCAGGAGTATTGCATCATATTCCGCTCTTTATGTACTGATAACATGAGCTTTATTATTAGGATGGAAATCAGATGTCAAGTCCATTTCATACCTGCAATACTGACTGCACTCCAGCTCGCACATTTTGCTCTTCAGTATCAATTTCAGACATTTTATGCAAAGTGTCTTCGTAACAGCCATTTCTTGCCCAGTTTGAATTTCGAACATGACTGGAGTTCATCCCTTTTTCCTGAAAAATATTTTTTTCTTAAAATTCTATAGATTTGCAGACAGGTATTTTGGTTTTATATTAAAGGAAAAAGGATACAATAGATATTAAATAATAAACGATAGTAAACAGATGCTTAAGATGCATCTTAAAGACACAAATATATTTTAAGAAGTAACAATTATTTTAAAGTATCTGGACGAAATAACTACTATTTTCCTCATCCTTTTATTTGTAAAAAGTTTTTACACAGCTGAAGATTGGCATACTCTATAATCCACATCTTGAGAACGGTTCATAAAACTACAAGAAATTTTATATTGAACTAACTACATTAAAAATCTACACATAATGGATCAAATTGTTAGCCCATTCATGCACTGTTTAATTACCCTTGATTCTCCCCAACAGATGCTCTGACATAAAATTAAACCACATGTAATCTGTCAAGGAGGCCACTTCTCTGCCTTCTAGCGCATCCAAACGATGCACAAATATTAAGCAACAATATCTTACCTCTTCTCGTTCTTTTGCTTTCTCTGATGAATTGTGGTCAACAACACTTTCATCACAATCTGCAGCTGTACACTGCATTACTTCTTCAGGTTCTTTCATAAATAAAGGCTTGTCTTCTTGCTGAATCCATTCTTGATACACTTTTACCACTTTTCTCATGGCAGCTGCTTCACATATTGGCAAGAGAAATGCCTGTGAGCAGAAAAAGAAACAAAAAACCAGTTACAATACTTGAAATCATGTTGGGCTCTCTAATGTACAGGTTCTAAGGGATAAGAGGGGAAAAAAAACCCCACACAGCCACACAGGATCTTAAATAAATTACTCCTGAATCTAAATGTTTGTTCACTTCTCTATCTGTAAACTAAAAACATGAAAAAAAAGTTTTAACAAGGGAACTTGTCAAGAAAGCACTTAAACTTCACTGACAAAGGGAGAGATATAAGAATCCACACAGACTTACCTACTCAACACCTAGCCTGCTGAAATTAAGACCCAAACACTCATCAAAAGTATGCAAAACGAATGAGCAGGAGTTTCTATTACAACATTTTCCATTCAGAGGACTTGGAAGAGTGGGGTTAAATCAGTTCTAAATGATGTAACAAAAATTGAAGTGACATACGTCACTGGCGGACATGCATCTTATTTTTAGCCAAATGAGATTTTACAAGAGAGTATCCTTATAACAAATGGCTCCCTGAAAAGACTTCAGAATCATTGCTTTAAAAATTCATGCATTTGAGTCAGTGTAACGGCTTGTCACTGCCCTCTTCAGGAGGTTTTCTGTATCTGCTGTACTGGCAACAACTAGTCACAGTTCAGAAACTTTTAACGTTAGTCAGGTTTTAACTAACTATAAATACATTTACCACAGACCATGATGCCCTAATTGTATTTTAAAAAGAACAGATAAACTACACTAACACATGATTTTATGGAGTCCATGGTGCGAATGTTGAAAACTCATTGCCCATGACTTTAAGGAGCGCCTACTTGACAGAAGCGGTATGCTGTCTCTCTGTAAACGGACACACAGTTTTTGTACCCTGGAGTCTAAAATGCATCCATTTTTTTTCTACAGACAATTTTCCCACCATTCAGTACAACCGAAACCTCCTCCTGACTGGAATAACTTAACCCTAATGTTTTAGAAAAATTACAAATATCTGGCATGTTAGAGATGAACTTACACAGAAAACTTCTGGCTAAACAATGACTTAAAGGAGATCTCATAACCAAACATGAAATCCAAATAACCTACATAACTCATGGACTACCTTGCAAAAAGAACAAGTAAAACTGCCTTTGCTGTCCCTTTCACTGGAGAGGGCAGTTTCTAAATAGACCATCAATAATTTAGACTCTGTGTTCAGTCTTTCAGACTCCATAAACCCTTGTGCAGGAGCTGAATTTGGGTAACTTATCTCCTTCAGTAATGCGTCCAAGCTCTTCAACACACTGGTTGTGGATAAGCTTCTGACATTTATTTGCCTCATTCGAAAATATCCTTTCGTCCAGATTGTCATGGAGTTTTTAAATGGTTTTCTGATGTTTAAAACAATTAGTGTCATGCATTTCAATTGAAACAGTGTATTTTTCTTTATTATTATCCAGAACAATCTCTTTGTCTTTTAGATCTATAGCATGGGGCAAATCAGCATCTTGTTCCATTCTCTCACACTGAACTCAAAGTTAGGTATTTTCACATTATAAATAGAGACTTCATATTCTGGCATATGTTCTCAGTTTAAATTTGTTCTATAATAGTTTCCAGTTGAGAAACACTATTTTGAGTATGCTCAGCTAACATTTCTGGTTGCAGAAGCTGTTACCTTCTATGGCCATCTGTCCCACTCTTCTGATGAACACTATCAAGGTAAGGACATTCGATTGCTCCTAAAACAGCTTTTTAAAGGCTGCAGGCTCCCAAAGCAGGCTTATTTTACTATGCTTGGTTGTGAGCTCTAATAGCTACGGGGCTGATGTACAAAAAGATCAAACATTCCTCTCTATGGGGAACCATAAAGTCCAAGTTAAATGTTGTCAAACTGGTTATTAAAGAAATAAAACTAGAAAAATCAGGAACCAGGGATATTCTGCACATAAAATATTACAGAGTTTTTAACTTTTTAATTCTTAAACCTTAAAGGAAAGATGACAGAAAAACCTGTACATTTATATAATGTTCTGCTTAGCAAATACTCTTGAAATAAAGCCGTGATGTGGTGATCTTTTATAGTATAATAATCAAGATTCTTGCACTCTAAAGAGGGTTGTTTACCTGCCGAAAAATCTCAGTTAGAAAATTAACATTGCTTCTTTTAGAAGAAAAGACTTTCCGGACAATTTCAATATCAGTTAAATGCTCTTCATCAATACTGCAGAGACTGGAAGAACTCGGTTCTCTCTCTGTTAGAGTACTTGTATTGGAATGAGATTGTTCTGGCTCTGCATTTCTATCCTGCTTATCAGTACTGTCATTTTTGCTGTCCTCCCTTGAAGCCATGCTAGCAGCTGCTCTCTGAAACAAAAATTAAAGAATACTTCACAGCTCATTTTTAATACAACAATTGAACAGTACAGTTTAAGTTATACAACAGTATAATTTCAAACAGTACAAATAATTCAGAAAAAAACCCAAAGATAGGATTCACTGCATTTCCAAGCTTCTTATGTCTACTCGATTAAAAACAAAATAGCAGAATTTGAAAAAAAAAAGACAAAAAAAACCAGCATAGCAAGTCCTTCTAAAGCAAATTCATAAGCAGAAAATTTAGAAACTCCTTTTTTTAATTGTTCATTAGTTCTAATGTTTTAATTAGTTTCAATTCTTCATTAGTTGTAATTATTGGAGGAGGGCATGCTGCTGATGTAACAATTAAGACAAAAAAAATTAAAACAAACATTTTTTATATATTTGGTTTTACCTGAATATTCTTTGGCACATTTTCACCTTCCATCCCAGGAATATGAGGTCCTGTATGAGGTTTTGGCTCAAGCCAGAAAGACACCAACCATCGAATGACAATAACACGAGCCTTAATAAAAGGTTCCTTTGTGCAATATATTGCCTCATTGGTTTCAGCATCTTTCTTAACCATTACGTAGTGTGGCTTTGGTCTCATTTGCGGTATATCTGTAAGGAAACACACCATCTTAAAAACACATGCAGAGAGAAAGCTCTATATAAAGAACGAAATCCTAAAACCATAACCAATACATGTGAACTTTCAGAGGTGCTGTTCTTTCATATTCTCTGTTGCACAGCTCATCCCAAGATGTGCCAAAATGGACACAACACAGAAAATTTCAGGACTAGAGTACAAGATATCACAAGGCTGTCATTTTCTCCTAGAGGGAGACGATACCGTTGGTCCAACGGACAGCAACTTGTTTCTGCTATGCAAAACCTTTAATTTCTTACCTGAAACTGATTTTTAGAGCCTTACATCCTTGCTTGCTTTTTTTTTTTCTAAACAAGTAAACATGTTTATTTTCATTATTTTCAGCTTCTTTTTAAGCTACATACTATACTCAATATTTAAACTTTAGCAAACTCACTACTTCCCACTTCCATTGAAAACTACAAGGGGAGTTCCACGTACCAAAATAACTGTTAACTAGTCTAGAATATGGCCAATACAAGAAAACTGTCATAGAGAATTAAGATATTGTCAAATTTCTTAATTTTTAACAAGTGTTTATAGTTGTTTAAGTTACTAAGTAACAACTTATATATATCTCATACCATTTTAGAGCCTTTTAAAAGTCCTATATGCTATTTATCCCCTACTACCAAGCCTATTAGGAAAAGCAGATGCAGTTCAGATGCAAGGGATCGCCACATTTCCAAATGCATCCCTAGAAAGATCTCTATGCTGGCCTGCAGCAACCCACAATGAAGCAACATAATTAGCGATAAGGGTCATAGTTCTTTACCAATACAGATCCCAACATCTAATCACGGCTACAACGGCAGAGCTTTAGTTCCCAACTGTATTCCAACGGCAGCTGCAATAAACCTCTACTGGCCCTGCAACAGGTGAAAGATGAATAGAACAGAGAGAAACCCTGCTCCAAAGCCGCGCGAGTTTTGTGGCTACATCTAATGCCACATCTGCACTAGCTAATTTTGCTGGACTTTGCTGCCAGAGCAAAGGCACATGCATCTTCCTAGGACTGAGCTGAAAGATAAGCCTGTGGCAACAGCTTCTGTACTAGCTTGCAGGGGATGTAATGAATGATGCCCAGCAGCGTGCCAACTAGCAGGAACTGCGGTTAGTTGGGGTCTAAAACCTACAGTTCCATTCTCCAGCCCATGTTCTACATTATGGTTCAGAACTGTTTAGCTCTTCTGGTTCTCTACTGTGCTAGCGACAAAGATGCTGACAGTGTCATCAGTATTCCCAAACCTGCTTCAGAAAAATTGAGTCTTTAATAACTCGATCTGGATGGAATTGACATGTGTGGTGTAAACATAACAAAGACTGCAGGGTGGGGACACACAGACAGTTTTTAAATTGTGCATAACGCACATTTCTGCAGGGACAGATATCAACAGCCCAGTTCAACTCCAGACAGGTATCAGCCAACTCAACACTGCAAATCTAATTTCTGGGTTTCACAACTCAAGACAGGGTGTAGAACAGTTCTGCAATACAAATCATCAACCTAAAGCAGATACAAAACTTGCAGGTGCAAATGACATTTCCCTGGGAGTGGTGTCAACTCTATTCCTACTTCTGGAAGGGCAAGTATGAGATCTGCTCTGATACAAAAAGCAGATGAAAATTTGTCTGAGGACTGATTATGACATGTGCTGTCAGAACATACCCTGCTGCTGGTGTTTCAGTATCACAATTTTCATCTGGTGACAGCACATGAAAACAAAACAACCAAAACCACCCAAAAATAAAATCAACAAAAAAGCCCAAACCAAACCAAACAAACACAAAAAAAAACAACACACCAAACAAAAAGGAGGCGTGGAAAATGATGGTCCTACCCACATATGGAGAGGGACAGATTGGAAAGACATGGTACTTCAGCATTTCCTCAACTCTTCTATAGCTTATGGTACATGAGTAAGAGATATGTTCCATGGTTTTACAAGCCAGAATGAAGTTCAAAGATACTAATGGTCGGAGTCAAAGAAGATGCAAAGTCGTCATGCTGAAGAATATAAAGTTGTTCCCTGACTGTTTCTTCCCAATGGAAGGTCAAGAGTTATTTTAAGGGATCCAGCCTAACTTCTGCCAGGTTATAGTATCATAATCCAGCCAGAACAAAACTGGATAGCAGCAAAGAAATAATCAGCTACGATCTAGGCAATTAACATCTGACAGCCATATATACTTTTAGGCATTTGAAGTGAATACAGCCTACCCGTCAGACTGCTGTAAACGTTTCCTTGTTAATATTACAAATACACAACACAACACTCAGCATCAGCATTGAGGATATCCAAGCTGGTGTATCTCAGCGTCATTTCAACAGCCACGTACAAAAGTAGTCATAAACTCATCATGATACTGCTAAACTCAGGAATGTTTCCAGAACAGATTTTAAAGTAACATCCACTATTTTTAATGGAAGCATTATTTTTAGAGGAATAAACAACATGACTCTTGCATATCATCCACCTACATATGTAACAAATGCACAGAATACTTTTTAAAAAGCTTACAAAGAGTTTATTTACTACAAATATAAAACAGTACATTGTTTTCATTCTATGCAAAGCAGCTGATTAGTAAGAAAATTAAAACTTAATACACCTTAAACAGAAGCATGTATAACAGCACAATCACTGAAAAAAAGAAAGCAAATGCCTGTTAGCGCAGTATTTAAAGATGCAAAAATCAGTTCTCTCTGGTATCTATTAGTATTCAGCAGGGTGTGAAGGCTGCAATACTGGCCATGCAGTAACAGCACTCGGACAGTATTTTCAAAGGGACAAGACATCCAGTAGACATGCAGTAAACATGTCTTTGCAGCACACTGCCTCCTTCTGTCGTTTCATGATACCCTCTCAGAACATCCTCTCTCAATCATATTACGTGCTGCAGCTGCTTCTCAAATGTATCCTCCTTCAGTCATTCCTTGAATTTTCACATTTCTGTCCATCTTGGAAGTAGGTGTCAAGGCTCCAGATGAGGACACTGATGTAAAACCAAAGCAAAACAGAAGTTTATTAGAGTGACTCAAACAGTGCAGAAGGAAATATTCCCTTGCCCCAACTTTCCATTTTCCTTTGTTTTGTCTGGGCTTTCCCCACCCCCCACCCTTCCCTCTCTGGGAACTTGGTGTGAGCTGGTGCCAAAAAGGGCAGGAAACTAACTGTAGATGATAGAAGACGTACACTGGGTAGAAAATGAAAAGGCTAGCAGAAACACAGTGATAATGGTGGACGCTTGCAGTTTTGACCACGTTTACTTTTTACAGCTATAAAGGCTTCAGAAGGAATGAAGAGCTGCAGAGAGCTGTAGGACAGCCCACTTTATGGTTTCCCTGTAAATGAAGGGGCCAAATCTAAATGGTTTGGAAATTGCACAGAAAGGCAAGTTACTATGATGGAAGAAACAATACCCCTGCAATCTTACTGCCATATCTGTAGTTCTTACTAAAGAGTTTCCAAAGACTGTATTACAGAATCTAACCAGATATTAAAAGACATTCAAAACAAAACAAACAATCTCATGGGCTCTTCTAAGCCTGTAATACTCAAGCCAGAATTAGGAGGAGGCACAATTCTTGTAACTGGAATGCTCATTGCTCTTTACTGTAACCGATATATGACAATCTGCCTTAACAGAAAGAAAAAGAAAATAAATCTCAATCCAATATACTATCTCCAGTAAAGCCCTATACGAATGCTTGCTTACCAAAACTACTGTTTTGACCTGTACCTCATAACTTCTCCTAAATTAAAAATTATACCAGCAGCATAAGAACTTCTGTTTTTAGTAGCAGGCTCAGTGTCCAAGTTTGCCCTGTTTTCTGCCTAAACAACGTCAATTTTGTTCAGAACAGGCACATGACTGTCTTGAAATAGGATGGGGAGAGGCATGCCAGAGAAGAACTTCTTAGAGGAGAAAAGACTATTTTACTCACCAGTGCTGCTGTTGTTTTCATTACTATATTCTTCCCCAAATCCTTGTCATTGCTGCTGTCTTTGCACAGTTTAAGGCACTGACAGTAGTTTTGTGCCCATTTCTTCCTTTTCTTCCTCATTGTCTTCTTCTTTACTAATGCCTTGGAAGTTTCTCATTTATGGTTCACAGAAAGAGAGAGGACTACTGTAACACTTCTGTTTAAGACTCAGTTGAGATCTTCCTTGAACAAGAAATATGGAACCGATATTTTCTTGTTCTATGATGTCAAGCAGCAGTAGGTTTGCTTTCTCAGCATTTCTTACCATCCCTCTTGTAGCTATTTTATCACTGAACCTCTTCAGTATCTTCACACAACTCTTGTTCTACTGTTGCTTATGGCTCAATTTAGACTGTTTCTTCTCCCCTGGACGAGAAGTTCCAATGTTTGCCTTTCCCAGGAGAACACGGTTTTGAAACACCCATCTCTGAAGGAAGCCACAATCCAAATACATATACATGGACGGGCAGAAGCAGAAAGTAAGACCTTTTCAAGAGACTTCCCAACAGCTTGATTTTAGAATATGAAATTGTGGCTGAAGATCACAACTAACCCTTGGGAGATGTTGCATCAACAGGTAAGAGGAGCACTGAGATGTCCATATTACTCCAGTAACGAAATGGCAGCTTAAAGCCTATGTACATGGTATTGCTTTGCAAACAAGTCTTGAACTCTGTTGGCTTACAACCAATACGTGCATGGGTGCATGCAAACCTGAGCTAGCAAAGTCAAGACATGCAAACAACGTTCTAGTTTATAATAGGCTAACAGCCTCTGAACAAAACTCTAGTTAGATTTGCTTAGCAAACACCTAAAATTGCACTCTCTCTATGGAAATATATGTTCTAGCACCATCAGCTTTAAAGATTGTGTTAAACTGACTTCCTCTTCCTACTGCAAGCTGTTGAGAAAATACAGTTGACGCAAAAACATAACTAACCTTGCTCTGACTGAACCATGAGAGCAAGCACTGTATGATGCAAACACTATGATTCTGTACCAGATAAAGCTAACATCCCCCAAAGAACAGCACACTAACACCTTTTATACCAGCAACAGTAATTTCTCTTCAGAGCACTATTAAAATAATCAACAGACGTCACATTGAAGAACTGTTTTACGTGAACATTTAATTTACCTGAATGAAGTTAATAAAGCAAGATTGACTCTAATGAAGGGGTCAGGTGCCTCCATGAACAGAGAATTGAAAACCACGAACAGACACCATAACATGTCCAAATATTTTTTGAGAATGTTCTTTCTGGGAAAGATGACAAGCAAAAAACTGCTTTGCTATGCTCTCTATTAGAGAAAATTTAATGATGTCATCAGGTGAGTTAACACTTACCAAGTATAGGGTTATACAAGCTGGTCTCCTTACAGATGTTTGGGAAAATAGAAGGTAAGTAGTATTTCTTAAAATTTGAGAATAAAAATGAAAATCCCTTTTCCTGGTTTTCCTTGTTCTTCCATTCTAAACTCTTAACCTTAAAAAAAGAAGTTGGATAAAGTAAACATCTAGAAGAGAAAGATGACTGATGAAACGGCTTCTTTTTAAGTTATTTATTGGGAACATAATCATATGCATTTTAATAAACTTTTAGAAGGATGGAACAGAAACTAACTAGGAAATGTGAATGAGTCAAAGATTGTTCTCTTCCAAAATGTTGCTTCAAAATTAACTTTAACACATCACATACTGAGACAAATCAAAATACATCTGCTTTTATGGTCATCTTGCCAAGTCAGGGAGTAAACCCAAACTGACTGTTTTTAATAAAACTGGGTTTTTATTTCAAAATATTTTATAAGAAAAGGACAATTATCCATGCTACTCTGAACATTTGTTTGACCGTTTCTTTTGACACATTCTGACTAGCAAGTGTCCATATATTCATTATAATAAGTACTTAGATGCATTTATGTGGTTGGTAATATGAAACAAACAAATCTGTCAACAAGCAGCAGCAGAATATACAACTTTAAAGCTGAGTTACACAAGTCTACCCTCATGGATCATGAGTGCTGAGCCTCCCCCATTATAAAATGTTTTCCTACTGAAAAGCATGAAAGTTCTCCTTGATAATAAAACCAACACACAGTTTCGATCTTTGTCCTGAAGAATCCATCTGCCTGTAGAGTTGAGTAATCTGTCAAGTCTACCATAAATAACACAAAGGAAGTTTTCTGAAAAGTGCCTTTTTTTTTCCCCTCCCTCTTTTCCCCCTCCTCTATTCCTTATTGCAAGTCCACAGTTCTATTATGATCTATTTTCAGGGCAACAGGCCTTTAGAATGGAATATATACACATAAATATACTCCCCCCAATATAATTCAATGGAATGTGTGACTGATATGTAAAAGGACGCAAAGTCCTTTACCAGAGCTTAATATCAAAAAGTAACTATTCAGCTTGAAATTATCAGTGCCCCTAAAGAGACTTCAGCAAAAGACTTTAGTATTCACATAGCAAACAAGTTCTATGACACCTGCCTCAATGACTGATCTAAATTTAAATATAGTATTACCCATCTATTACAGAGAAAGCAGTTGTCTTCAAGAGTGAAAGGGATATTTTTATTCAAACTGAACAGTCATCATTAACCTTAGCCTACAGATCTCAAGTATGATGACTTCTATTCAAACTGGGAGATGTTGGAAGCAACAAAATGAGGTTGCAAATTATTCCAGCGCTGCAGGTTCACAGAGTAAGACAGAAGCCATAAACTGTTTCAGTTGAACGTTGGCCATATTTGTGCCACTATCTATTGCCTCTAGCTCAGCCTGCAAAAGCATGAAGAAAAACTTATGTATCAAAACCCAACTGGGTTCTGCTGGACAAGTCTGACCCAGAAGGCAGTACCCTGGTACACTGACAGCACGTCATGCAGCCAAGCAGTTTGCTGGGAATACGACAGCAGAGCAGGCTTGGATGCAGCATGTGCCAACTGGCCAGCACATCGATTACATAAAATACAATAGCTAAGCCACAGCTTTTGACAGGAGCTCTTGCCATGCCCTGTCCTAGGCATCTGAAGTAGTGGCTGAGATCATGGAAGTGTCAGGGTACTAAGGGAAGGACATAGTGTGCACTACAGTTGCACACCATGTGCTAAATACTCATTCAAGTCTTCATTTTCCCTGCACAGTTTAGCTCCATCATCTGCCTTTTAGGTAGCGTGGGATATGCAAAATCTTACTACCCGGTGTTCACATAGCAATGCCACTAAGAGAGCGTAATCACAGCAGTGCAGCTATTTTCAAGCAGAACCGAAGTCATAAGCTTTGCCAGATCTGAAATATTACAAATACGTACTATTTCCCATTGCTTCTCTTTTGAAGAGGTTCCCATGCTCAGCTGTAGCTGTAATCACAAATTTTTCTCTGTGCAGTGTACTGTATTAGGCTTGAGCTTACAAGTGTCCTAAAACTAAAGTGCCGTAAAGTACAGTTGAGATACCAACAGGACTCATGGCACCATCCCTGCAAGATCTGGATAGAAATTATCCTGTTGATCAGAAAAAAAAAAAAGAAAAAATCCAAACAAACAAGAAAAAAAACCCGAACAAGAATACCCCATAAACTCTGGCTAGAAAGCCATAATCTCTGTAACGTACTCTGAACACAACCTGGAGCATTTCTACTAACCAGAGCTTTCCAGTAGCTCAGAGTGTTTCCCTTGAAGAATAGAGAGGCTGTACAGTGACGCTACAGCAACAGCAGAAATTCCAGAAAGACAGCTGGAGGAAAAAACGTGGCCCTAAGCCCAGACACTGGCAGTCAGACCATTGAGTCTGACTTCCTATTTCTATTTCGTTTTGCCAGCTAGCCTGAGCATAAACCTAAGAAAAATGCCAGCAAAAGTTTGCTCAGACTTGTTACAAGCCCATATCACAAAAATTCAATGCTTTCAGTTAGAAGTTCCCCCTTAGTCTGAAAAGCAAAGTCCCTGACCACGAAGAAACACACATTGTAAGAAAGACCAGTTGATCCTTCCACTGGTTGAAGGCAACAGGATGGGGAGGGGGGAAGAGGAAATGGGAAGGGAGCTGGAATCAGCATTTCTGGAAGTTATTTTTTCTCCATGTTGCAAGCTGATGTGAGACCCTGTGCTAACAGACCTATGAATCTTTAAAAAGACAAGTGAAGATTTTCTAGGAGAATTTGCTTTTTGCAAAGGACACTGGGGGGGGGGGGCGGGGGGGCAAGGAGAAGGGATGATTAAAACATTTTCATATACATTTACAGTGCTACTAGTAAGTGTTGTCTTGTAATGGACAAACAGGTGTTAGGTGTTTCATATTTCTTTGCTTGAAAACTATAGAACATACCTGAATTACTATGTATTTCAAAAGTGCTTCTAAGAAATAGCTTGTTAAATCTTCCTGTCCTTTATCTCCTGATTGTGGAGGAACAAGTGGAGTGATTTCCTCTATAGTCACTTGAGCTATTAAAAAGAAACACAAATAAAGAAGTACATTTAACATTAAGACCATTTCTTCACATGCATAAACATCAACCAAGTTACGAAAACAGAAAAAGCAGAAATGTACCAGGGTAAACAAAGACAGTTACAGGCAAAATAATCCACCCATAGATTAATGAAAATTAGGAAATTTTAGCTAATAAACCACCATAGAACTGATTTCTGACATGTGTAAAAACACAGCAGATAACTCATTACTCCCTACACACCTTGGGAATCTACCTGCCAACACACAATTTTTCCAAAAGGCATAGTTAATTTCTTTTGGAATTTAGGCAAACAGTAGAGTAACATTTGTGTTTCACAAATGCCAAATCATTATTTGCATCTCTCACCATTTTCTTTATTTAGCACTTGATCAGTTAGATTTCTGTGAAGTTTTACTAACTCTATACTTCCTTTACCTCTACAGTGAAGCTAGTTCAGAGTTTATTTTTCTCTTGTTCCTGTAGTTAGATGTTCACATTTTACTTTCTGCACTCTACATTTCTATGCTGCCTACATCCCCTGAAACCTATTGTTCCTTTCCTGCTGTAGAGATACAACACATAACTCCAGAACAAGGCAAACTTTTACCTGCAGAGCTGTCCTGCCACAAAATCCGCCTGCTAAATCAGCTTTGTTTCAGTAAATTTAATTACCAGCCAAGGAGACACTGCTTGCTTCTACAAGCAAAGCTTGTGTCAGCTTTAAAACACTGGGTGGAGGTAGAAAAGAAGAAAAAGGCAACAGTACTTCATGTTCAGAGGAAAAAAGCGGTCACCTTCTCATTCACATTTCTGTGAATACACAGTTTGCGCTTATGACCCCATCAAATTGCAATTCATTAATAAATAAGCTTAAAACCCTACTAACAGGAATAAATTGAGGTAGCAGGCAAGATGCTTCCCAAAGCTACCAGTATCTGATATTTATTGACACAGTGAACAGTCAAAGGAAAATCTGTCATAAGAATTATCTTAAGAGAAAAGTCACTCTCGCTCTATTGATTGGAGTCAAGACAATGATCTTCACATTTAAAAACAAAACAAAAACCTAACAACCTAGAAAGTATAACAAGTTTATCTTGGAATACTTAAACCTTGCCACTGATACAGAACTTTCTGACCTCAGATTTCGCAATTTACAAGCTCCAATTCTTTTGGAAGATTCCAAGCCACAAGAATACCACAGCTTTAATTACCTGGTCATCCACAGACAGAGCAGGAAGATCAACCATTTGGCTTTATGCATTGCCCTAACAACCACTCATCCTCTTGAAGCCCATGCCAGAAACTGCTTTGCGTAGCTTGCTCCCTAGGGTATGGCCAAAGCCAGTGCCAGTGTTCAACACAAGCAGAATCTACCTGTGCAAGTTTGCAGTAGATGCAGCATCTGCTTGTAATTCTTAAGAAGAATTACATGAAATTGGTCACTTTATTTTCACATGCTATGTGTTAAGCTACTATAGCCACACTTTTTGAAAATCAACAAATAAAAAACAACCCACCCCTGAAAAACAACAACAACAAAAAGACAAGTTACTATTGGAACAACACCTGATAAACTGCCAAAAAACTCCTTAACAGCTCCATAATCTCCCTAGATACATATGTATGCTAGTTCTTCGTTACCTCAACTTGCCTCCTCTGTGCTCAGAATTGAATTATGTAGATAATTGAGTAATATTACCAAATTACTTACTTTCTTGAACATTAAGTGGAGGGTTAATGAGATTATCTAGTGTTCGGGGGCCATATTCAGACTGTGGTGACGAAAATCCAGGAATCAAGCAAGAAAACATCCATAGCTGTTCTTTACTGCAGTTATTTTGAAGTGCTTGCAGCCACAAAAGAAAGAGACGCACGCCCTCTCGCCGTATCTTAAAGAAGAAAAAAAACAGAACAAGTTAACTTGTCACAGAACACAAAAAGCATTTCTGTTTGTCCTGGATGGAGAGGGAGAACAGGAGTGGTAGAAAAGATGACAATATACAGACAGTCTGACCACCAGCAGTCAGCAGAGCTAAGCTAGCACATCTGCTGCTCCTGCTAAAATGCAAGGACAACCCTGGCACCTTCACTGCTGTTTGCCTCACAGAGTCTCTTTCAAAGGGCTTTCTCTGAAAGAAGAGGAAGAAAACTAACACGATTCTAGTTGCTTAACAACAGCAGTGCAAGACAACATATGAATTTTTCAGAAAATACAAAGATCATCATAAAACTTCTAAATATGTTCGTGAATTATGACACCAGAGTGAGCTCTCTGCAGCAGAAGGGCCCGTTCTACCCTCTTCCATTCATTCTTCAAGGAAGGTGATGGGAGTCCTAGAGCAGTCCCCTGCTGGCTCTCACACTGGAGAATTTCAGCAGCAGCCAAGCCTGCAGGTGGTTTACAGAGTGGCATGGCTGGTTGCTGCAGTACCAAAACTACATGTTCCACCTGGGTGGCTTTTGGCCCAGGGTCAACTGTTACCACGCTACCCACCAATAGGTCTCTTTGGCCTAGATAATCTTCCACTTCCAAGACAGCCTGAGCCCCAAAACCAGTTTCCTTGCTCCTAACGATGAATGGTTAAGGCTTACTTCTGCGTTAATGCAAATCCTTCAACTATTTGCACACATTTTTAACTTGCCTACTCTACATAAGCACATTACTACTGCGATTAGTTCTACTGAGGTAAAGCAGATGATGTGAAGTCATTTTTTCATGACACACAAGTAACGATCTGGTTCTCATTCCTGTGGTTTTACTGTAAAAATTCACCCTTATATTCTCATTTGTATCTTTAAGTTTTTTAGACAAAAGGAGTATGCAACTTTTTCTAATACCTTTAATGAGTTTCCAGTGTGAAGAAGCTTCTTTAAAATCAACCCTAAAAAGAAGGAAAAAAAAAAAGATCTTGTTTGTTTGTTTGTTCTTTCTTTATTAAGTAAGATGTCAGAGTTCTCGGTCAGACTTGATAGTAACTTTTAAACAAGTCCTTGGCAATCTCCAATTTAATCTTGGTGAACTTGATATCCTCAGGCAACTTTCTCAATGCCAGAAGGAAAAAAAAGATCACCTTTCATAGCTTCCTCATAACCCATAAAGTCTTTCCCCAAAGGCTTTCTGGAATGTCTACATTAAAAGTAAGTGATTTTCACGTCATTAATGTGCATAATACCAGCACTACCCATTTACAAATACAGACCTCACCCGAACTTTTAAATTTATTACTAAGAGAAAAAAAAAATAGGAAAAAATAATTACAAAGCAACTTTTCACCTTCCTTTGTTCTTTCTCAGCCACTGTTCTATTTCCAGATTCATGGATTTAATTCTGTCTAGAACAGCCTCTCATTACATTGGTGGGTTTTTTTGTTTGTTTTCTTTTTTTTCTTCCTCTAGCTTGGTTTCAAGACCATAATCCCTGTTATGCCACTTAAAGGTTAAGGAAATGAGTAGCACAAACTACTAATAAAATAAGATTTAAAAAAAAAAAAAGAGAAAGAAAGAAAATCAACTTACCAATACTATGAAATTGCCACCTCTGATGAATCCTTTCTGGGAGGAGCTGCAAAATTTTCTACAAAAAAACAGAACCCAAGGATCTGTGTTGCAGATATCGCACTCAGAAGACCAAAGTGCACTTGCACAAAGGCCACAGATCAGAAGGTGAAGGGTTAACTTAGGAAATTTCAACGGGTTGCATTAGTTGTGCCTATGGTGGAGTTGTAATTCCACCTTTATAGTGGCTTAAGCTAGGACGGTCAGCTGTGAACTTGCTTCTGTGGCACAGGCAAACATTTGCTTCAGCCTTCTCAATAGAGGGGTAATGAGCTACAGCAAAACAATGAAGAAAAGAGCCAGGGCAATAATGGTCTAACACCTCTCCAGCTAGATTAGAGGAAGATGATCTTCAGATGGTAAAAAACAGAGCACAGCCCAGAGTGGTGGTAGACACCCCATCCCTGGAAACTTTCAAGGCTACGTTGGACAGGGCTCTGAGCAACCTGATCTAGTTGAAGATGTCCCTGCTCATTGCAGGGGGGGGTTAGACTAGAATGAAGTCCCATCCAACCCAAACTATTCTATGATAACATCCAATCAAAAGGCCAAGAAGACCACAACTAATCAGAGATCGCATTATAAGAATCTCAAAGTGTACAATACATGGGGGGGTGGGAGGGGAGAGAGACCGCCACCTTAAAGAAATGAACTATCTGCAAACACAGAAAACATCTCTTTCCAGTTAAGACATCTTCCTGCAAAACTGCAAGTGAAATTTTTCCTCACACAAAGCACATATATACAACTCTAAGCAAAAGAAAAGGAATGCGGTTAAGCATAAAGTGTATTTCCAGGCAACTGCAGGATAGCTGTACTGTAATTATTCAACAGGACTTAATTCAAAGTAAAAAAAAACTCATAGAGGAATACTGAAGTTATCTTACCTCAAAAATAAAAAGAATAGAATCTAATTCTTCTCTCTGAGACTTGTGACCTAGATGCAATTAAAAATAAAATAGAAGATACACTTTCATTATCAAAAAAAAATTTAAAGAACATTGACAAAGATCCTTATATGTGTAAAACAAAACCATGCATTTCTACAACCACAAGAATTATTTTGCATTCCTTCTGCAAATAAAAAAAAAGTACATTTTCTAGTTACGGTTTAGAATAGTTACTTTCCATTATGGCATCAACAGCTGGTAGAGATTAAGCTACACAATATCTTGTTAAACAAAACTTAGAATAATTCTGCAGAACACAAAAGTACAACAACCTAGGAATTGTTATTTTGCAAAAGGGCAAAAACAGCTATCAGAGAATAAACTCCTTGCTCACCTCCGTGGCATACATATGGCATACATTGCTCTGCCTTTATTTGTAATGATAGTGCTTACATATATTTCTACGTAACTAATGTTGTCATTTGTGACCAAAGACACCATGCTTTATTTATAACACCCTGCTTTATTTTATAACAAGCACAGAGACAAAAACACTGTTCTACTTGAAACACTTACCTTTTTGTTTAAGACCTACTTCAATAGTCACAAAGTTTTCAAAGAACACATAATATATATGTGAGAAATGTAGGTCAAAAAACTGTTTGAGATCAATTGATTCTGCATTCTCTGAAAAAAAGAACAGAACATTGTTTTTATTTCTTTCAAATATTCAGAGTCAACCACCGCATACCATTATCCAACAGTAAGAACTGAAGATATTTAAAAGAAAAATTATTGTTGGTAAAGAAGTTCTTGAAGTTTTGATTCTTTCAAACTAAAGCTGAAGAAATTCAATATGGCACACCATAAGCACCTTGTGCTTTAAAATAGGAAGCAGCATCTTCTTGCATGACAGATATGCCTGCAAACCCCAGTGATGAACCAGAATTCCACGAGGACCAGCACTGTACAAATGAATGCTGTTTTAATTGTTACTATAATAGAAATAAAGCTAACAACCTGCCCAAACTCCACAACAGAAAGGCCATCACTGTCCCCAACTGTCTTAAGCTTAGTTGTTTCTAGTAGTTAAAGTGGGAGAAGGATGATAAGTGGGACCGCCTCTGCTCTGTAGAGAAACAGGTTGGGAGGAAGCAAACAGCAGTGCTGGATTCCCACTGCTGCCTCCTTGCTTCCTCCAAGCCCCAACATGCACTTTCCTTTCCGGTCTGGTCCAGTCTCCCATACTCCTTTGATTTCGTGGTCTCAGGAGACCAGAAACAGGTGGAAACATCATTGGGAGTGTAGACAGGATATGCTTTCTTGTGCATTCCAGTAAGGTTTCCAGACTCTCTTCCCACAGCCCCCCTAGATGGTTTTGTGCAAATTCCCAGTTAAAGAAATACATGATGATTTATCTAGATTAATGTGAAACTGACTGTTTAAAACAGTCGATTCTTTCAAGCCTTAGTACATACCAAACCAAAAGACGCTCCCTGTCCTGTTATTTAATTACATTGGACTAGAGAAACTAGGTGGACAGAACAATACTATGGAAGCACAGAAGAACAGGGAGACAGTATTTTATGGGGCAAAACTCTCCCCTTTCACAATACTGACATCAAACAAACAAACAAAAAAAACCAACCCCAAAACCATGAAGAGAGGCGAGGCAAACAAAACCTTTATATTCTTCACCAGCTCTATACACTGAGGCATCATCTTTCACTGCAGATATAGCTTTAAGTCCCCTTCTAATTCTTTATTGGATCATAGTTTTAGAATGATGTCAATCTTTATCATCTCACATGACCGGATAAACAACTGGTAGAATATAATGCACAGAAACAATCAGTTGAAAGGCTGGTCAAAAGCGTATTTTCAATTCTATTTTATTATGTAGTTCTACAGGTCTGCCAATTCAATTTTATCACAAGTCTTGCTATAAAAGTTTCAAACACATGTTCAGTTTTTGCAGTATCACAGTATGCTGCCAAGATCTTGCATAATCAGTGTGGTGGAGCCAGAGTGCTCTTGGAGAAGCCAGTGCTATATTGACACCTACGATCAACTCTTAAAGCAAGGCAGCTTAGCGAGCAATAAACATAGTGGTGCGGAGTGGCAAACAGGTGCCTGACCATCTACAGGATTACCTAAACTCCAGTTTTGCACAAACTGCTACACCACGTACAGATCAGCAGCTCAAGCTTAGAGTCTGAAATATTAAAGTAAGGACAAGAAAAAAAAAAAACAAAAACAATTCCACTTTAAACAAACTAGACTATGATTTTCAGGTGGTCAGGGCAAGTACATAGGAAACAGAGCTATGACTAGAGCATAGGCACCACCATTGTATCCACTCCCACTCATGGGGCAGAACCCTAAAGCAAGTTCTAGACTATGGACAAGAAAATACAGCAAGAGGCAAATCGAAAGGTTTTAAGACAGGAGGATTGAAGGGAGAAAGAAAGCAATGATTGAGACTTTCAGGAGAAAGGAGGGTGGCAGAAGATAATCTTTAAGCCTGTACATTTAACTGCTGTGCAGGAGCTACAGATAAAAAGCAGTGGAACGGTTCACTTGATGCAAAGGAACGGAAAACACTAGTTCCAATTACTAAAGAGATCGGAAGCAGTTAAACAGGGTCTCTGCCAGTCAACACACAGGAATGCTGCATTTTTGCAGGCACATTTAATGTTTCGTTTCCTGAAATAGGCCCTCATTCTTTCCCCAGACACGGGTCAACTCCGAAACAGACAAAAAAAACCAAGCCAAACTTATTCTTTAAAGAAGACTCACTCTTAACACAACAGTTCATAATTTTTCGACACACTATTCCTAGATTCTTCAGGAGCCAAGCTAAAGGCTTGCCCACATAACCAGGTGAATGGTGATTCTCATTTTACCACAGAATTACTGTGTGACACTTGCATACATACAACTGGCGCTGTGGTAAGGCATTCTGCCTTTCCAGAGTTCTGTTTGGGGGACAATTTCAGAGGATGATCTTTGTTTATTTATTTTGCATTCATTTATTTAAGAACAATGTGGTGCCAATGACCTCAGAAAAGACTCAGAGGAGCATTGGTAGACCTGTGTTATTATCATTAACGCCCAATTAACACTAAAAGCATCCCTTCAGAATATAGCTATAGCTTGGAAGAGTAGGATGAAAGTACAAAATTCTTTGGGTTTGCAACTTTTCTAGCAAATCCATTTCACCCCAATTTCTTCCTAAGAACTTGGTAGCGTAAATAAAAGCAAGTTTTTGGAATTCAAACGAACAGTTAACAAGTGAATTCTTGCTTTAAGTTCTATTGCTTCAGACAGAAGGAAAAAAAATGGGACATTTTATTTAAGAGGAAATAATATTTTAAAAATTGACTAACCAAAAGAAAACAAAACTCCCACCCCAAACTATTTCTGTTAATGTTGAAAACCAGCTTTCCTTCTAAGGGAGGGAAAACATACTTGTGCATCTGAAATGTTTGCCACCTAGAGTAAAAGACACCTTCTCCTCACATCAAGGATGCTTTTAGTGATTCAGTAAGCTGCTGGTCCAGACATTTGGAACCTCACATCGATCAAGGAAGTCTGGAACTCATTATGCATACCCGGACCAAGAATCACGTCAAGAGAGTGGAGGGGGGGGAAAAGGCAGATCCAGTATGGAGTAATGTAGACCTTAGAAGAGTTTGATTTGGAAATCAGCTAGTCTGGCCGCCTGTGTACATCATTCCATTCCACAGCTACCTCTAAATTGAACACAGTCCATGTGACTAATACATGGATGGAGAGACTATTGCTCTCCTTGATTAATTTACTATTAAAACGTATCACTTACCTATCAATTGATTCATCTTACTAACTTCCAGCTGTATGCTTCTGTTAATGCCTTTTTCATTAATCAAGAATCTGATTTTTTTTTTCCCCCTAACAAGAGTGTTTCTAAAACATTTAGTTCACCTTTATCCTTGTGATCAACTAAAGATACAGTTCTTAAATTCTCTCATCTTAAATCACTTTCTTCAACACTAGGTCATTGTCTCTTCTCTGTGCTCTCCCGAAGTATCACAAATGCTGCATAGAGAGGTAAAAATAATTTCCTCTACAAGGAGCATATGTGTGTCCTTTTCACACAACCTTGAACTGGGAATTTGCAGGAAGTTGCTTGTCTGCTTTGGCCACGTAATCTCTTCTGCCTTTTTAGGAGGAGACACATAGCCTTGTTTTTACGTGAAGTGGGATTAGGCATAAACGGGCTTTCCTCCCTAATTTACAGTTCATTTATTTATTTATTTTTAAACAAAAGAACTTTGTATTCTCCTACCACAGATTCATGTAACTAATGCAAACTAATGTATTCCTTGGGTTCTTGGTACTTACGCCCAGATTGGGGGGTGAGGGGAAGGACTCGAAAATAGTTCTGGCACCATATAAAATAGTTAGAAAAGTTTCTCAGAACGGGAGAGGGGAAAATGGGACAATACATATAGATTACTGAATTCCAACAATGTAAAAACTAAAGCTTCTACTGTACAAAGCACAGTTCCAGTACACTAAAATCCAGACTTCCAGCATCATTTATGGAAGCTGTTTGTCAAGAAAATGCAGTTCTCTTCATGCTTCACAAGAGCAAGAAACACAGATTTCTGATTGCTGAGTTTTCCTTAATAATTTTCTGTAACTTAAAAACTGCTGCAAATCTGATCTCTGCATTAACTCTGTGTGTTCAGTGGTGCTTTTTATTTTTTGTGGTTTTTAAGAAGAAAGTTACATTTAAGCACAAAGAGACACCATACAGGGCACTCTGTCCTTTTCTTCCTCCCATAAAACTTTTCTAAAACTAGCTTTAGTTTTTTCTAGGTTCAGCATTAAGAAGGTAAGCTACTTTTTTTGGTTTAAATTTTTGAAGTTGCACCCAGCTTACAGATTTCTGTTCTATTTTGATGCATGAAACAGAGAACCAAACTAAAAATGGAAGACTAGTTATCTAAGCGATTTGTATGACACTCAATACAAGAGCATTCAAGTACCCCGTTAACTGGAATTCATATTTCCATTAAACCCACTGAAACTTGGAAGTTCTAGTATTACCCCAACTTATAGACTGGAGCTGTAGCACCAAGAGTTAAAGGGAAAAAGAAAGTGGAAAAAAAAAAAAAAAGAAAAACAGAAAAAAAACCCACACAAAAACCCAAACACAACAAACAAAAAATCCCTCTACCTCTCCTACCAACTTCTATGCTTATGCGTGACTGTACTCTTAGGAACCTACTTTCATGTATTTTCAGACGGCCAGCTCTTTTGAAGGTTAATCGTTCAAAACTTTCTGAAAGGTTATGCTCTTTTCAAGTATCTGAGTAGATATTCACAGTGACCTTTTTAGGCAGAGAGGATTCTAGGCCGAAGTCTTGTAAAAAATTTGTTCTGCCACTGAACTCCGCCTAAGACTAAACCCATTTACTGCATGCCTTTTATTATGGTTCAATTATCAGCACATCACTTTTTAACCAGGAATAATTTGAATCCACAAAAGTATTTCACTATTTTAATAAAAACACAACCCTTCAATAGTACACATTAGAAGGGCACTATTTGAACAGCATATCATACTTAGAATTACAATGCAAAAGTACCACCTCAGTGAGCCTAAAAAAAATTATTTTGTCATATGTAAAACATGAACCAAAAGAAACAATACAGATTTTTACTGTGTATTTAAACTTGTAAGAGATCACCTGAGCAAGATTCTGCAAAGCTTACAAGTTTACACATACAACACCCCAGTCCTCTGTAGGAAGAGGATCTCAGTGGGCTTTAACTTATATTTCATACAATTCGCTTTCTCTGTTTATTTCGTTTTCTATATATTACCCTATAAATTATTATTATAAACTAATCTGTAAATCTGTGATGCCTGTTACATATTTATAAATTAGTTGAGATAGCAAATGAAATGCATCTATACTATTTAGATTATTGCCTACTGTATGAAATTAAAATATTATAAAGCAGGTAAACTGGTACTTTCCACACAGGACAGAACTTTACAAGGTGAACAATCAAAACACTGAGCTTAAAACTAAAACAACAACACCCCACCCCAGATCTTAGATATCTATTAACTTTTCTGATGAGAACATTAACATTCACCAGTTCACACATAGCATTGCAGTAATTTACCATAGCATTTAACAGAACAGTCTACACCATTACAGACCAAGTTGTGGTTAATTTTACCTTCGATTTTAAGTGTTTCAGGATTTAATAGTATGTTTATACATAAAGTTGTTATAGCACATAGCATAACGAAAACATTATCCTGTCTCATTCTGAGACTTACTGGCTTTTAAGTCACTTTCCCTCATCCTTACCCAAAAATAAAATACAAGTGACAACTGCGGCAAACAATGACCTGGAAGCCAGCCAGACTTCTAGTTCTATTTCTGTAAAACGGAGGCCCGCTATAGACTGAAGTGTTCGGTATCAGTTCTCATAACAAACTGGTGCCATTAGAAAGCAAGAGGTTTCTAAGCGCTCTCAATTTCAGTTAACGTACAAGCAAAATGGCCAACAGAACTTACTCGTTCTTAATACTCCAAGCTGGAAAATTTAACGGCTACTTTATAGCAAAACAGTACAGAGGTTCAGTTACATACGGACAGTCTCTTGAATAGAAAAGCATGTCATTTAGAAAGGTTAAGTGGAAAACCTCCGGAACTAACTGGTGGTTCTGGCATAGTTAACAGACTGTCAAAGCAAAAGAGACCTGATAACAAACCACAGCGTTTCAAATAGTGAGCTACAAATGCAAATCTATTAAACAAGGGCTTCACATTAGCCATTACTGTTTCAGATCACTAACAGCTATTTAACAAAAACAATTAAATTTTTTTTAAAAGGTGATTTTGTCAAAGAAAATATTATTGAGGTTTTTGCTACTGAAAAAGGCACACACTTCAAGAAATCTTCTAATGGACTTCTGTTTAGCATCAGACAAGTCTGAACTTGCCTGATCACCACCATCTTTTAGATGCAAACATACAATAAAAAAAAAAAATCAGGAATGAATAAGCATGTTAACGAACATCATCGACATACAAACTGTTACAAATTTCAACACCAGCGCTCTACAGGAATGAGCAGAAGCAGCTGACAGCTCTCCAGACTCATTCTTTCAGGTTACTTGCAGACTCCAGAAGAGTTACACTCGTAAACTTTTAAAAAAATGCTTCCATAACAACTCATGCATGTTCCAGAACTTAAGCTTTTCCTTAAGCAACTTCAAACACTTCTGTAGTAATGTACTTGTTTTCATTTTGAACTGCCACAAGCTAAACCCACACAGACCTTTCCTTTGCATCCAAGCGGTCAGAGCTGGCCCTTTGTCCACCCTGTGGCTTTGATCTGACTCCAGCCCTCACCCTTGCGAGCCCGCAGCGCTGGCCACTGCCACTCTCTGCAAGCCCGTGTAACATTAGCCAAAATCCTAAAGCAAAGCAGTTCTTCCCGCTTTTCCCCTGGCCAAAACAGAGCAGAATGGGTTCAGGGTTAAGTCAAGACTGACAGAACATCAAGTCTAATTTCTTAAACTGCGCTCAACCCACAGCCAAACCCATGAATTACAGCGGTGACATGTCCTCTGCAGTTAGAATTACCAGGAAAGAAAAAAAAAATAATCTACAACTCTTGCCAAAAATAATACAGCTTTGCACATCCACAGAAACTTCTGGAACAGTAATCTCCAAAGAAAATTCCAGGCAGCTAGTTTTGCTGTAGCTTCTCACTCGCCTCTCACTTTAACAACCATAAAACATTTTTCATTTATTATTGTATATAAGTAATATTATAATGAGTGATGTTGATGATGTGCAACACCAATGAATGGCATCCAGCTGAAGCATTAGGGCTGACTGCCAGTGAAACAGATTTCTTAAATTAAAATCCCTTTAGGCAAATGGAATCTCTCTTTAAGTATATTGTTTAATATTAAACAATATATCAGAACGGATGTCCAATGCAGCCTGTTCCATTCTGCCCAGTATCACTTGCCTTTTCCCTTTCAGAGATTGCTTACATGATATGTCAAGCACTAACCAACTAACTAACCAACAATAACAAAACAAAATAATAAAAAATACACTCCGTGCTGCAAATACTCTGGTCTCTTAGCATTGCATTTTACAAGCCTTGTCTCCATGGTTCCAGAGATACAAGCAGTGTTTTTTTAAGATAGCAGATGCAAATAAAATAATTTATGAGAAACAATATATTCCTTTTTCCTTTACTCTGGAGTAACGAATTACAGGCCTGTAACTCCTACTCTACAAAATCTGAAGAAGGAAAGAAAAAAAAAAAAAGAAAAAAATTATCGTAAGAGTTCAGCCCTAAAAGTAAAACTTAAACCAAGTACATTCATTTGTCTTGTTTGCACACAGTAAAATTATACAGAAATCATTAAATATTTAGAGGTTTTATTTAAAAAAAAAAAAACAACACAAAAACATATTAACATATTTACAAATTCTGACTGAAACTACATATTCAACAGGTAGCAGCAACATATTTGCTATCAAAACTAGAATAAAACAAGAAGTCAATATTGTTAACGTACGACATTCTGAAAGGGTCATGTATCTAGCTGCCTTAATTATTTACAGAGTTCTCAAAGCATGGTTTTAACAAAAGGATAAATCAAGCACGATTTGATGCTTGAAGAATTATTAGAACAAACTTTTATGAACTACCATTTTAAAACCACAGAATTTTAGTTTGATGATGAAGTGTTATTAAACAGTGTAACACTGATTATAAGAACAATGCAATATTATTTCCATGTTATTTTCTCTTAATGATCCTAAAAACTGCAATTAGCTGCTAACTCACTGGGGACTGCTAAATTTTTATTTTTTTTTTTCTGGAAAAATCACAGGCTTTGTTCTGCAGGCAATACGTAACTCCGCAAGGTACACTACGTGCCTCCATTTCCATCTGATCACACTTGCACTACCTGGGGCTGGCAGCCTTCCTTACAGCAGGGCCTGGCTGAGCCACTGACGTATGGACCACACGGGAATCCCATTAGACATTCCTGCTCGTGGTTGATATGCCTAAACCACCGCAGTAGCTCAGAGTAAACAAAACTGTTACAGCCTTTCCAGCATATAGAAACAAGACCCAAGAATAGTTTGATAAAAAGATCACACACTGATCAAGATGGCATTTGGGAACTGTGTCAGACTTAAAGGTACTTCCCAGAACTAAGGAGGAGAGGGAAAGAAAAAAGGGTGTGTGCGGAATGAACACTTCCCTACAGGAAGAAATTAATACACCTCAAAAGAATCAAATCTCCTAAAGCAGATAGTTCCAGCTGTTTCAAGAAAAATACCCCAGCAGGAAAACAGTGGAAAGCAGATTACCTCCACTCACGGACTGGTATGTCCCATGATATGAGACTTCAATCTCTTTCCAATTTTTCTTAGCATTTCTTAGCTATAAAAATATTTATTACTACTTGGAAGTCTCCTAAAGGCTTTAACCTCTATTAAAAAAAACTTATGCCTGTGACATGCATAAATTGGTCATGTATTATATTTACTTTAACAAATAATTTAATGAATTCTGAATTAGCCACCTGAATTTCACTGAATTTTCCTTGGTTCCTCAATTACAAAAAAGGCTGAATAGAGCCATACTGAAGCAGAGCAGAGAACCAACCAGAGACAGGACACTGGAGTGAAGTGGCAAAGAGCAGTCATCTACAAAAGTTTCAGAAAAACAAACAAACATACAAATGCATCTTCCCCAGTATGCCTAAAATTGATAGTTAGTCTAGCACTCAGGAGCTTCCCAAGCCAGAAATCTTTTACTGTAACTTCAAATTTGGTAGGCCTTAACAGACTTCCTGTAAACATATATGAAAAAGACTAGAAAATATTTTTCAGTATCTGCCCCTACAGAAATGGATTCCAAAGCCTTCAATGTCTTGTCACATTAAAGTTTTACTTTCGTCCGAATCATTCCCATCTCTAAATCTTCTATACACTGACTATAGCAATAAGAGTACTAAAGCTGCAATGATAGTTGATGTAATGGTACACAGCTGTTTTACAAAAACACAAAATTTTCTATATTCTTTATGCAGTCAGAATGATTTGCATTTTTCACTAAATTTAAACTGAGCTGTCACCAATGACAAGATACTTTTTCCTGAAACGATACAACTATGTTATCTTGTAAAAGGCACTTAAATAATTCCATCTAATGTACACTACTTTTAATTTGTTACAAATAAATGTCACTTGCCTTTGTGCTATCCATTCCCTCAGGTTCATATTAGGTTCTCTGAAACTGTCCGGCCTCTGCTGGTCTTTACTAACAACCACATTATACTATCTTAAATATTTTTTTATGATGCCCAACTTGCAGGATCCAACTGTCAACGTTTCACCAAACAAAATTTTTTTGGATTTCTCCTCTTTGGCTAATAGACAACCAGCAGTGTGTAATTCACAAGCACTCCGCCTCTTTCCATGACTATTTCATTAATTTAGCTTACTGGAGAACTGCTGTTTTGGATGCCTTGATAAAATAGAGGGAAATCAAACTGGTACTCCCTTTCCTCCCCTCAAGGCTTAACCGTAAATCCAACGCCACACTTCAGTGTACCACTGCTGAACTAAAGACTAAAAAGTACAGCAAAATGAAATTAACACTGGTCCAATACACGTTGCAGGCCTACTGAAAGGATTTTAAGTTTAAAAACAAGAGAAAATTCTCTCCTTCTCCTGGATGCCGAACAGCAGAGAATTCTCTTCTGGATAGCCTTTTAGTCTCCAATATGCAGGGGCTAAGAGCAATAAACAAGACAAATAATTTTTCATTCATAAAGATGCTGAACAGAGCTGAACTGAGATTTCCTCCCTTTTCCCCTTGGATAGTGCGTTGGCAATAGCTAGCTTGGATCCCCTGAGCACATGGACACGTGCCAATTGTTATGCTGGGGGAGTTGTCACTGAAGCAAAAAGATAAACAGGAAAATGCAGCACTACGCTGCTCCAGCTGCAGGATGGTGCTCCATGCAAAGCCACCTCAGGTAGCAGTCTATCTCATGTGGTTACATTTTTTTTTTTCACCTGGTCCTGCAGACGAGTCAAAGCAGCAATTGGAGAAGAAAGGGCATACAGCTTATGCTTTGAAAGGCAGTTTAGGGAGCAGAGAAATTTAAGGAATAAGGCAAGGAGGTGATCACAGCAAAAGACAGACTTCAAATAGTCTGCTATATACTTCTCTTGCACTACAGCAGGAACACGCAGAGAAACATCCTACTTCCCCTGCCCCCAAAAAAGACCTTATTTTGTACCTCGTGCATCTAAGAGTATCTGCATAATGACAATATCTTCTAGATGCATCCAAGACAGACAAGTTGAAGAGTACTGTTACACCTTTCCCAACTTACAGAGTCAAATACTGTACTCTCCCAAACTTAGAGAAAGGATGTGTGAGCTGTGCTTCAGTGGCTGAGACATACACATGTGCTGGGGGAAGAAGGGGAATGGCCACCACATGAAAACATGCCTCAGCAGATTTAGTCTGTCCCACAGCCAGTAAGCAGAAACCTTAGATTAGATAAGAACGTCTGCTTGACACAGAGCTCATGCCTTGCATCTTACAGAATGCACCCAAGTATTAACAAAGCTGAAGGAAAATCTTATAAATAAAAGACAAGCAACAGAAATACCAAATCTAGAGCAGATCTCGTGAAAATCACGCAGATTGTTTTGCAGACTAAAGCAAAACTAGAAATAACCAACATACTTTAGCCAGGAAACCTAAATTCAGAGAGGTACTTGGTTTCTTTACAATGCTCTTTCCTCTTAAGTTTCAACTGATGAAGTAGCTAAAAATAAATACAAAACATAAAGCAAGCCACAACTGGCTCAGTACAGCTAGTTAAGAAGAGCGGTAACATTCTGAGTGAGGCAAGAGGATAAATCTGACTACTGAAGTGTTTTGAACAGCTAGCTACCCAACTATTCTCCATTTCAAAAGTCTAACTAATTATTACGTTGCAGAAAATAAGTCATGCAGCAGCAGATGCCGCCATACGGGAACACCTGTTCCTTCAACGACCAATACAAAAGAAAATGGGAGCATTAACCGTTTTCCCTTGAAAGGGAAGGATCCAGCTTTGGATGCCAAGGATAGGTACTTAAATACCCCCAAACTGTGGGCAGAACCCAAAATAATCCATTCAGTACTCTGTGCTAAATACAGAATGCAGTTGTCCTTGACCCAGCGCTGTTCACATGTCGATAAACTGTCAGAAGTAACACATGCATTTACAGAACTGAAGGGCCCAAAAGACGCTCTGGAGGAAAATTCTTTTTTCAAGGACAGCTTGACGACAAGGACTTAGATTTTTACAAACATGCAACTAACAGATATTTTGGAATGGTTAACTCTGGGTGTCTTTTTTCCCCACTGTTTTTTCATTAGAAATTGTGATTATGTGCAATAATTGCCTAATTCACTGGTCAGGTTAAACAGCTGCTCACATGGAGCTGCGGCAGTACTTAAGTGCTTATTTTCCCTCCTTGACCAACCGGCAAACCAAAAGTGCTTTCAGACGAGCTGTATGAATGCTCATCTACATCTACTCCAGTGCGTACTTACTGTTGTAGCTCTTACCTTGAGCACATACACGAACATAAGTTGTTACTGTGAGCATTTAGGGGAAACAGATTAGAGCCACAGGCACCATTAGGACTCACCAGCCCCTTCTATTCAAGCCTACCGAGTCAGCAGCATCGATGCAGCTCTAGAGAATAATCCACGGGCGAAGCACACCAGCTTTTCGCCTCCACCCGCGGTTGCCAAATGAAAGCCACCTTCTTTCAAAGGCGGTGGAAACGGACGTGCCTCAGTACAACAGCGGGGAGCGAAGCCGCCCCCGCCGGGACCAGCGGCCCCCGGCACGCAGCCGGAGCCCCGCCAAGCGGGGGCCCTCCCTCCGGCCGCGCTGCCCTGCCGTGCCGTGCCATGCAGGGGGGAGGCTGGGCTGACTGGGGTCTCTCGCCGGAGCAGAGCCCCGAGCCCGCCTCCCGCTGGTCCCTCGAATCTCCCGGTCCTTCCTACTCCGGGACTCGGGGCCAGCAGCCAGACGGACTCCCGAGCCGTGGCCCCTCGCTCCCTCCCTCCCCTCCCTCCCTCCCTGCCGGCCGCCTCACCGATGAGGACGCGCAGGTGCTTGAGGCGGGTGAGCGGGTCCTTGCGGGTGTCCAGCACCTTCTGCGTGGATTTCCGCACGTCCCCGTGCGGCTTCTTGGAGAACATCCCGCCGGGCCCGGCCCGGTCCGGCCCGGCCCCGGCGCCGCGCTCCAGAGGCGGAGAGCGGCCTCCAGATCCGCCCGCACCGGGGCCCCTACATAGCCAGCGGCGGCAGCGCCGCCTCCTCCTGGCTCCGGCTCCGATGCGGCGAGGGTGGAGGGGCGCGGCGCGGAGCCAACTCCCCGCGGGCCCGGAGGGGGGCCGGGCCGGGCCGGGCCGGGCCTAGACTCCCCCTTCCTCCTTCTCCTCCCGCTGCTTCACGACAGCCGTCAGGTGCGACCCCAGGCGTCCCTATGGCAACCGCGCCGTGACGTCACGGCCGGCGCTCCCCAGCGCACCTCCGAGGCGCGGCGGCGGGCGGATGGACGGGGCTCCTCCCTCCCTTCCTCCAGCACGGGAGGGGCAGCTGCCTCTGCCCGGGGCTGTCACGGGCCTCCCGGCCAGAGGATGGAGAGCCGGCACCGGAGCAGCAGAGCCGCGTGCTCGCTTCGGGAGCGGGCAGCAGCGGGTGGTGCGGGAAGCTGTACTTCAGCTATTTGTACGTAAAATACAAAGTTATCCCATTGCAGCGCTACTTCTGGCTATACAGAAGCGTAGTGAGGTATAGGGGGGAATCCCGTGGGGAATAAGGAGATAAAATCCAGGCGGTGACTCCAAGCCTTTACTCACGACGCCTCGGTTGGGCAGCCGCAGCGCTGTGCCTCGCCATTCCTCATCCCACACCGCTCCTCCAAGTGCGGCAGCTCCTCACCCCTGGCTCCTGCCCATAGTCCCTTCCCACTTTCCCTGCCTGCGGCATGGAGACCTGACCATCACGGATGGCTGGGTCCAGCCCCACGCTCTGGGGCAGCCTCGTTTCGTCTGCGTAGGACGGCCATGGCCACGCTGCTCCTACAGCAAAGCCAGAAGCAGGCTCAAGGGACAGCATCTGTCCCCGTCCCGCGCATCACCTCGCCAGCCAGGCCTGCCACAACCGACGGGATATGTACGAGATGCCACATAAACTCTACCACTGAGGGCTCAGTTCATAATATTGAAAAAGCCCAACGTTTCTCCAAAAAGCCTGACTTTAGTTTACAACCGTGAAATTTATGAAATAGAGAATTCTTGGACTTTCCAATAGACATGTGCTGTTGTGTCATTTAAGATTCATGATTTCCAGCATCACTTTGCTTGGACGTTTTTAAGTAGTCCCTAGTGCTCACTTTTGCATTGAGGATATCCAGTTCCCCCAGCTAAAAGCCTGATTACAACAGCTGGAGTTTTTAATATTGGCAATATTTAACTATTTGAGACTTGTTATAAATTGTAAGAGTTGTCAACATTTACGTACCTCTTAGATAAATAACACAACCCGAGTATTTAAATGCATGACCAGTAACAGCTAATATTACAAGCAAAAGGGCAGCGGGATTTAGTCAGCAGGGCATCAGTGATGGAGTCAGTGTCATCTCCCACCAATGTGGTCTGCCCCAAAGCATCTCAGATTCTACCATCTCTGTAAATGAGATCTGAAGATTAGCAATGTTAGGTAATAGCTAGTATTACAATAATTTATTTTACCGTAAGGCAGTACATTTTAGCTTTCTAAGATCTGATAACAATACATTGATTTATGTGCTTTGCTTCCTAAATTTCGTGAATTATAAGGACATTTTTGTATTTTGTCAATCTTTAAAAGATATCTTTTCTTTGGAGAATTTGCTTGCTTTTCTGATAATTTTTTGGTCTTTAACGCAAGACACAGCTTAAAAGTAATAGATAAAGACCTCACCAAAATATTAAATGAGAGGAGGGAGTGGTGTTAACTGAGATAATAATGGCTTCTCCAGAGAACCTCCTTGTGCAGGGCACACCAGACAGGAAGGGCATGTTCTATGCACAGCGAAAGCCGTGATTTTGCAAAGGCTTGACTTTCAAGCATGTGACTTCAACGCTTTGATTATGCATGGAGGACAAGGTTAGAAAATAGCAGGATTAGTTAGGGAGGGGTTAGGTTCTGCTGCATTCCAGGCGGCTATTACTGTACCCAATTCTTTGCTTTTGCACCTTGAAAAAAGAACTTTTCAAACATTTTTGTTCAGCTGTAAGGACACCCCCCATAAGTAAGTTTAACTAAACTTTTAAAGGAGTAGGGTAGACAACTAAGTGCTGCAGAACTCTTTTCTCCTTCTTTTAACCCTCTCTACAGGGCCCCATAGGGCACTCAAAGTAGTGGGGGCAACTGGGTCACACTCGTACCATCAATTAACTTCTCACAATTCATCTAGGATTTATGATTTCCAAAGAATTCAGCTGTTGCCAAGTACTACAACTATGGGGGTTGTCTTGGTTTTGAGAAAGGTGCCTCTCTAAATTGCACCCTGGGCATTAGGATGGTGTGTTGCAATCCTCTGGGTATGTGGCTTTGCCTGTGCTACAGTATTCCTGTTTGGGAACCATCCTGAGTAACACATTTTTAGTTAACTTAACTGGCAACTATTTACTTTGAGAAAAAGACCACCAAACCTAGATATTTAAGGTTTGAATAGTCAAAAACAGGGTTCTGTACTGTTTGGTACTCTAGTGTAACATATTGATACTGGAGATGTTGGACACTTTGACCAAAGCAGTCAAATATCAGGATCCTGTAAGATGTTTCTAATATTAGAAGAATGGAACAGCTAGCTGTTCCTTCAACAAAATCCTGTTCCTCTGCAAAAAAGCACAAATTCCCATTTCATTTACACAACCCCATAGCTCACAGATGAAATGTGTAATCTATATGCTTCTGTAATTAAGGGAAAGAGCTCTTCATGAGCTAATACTCGCCTGTGCAACCAATTCTTGCTTTATTGCTTTTTTTTGTTAAGCAGTGCATCAGCATTAATACCTTTGTGTGAGCATCTGGTACAAAGTCAGAACACTGCAGTCTTTCCAACCACCAAAGATCCCAAGCTTGAATAAATTTTTCCATGAGCTACAGAATTAATGAAGCCAGATGAGTCATGAGTCACCTCCTTTCACAACCACAAACCTTCCTCTGCTTAGTCCTCCCCTACTTATTTGAGATGGGCAAGAGGCCTGACTGCCATTAAGTCCTGACTACGTGTATACAGGTTGGTGAGCTGACTGCTGCCTCTTGGATGGGTAAAAACTAAGTTATGTGTTTCCCTCTGTGGGCCATTAATAGGGGTTCTTTGTTCCAGATACTGTTTCACAAAACACACAGAAACTTGGTATCTTTAACACTTGTGCTCTTATGTAAAATTAGATCTCAATTAGGCAATGGCTTCAAAAGTAGCAGGGAGAGCGCAAGTGAAGAGAAACCCAAACCAAAACCCAACGCAACAATCATTACCTAAGCTTTATTTTCTTAACTAGGACTGTGTCAGCCATGCTTAAAGAACAGAAGGTAGATATGGCCTATTGTGATGAGAAACTTTCGTACCTGTGAAAGTTATTTTCAACTGGTGTAACGATTACTAATTCCTGGCCAGCGGTGTCAGAGAATTTAGACTTTTGCTGTGCAAAGTCACCTCCAACTCACCATGTTTGTGTTCTAATGTAAGCACTAGCACCCTTATCTGATATGAAAGAGGTTTTGAAATGTGAATACACTAACACAGTGGCAGTTACAGCAACTACTTTTTTTAACTGAAAGTGCTCAAACACTCTCTCTCAACCACGGAGATGTTTTCTTTTTCTTCCCCAACTTATGAAATAATTTTGCAATATTGACAAACCCACAAAAGAACTTCCAGAAGAGAAAAGCCCTGCAGAAACTCTGCACGTCTGCCAGCTTCTAGGGGAGAGCCAGTTTTGCAGAGATTGTTTCTGTTTTATCAAAGGAAATATATTGCCCCCAATCTCTCCCCTTATCTCACCTGCAGGAGTAAGCACGGTCTTTTAGAAATAGTCATATCATTTTGAGTTTATTTAGATTAGTAGTTTTGAGCTTACTTTACACCATTTGCAGCATATGCCAGAATATCTTGCGTAGATAATATATGAGCTGAGGGAGGAACATGATCCAATAGCCTTCAAACATAGATAGCAGCTTGCACACCGTGACCACTCCTTTAACTTGGTGCTGACCTTGTCCTGCAGGAAAAATAGTCTTTTCAGTGTTCTTGTGACCCAACTCCTAAGTATTGCACTTTGAAATTGGGAGTGAAGAATCAGATTTAATTTTATAGATCATCCAGTGTATCATTTCTTTGTGATACCGGAAAAAACCTATTTCAAGTGACATAATTTGGTTTGCCAGAGTTCACAAACACCCCAGTGCTACCACTTCTTTCTTAACCCATACTACAGGTGAGGCCCAAGAACTGCCTGAAACCTCACACGTATCTTCCAGATAAATTTATCTCATGATTCTTCTTTCATCGTTAATAACACATACTGATAGACCTGGCGAATATGTTGATGTCCTGTCCCCTTTGGAGGACCTCACCCCCCACAATCAAACTTGTGATGACCAGTCCAAGGCAAACTGCATCTTTGATCTGGGAGAAACTCCTAGTGAGAAGATAGTTCAAACTCATTAAGATGTAGTGCACTATATTGGATCAAACACAGTAAATGCTCTTTTGTCCTTGCTTCTCCTTGAAGGTTTCATCTTACGAAGGTTTTCATCACACCTGTGTCATACTGACTCACATTATGTATCTTTGGCTTCTCTCTTTACAACCCTCCCCTTGTTAGAAATACTCAGTTACTACGCAGTTACTCACTACAACAAAAGCTGCCAATCAGGTTGATAATCAGAAAGCTAGTAACTGCTTTTCAGATTCTAGAGTGATACATGTTTCTACTCACTGTCTCCATTCAACAAATTAGTTGTAAAATTACAGCTCTGCTTCCTAGCTTTTTCTGAAGATGTCTGGTCTAATAGCCACCATGCTTGTGCCAGGTTCCACTTTTCTCTGTGTTTCACAGCTGTCATTCAATAGCCAGATTCAGATTATTGGTTTATGTGCCCAGATTAAGTCCTAGGAAGCTGATGCCTGCATTTCCAAGCTTTTCCTCTTCATACGTGTGAGTTCCCATCTTCAATCATCTCTCTCTTTCCCAAACTGGGAAAGGGGATTTCACCATCTGTCAAGGTCTGTGCTGGCCAGCATTTTATTTATGATTGTTATCATGTCCAAATTTTTCTCAATACCAGCTTTCAACAGAATTGCTAGTTTTGAATTTTACATTGTTGCCAACTGTCCCTGTTAATGGACTGTGTCTCTTTCTAATTGTTCAAAAATAGCACATACCAGCTGTTAATCCCCACTTCCCCATTAAATGCAGAGCCAAGCTGATGAGGACGATCACAATCACCTCCTTCTTAATGACTCTTTCACTCTGATGAAGGGTATAAGTCATGATCCAGAAAAAAACATAGCTTTGTGGGCATCTCATGCTTCTTTTCACGTACCTTGATAAAATGGTCAATCCAGTCCTCTGGTAGCTGACTGGATTCCTAGCTGGTATGTACACACAGTAAGACACAAATCTTTGCAAGTCCTCTAGCAAGCCAGACAGAATGTTTTCTTTCCCCCCTCCTTCTAGCACGCATCTGGCCCTAGACAGCCAATTAAGATAGGTGTTCCCACTTTATATGTTAAGGGTTTATAGATTATCTGATTAATCATATTTCTGGGAACAAATTATAAAACGTCGCTAGCACTGTGCCACCATATGTAGCTCCGGGCAATACCCTTTTCTCTTAGCTTTTCTAACACTCCATTTGGACAGTCAGATTAACTTCAACCAGTAACTATTTTTTTTCTCCTCAAGACACTAGATGTTTGTATTGCTTTAGGTGGGTATTTCCCCCCTCTCCTGGCTACAAACAGAATAGAAGCAGCATGTAAAATCATGTATTTCTAAAAAAAAATAATTCTGGCTCAATTCCCCATCCTGGTTGCTGATTTCCATCGTGGCATGGGAACTTTGATTTCCTTCTGGGGCTTATTTTTAGCTCCTTTAGACCTCGTTCCAACTGTTTGGAAAGGAAATTACAATCAGTCCAAAGGTTTCCTGATTTCCTGACATTCCTTTCCCTGCAACTGTTTCCAGTATTTTTTTCTAGCCCAGAGCATTTGATTTCTAGTCTTTTTATCTTGCTAGTCCAAAGGGCAACACTTGAATTTGGGATTATTAGACATTTTTTACTTATGGTTCCTTTTTGTCAAATCCCCATGGATTCTCTGAAGAGAAATTTCAGATCCAGTTTGTGAAATTCACTGTTTTCCTTTGGGGACGTCTCCAGCTCCTGTTTCAGGCCTCCTCCTAACTCCTTTCGGCCATCTGAATATCAGGCACCCCTACTAACACTTTTTCCACGTTAGCTGGAAGGAATACCTGCTTACGACACAATTTCTTGGTGACGGTCTCTGGAAATTTTCCAAAAACTCTAAGAACCGGCGCTCAGCCACATGTTGGGGTCCCGCAAAGCGGTTCCTAGAGAGGGAAAACCCGAGGGCGAGGTCAGTCGCTGTTGCTCTATTCAATAACCAGAGCCATTATAATCACCCCAGCCCCTGTCCCCTCCGTTCTCCCACCTTCCCCGGGGCTGGGGGCAACCCGGGAACCCCCCCCCGCCCGCCGGCGCAGAGCATGCGCCGGGCGCGGAGCATGCGTGGCCGCCCCCTTCCCCCGGCAGCGCCGTGCCTTTCGGAAGGCTGCAGTCCTCTCAGAAATCGTAGGGGGTGTTTCCTGCCCTGTGCTTAAAATGATAAAAATCGCCATGGGTGCGGGGGAGGCAGTGCCAGGTTCGGCTGGGTCCCCAGGCAGCCACAAAGCCAGAGACAGCAGAACCAGAAGAGATGGAGCTTGCATAGTGAGGGGTGGGGAGGTGGTTAATTTTGTCTAATATTTCTCTCTCTGTGAAGAGGTGGCACACCTACACGCGCTCCTCTTGGTGGAGATACAGGGAAATGAGTTGCTTTGGGTATACAGAGATGTGGGAGAAAAGAAGTGACTAACGTACAGTGCTGGTTGTTGTGGGCGAGGTGGGCAGCTATTGCCATGGAGGTAGAAGTCCATGGGGAAGCTCAGAAGCTATGAGCTGCCTTACAACGTAACAGGCACAACATCCTTCTGGACTGTGGGGAGTGACTAAGCCTGGATCTCTCAATATGAAGAAGTGCCACTGCTGGGTAAATACAACCTTAACGTCACTACAGCAGCACATCATGTCACTGGGACACGCTCTACTGGACCTTCACCTGGCCCAGACGTCAGAAGCAAGCCCGTGGCTGCACAAGCAAGCTTGCCTTTGCCCCAAAGATACTGCCCGTGCTTACCTGCAGGCCAGAGGTGACTGTGTTTCATGGCTTTTGGGGATCCCTGGCAGACTTTCCTCTGCATGCATACGTCCTGAGGTGAAGCTAACCTCATGGCAAGGGGACAGCTGAGACAGCTTGCCCCAGTAAGCACCATTCACCTTCGGTACATCTTACACAGCACAATTAATGGCAGTAGGTGAATGAACGGTAAAGTACTGCCACTCAAAGTCAGAAAACCTACCCCAACCCCACACAAATTACAGCGTATCCGCTTAGTCCCTTCTCAGGCCTGCTCTCACGGGTTGCTGTCATCTTTAGGGGACCGACTTAAGCCTGATTTAATTTAAAGCGTATTACAGAATGTGAAACTGGGGTAGATGCAGGTTCTGGTGGGGAGGTCGCTGTTGACAGGGACCTCTGTCCCCTGGAGCCCAAGGGGGAGGCGAGGGGCAGGCAGTGGGGCCGCAGGGGACGCCTTGCCAGGACGCCAAGCTGCCGGGCAGCAGCCGGGGTGGGGGGGTTGCCAGGCGGGCGGCGCGGCCAGAGGTGAGGTCCCCGCGTCCTCCCTCCGCTGTTCCGGCAGGGAACGGCAACGGTCGAACCCCCGGCCCCGCAGGCCCAGCTCCCCCGCCCAGGCCACCTGCGGGGAGACGCGGGCAGGTGCGACGCGCCCCTAACTCTGCCTGACCGCGACAGAGCACCTCAAGTGACGAGCGGTCCCGTGAATGCCCGCGGACGGGGGCGCGGGAAGCTCTCGCTCCCCGCCGGCCCCTCACGGTCCCCCCGCAGAGCGGCACCGCCCTCTTCTCCCGCCCCGCCCCTCCCCTCTCCGCTCCCGGCGGACGACAATTCCCAGAATGCCCCGCGCGAGGGAGCCACGCAAGCCTGCTGGCGGGGCTCGGCCAATGGGAGGGCGCGGTGGGCGCCGGGCGGGGTAGGTTGCGCGGGCGGGGAGGGGCGGGGCGGGGCTGAGAGGCCGGTGGCGGCAGCGGCGGAGCGGCGGCGGCGGGAAGGGCTGTCCCGGGGCTTGGCGGTGGGGTGGACGATGCCGGTCCATTCTCGGGAGAAGAAGGAGAACAACCACGATGAGATGGAGGTGGACTACGGGGAGAACGAGGGCAGCAGCTCGGAGGAAGAGGAGACCGAGAGCTCGTCCGTGTCCGAGGAGGGGGACAGCTCAGGTACCGGCGGCCGCCCGTGGGGCAGCGTCCCTGAGGGGGGACCGCGGCCGTTCCCTCAGCGCCCAGCGCGCTGCTCCGGGGGAGAGACCGGTCCCGCCCCCCCCCCGGCTCCGGTGGCTGCCGGTGCCCACCCCCGCCGTGACCCCGCCCCCCCGGCCCGGCCCGGCCCGGCCCTTGGCTCGGCCCCGCGGCTGCTCTTCGGGCCGCCGGCCGGGGGGGAGGAAGGTGGTGGGCCGCATGGGGATTGCAGCGCCGGCTTACCCTGAGCCGCCGGCTCCGGAGCCGCCTGGCACCCGGGCTTGGCGGACCGGGCCGCTCCGCTCCGTGTAGGTGCTGTGGGTTGTGCCCTGCTGGGCTTGAGTGCATGGCCCGCAGCGGGGTGCTCGCTAGGGTCTGCACTTAAAGACTGGCATACATACATACATACGTGTGCATGCATGCACATGTGTGTGCTCACATATACATATGTATTTCCTTGTATGCAAAATCGCGAATTTCAGGTAGATGTTTTGAGGCCTGCCTTTGAGGGGGCATTGGCAACCCTGTTGGTGCCATTGGCATTTTTGCAAGGCATTTCAACCTCTACTCTGCTCTACTCCTTTTTTCATAGCTTCCTCTGGACTGCAGGTTTTGAATGATATTAGTAGGTGAAAACAAACTTTAAAAGGATTACTTTTTCTGTGCTCAGTTTCCACTGTGTTAAAGAAGGTTATTATCTGTTCAAACTGCCCTTGTAACTACAACGGGTAAGTTACAAAATGGTCACTTACTGGGAAGCGTACTGGTCATCAGATGCATAACACTGCTGCTTTGAAATCACCGGGGCTCCATAAGTAAGCAAGCTCCATAAGCAGGATCTGTGTCACTAGAAGGGCTAGCTGAAAAACAGTATCTGTGTTCAGTGCTAGCTATGGTCCTAACTTGTGTTTCTGTCAGTTTAAGTGATTTAGAGTGGTCTGCTGGGATCTTGTCCCATGGCTGTACTAGCACATTGACTTATGGCACAAGCGCCGGGCTTGGCACAGTGGAAGGAGTGGGCCGCCATGAGCTAGACAAATTACACAGCTGTGAAACTATATTTTACATATGTTGGCTTGTGATTGATTTATCCGTGTGCGTTAATGTCCTTAATGTACAATTGATTCTTCATTTTTGTTTTTAAAAGATCTGGGAGATCTTGAATGTTAAGTCCTGTGGCTTTTATATTCGCACTGACTGATGGAGTTCAGGGAAAGCCCTGCTATGGTGGTTCCATATGGACTTGTGGAGCTTGCCCTTGTCTGGGCTAGCAAGGTACTGGAGCCCCACAGGTATGGCACAGAGACAGCCAAGCTGGCTCTGCAGAAGTAGAGTGAAGACTTTACTAGTGCTCGGAAAGTGTGGCTGCCACACTGGGAGAGAGTATATCGCTCTCTTAGACCTTGATCTGAGTTAATACTCACTCTGTACCAGAGCTGATCCCCCAGTAAAGGCCTTGATTAATCCACAAATCCAGGTAATCTGACCATGGTTTATACAGACCTTCCTGTGTTTTGGTTGGGTTTTTTTTCCCCCCCTTTTTCCCCTTCTTCTCTCCCATCCCCCCATGCCTTTGAACTGGCAAGTATTGCTGATTGAACCCCTTTTTAAAAGTTAGGCTGCTGGTCCATGGCTGTCCACCTGGATCGAATTGCTGGCTGCCACTGTCCTGCTTCTCGTCCTTACCCACCCTTCCTGGTATGCTGTGTCTTCCTATCCCCTTTCTTGCACTGTCTTCAATGCTTGTTGGGCCTTTGTATGCTAAGGTGTCAGAAAAATAACCCATTAAAAAGGTAGCTAGTGAAAATGTCTCAGTGAAGAGTCTGATATGTAAATGGGAGGTGCTGAGGACTATGTACAGCAGTGGTTAGATAGACCGCAGCTCAATAGT
Source organism: Rissa tridactyla (assembly GCF_028500815.1). Lineage (NCBI taxonomy): Eukaryota > Metazoa > Chordata > Aves > Charadriiformes > Laridae > Rissa > Rissa tridactyla. The sequence goes on along the minus strand of NC_071469.1, from coordinate 31,394,001 downwards.
AGCAGAAGTCATAAATTGCAATTTTGTGAGAATATGTAAACACCTCCAACTTAAATCAGTTAACTGGGCACCTACACGTTTTTGTGTATTTGGGACTAATGATTTGCACAAGAGGTCTCCTGGCGCAGGGAGTTCTTTAGTTCTGGGCTGTTCTGTCATCTTGCCTAATGCAATACTATACAGGAGATCTCTTCAATCAGTGAGCTATGGACCACATCCAGGGGCTTGAAAAAGTCATCAAAGTTATTATAAACATAGTGATTTTATTTGTGTCTGGATTAGCAACTGATTTGGCAAAATAAGAATAGCGAAGAAATGGTTCTGAGTAGATAGTGCTGAGGCCCCTGCACCTCCAAAGTAGTTAGGATTTATTTCCAATTATGTAGCCTTTGTTTGGAAGCTGCCTGGAGGACGAGTCATTGTTTCAAATCTTTGCGTTCTCCGTAGGTGTTGGAACGCATTTGATGAGTACCTGGAATGAAGCTTTGGGTTTACCTTGGTAGGAAAAGAACTCGGTTTGTGTTCACCAAAACTGCTGCAAACTGACCCAGTGCCTGATAAGCTGGACCAGTCATGGGACTGGCTTCAAAGCTGTACTGTACTGAAACTTGAATGTGTGCACAGCTTTTATAAACAGTTGGTCTGTTGTTGGTGGAGAGTTTATGGATACAATTACAGATCTGCTACCGAGGAAGGCTGATCAGTCCTTCCTTACGCCTGTTCTCTCATAGTGATTCTGTTGGAAAACAAGGCCAGAAAAACGTGCTTAAACTGCCTGGTTGTTCTGATGAAACCTAAACTAGGCAGCATCTCTGTCTGCTGGTGGTTATGCTGGAAAAAAGGTGAACTTGAGTGAGGGTACCAGGGCAAGCAGCTGGAGGTAATCATATTTTTAAGTTGGAAAAGCATATCTGATTACGTCCTTGTTTGCACAGCAACCTTCTCTGTTCCTTTCAGACGTGACTATTGAAAGCATGCTTCAGTTCTTTTATTATCAGAATTGTACATGGACGAAAAAGGGAACACTGTATTTTGGATGATAAATTAACGGAGATGGCTTTTGAAGAAGTTCTGATATATGAAGTTTGTTACATCTTTGAGGGGAAAACAGAGAGAGTGTAAAGGAGGAATATACAGGCTCGTTGGGCAGTAGGTGGGTGAGACACAGGGCCGTGAAGGACTCCTTGATGAGGTCCAAGAGCAGCACTGCAACTATAACCAGTACTTATTTAGTCCATCTTAGCCTACCAGTTTGTCTTGTAGATAGATGCTGTCTGAGAATGCCCTTTCTTCATCTCTTACTCTAGCTAATCTGTATGACTAAAAAAGTGACACTTTCTGTGTGAGAAAGGAAGGTTGGTACAACAGGTGTAGATTTAACTCTCTCTCCTCCAGCTCACTGGCTGTGGTGTAGTGAGAATTGTCTCTGTTAGTTCCAGCTTTGAAGTTTGCTCTCTTTCAAAGCTTGCCCTCGCTCCGGTTTGTAGTTGTGCTAATTGGTATTTTTAAAGAAAACTGAAGTTTACATGTCCTCAGAGACACTTTGGTTGATCTTTATTCAAGGCAGATAATTCCATGGTTTCACCCTTGTCTTGGTTTCTTCTGAGATTAGGGAGGAGGAAGAGGAATTGTGTTTTAAGTGAACGTAGTCTGTGAGTGTTTCTTTAAAACAATACAAGAAGCTCTCCAGATAATTTCTGTTGCATTCCACAGAGAAATGCTTTTAAGGGAGCACTTAAAAAGTGATGATTAAAGGAAATTATATGCTTGTCTCAGTGTCTTGACAAATATGAATGTACTCCATGGAGGCGTATTGTTCCTACAGACATAAGATGATTAGTACCTCAAGAAATAAGTCTTAATTAAAATTAGTAATAATAAGAAAAAAGATTTTGAGGGAAAGGTGTTTTTTTGGTTAAATTTGTCATTTGCTTTACTCGCATTCAGCCTTCTTTTTTTTTTTTTTTTTCCCCAGTAAATGCTTGAGAATACAGAAAGTGCAGTTAGAAGAAGCATAACTTGCCCTTGAGAGCTATCATTGTTTCTGTCCTGTTCCTTTTGATGCTAGTGTTTAGTGGAGAGTTTTTTATTGACCAGGATATAGAATAGCGTATTAGGGATGAATAAAAAAGCCACAAGTTATGCTTACTATCCCAGATGAAAATTTGGACATTTTTAGAGCCCTTAATATAGGCCACAGCTTATTAAAAAAAGCTATTTTAGGTGCTGTTATTTTTAAGTACTATGGGGGTTTTTGTCTTTCAACCAGGCTGCCCTAGTTACTGATTTGAACTGCTTGAATAAAGTAGGAAAAGAATGACTATGATTTTGGAAGTGTTTAAAAGCACCCTAAATACTTTGTGCAGTATGAAACTTCACAGGAAATCTGAAGTATTGAGAAAGGATAGGCCTATTAGCAAGCGTTTTAATATGAAATGAGGAATCTTTTGTCTCCAGTGATGTAAATTTTCAACTGGAAAGCCATGAGATTTGATCTTAAAACCTCTTACTCTTTCAGTACTGCATATTCCCCAATCTGTATGTTGTTTAAGGTCATGGGGAAGAATTTCCATAACTGCGGAACTGAAGGTATTTCAGGACTCTGGAAAACTTCATAATTTTATGAATCTTACTGGAGGTAAGAGTGAAGGTGAAACAACTGAAGAGCGACTTAGCATGTGAATTGCCATTCAGTATGAATGATAGGTAAATTGTAGACTTCTAGCCAGAAAGTCAAAGACTTGAGCATATATGTAGCTGAGGGGAGACTGGAGAGAGCTATGTGGTATTTCAGCATCTGCAAGATAGTGCCCTCAGATACCAATGCATTATAGTTTCTTTGCAACGCAAGTTTAAAATGTAAGATGCAGTCACTTTCCCCTCCAAGAGTGGGTCTTGCGCTGATCCTCGGCCAGGGTTACAGTTCTAATCTGTTTTCTTTGATATGTAGTCCCTAAACATAAACAATAAAATCCATGTTAATTTAAGGAAAGACTTCCAAGTGATTTCCATACTAAAACAGAACCAAAAGCATAGCTGAACACATCTGAAACACATATTTGAGTTTGAGAATAAAGTGGGAGAACTATCTGTATCCCAGTGCGTGTTCCTAGCTGGCTTCATGGGGAAATGCTTTCAAATTTTAAAGAAGCTTTACTTTTATAGCACATAAATGCTTTAGACAACTCTTTGAGTAATATGACTGCCACATTCCTTAAATTTGGCCAAGTTGAAAGTTGCCTAATCAATTTTGGCTTGAGTATTACATTGGACAGCCAAGTAAAACTGTGCTCTTTAACCTGATTTTCAGCCTTATTCTGGGATTCAGGATCTGCCTTACTTTCGAGAACAATATTTTAAAATAAAATAGTATGTCTTAACAGCCTGATACTTTCTTCCCTCACCCTCCCCAGCATGCTAAGCATTCAGTGTATTTTTTTTGAAGTTTTGTTTTTAAATTTTCTTGCTCTGTTTTCAAATACTTCAGGTTATGTCATGTTTCAAAACTTGGTGCGTGCTGTCTTTTTTGCTTGTACTAACTGTAATGTGACAAACTGTAGTAGGTCTTTAGTTTGGACTCGTGGGTACCATTGTAAATACAGATTAGTAACTGCTCCACTGCCTGCTAATTTTCATGTCCAGGCAGAGAGGGCTAGTGTAGTTTTTAGTCTTAAAAGCTTGTGACGATTTCAGGAAAAAGCTATGTGCAGAAAACTTCATACGCTGAGAGGTCAGAGCAGAAGATCTGAGTTACTCAGATCCTCCGAAGTAGCTATGCTGGCCCTGAAGCTACTCCTTTTACCTCGTCACCTTTGCAAATTGCCGTACTCTTTTGCAAAACAATAAGGATGAAGACTTGCATGCTGCTTTCTGTAGTTCGTGTAGGAGACAGCATAGAGCACTTAAACGTGTCTGTTGGAAAATGTGAGTGAGGAAGAAGCAAAAGGCTCAAGACTTGTTTGTGGTCTAGAAGAGCGAGTCCAGGCTGTCTCTGCTTGGTTCAGGATCCTATTTTGCCTTTCTGCCAGGAGATGGGATTTTTCTTGACAGAGTAACTGCTGAGATGGATATGGCCTCCTTAGGACAGCCCCTTCTCACCAACGCCTGGCCTCTTTGCACCAGTTCAGCCTCAGTTCCTGACTGCTTGGCCATCCTTTCTTCTGCATGTCTTCTCCTACTGCTTGATAATTGGTCTGTTGTACCATAACTGTAGAGAGCTAATTACTGGAGATACTGCTGCTATAAAGCAGTTTCAGGACATCTCTAACTTCTGAATACGGCCTAACAAAGCCTTTTTTTTTTTTTTTCTTCGGGGAAGGATGAGAAAGGGTCAAGAAGTTTGTAGCTTAGCTTTTCTGTTTTCTAGTCTAAGGAAAGGCAGTGGAGGTAACAACTGATTTTTAGTAACATCAAGTGGCAAAATTTTTGGCCAAAAAGTGAGTATTTATTATACTTCACAGTTATGTTCACTAGGTAAATTAAGAAAAAAATCGTGAATATAAATGAAAACAAAAACTCTGCAGAGTTTCATGTTAATTACTCTTGCTGCATAGAAGTGTACAAAAACAAGTTACTGCAAAATTCTAGACTTAGCCGATTAAGAAGTGTTTCATTAGAAATCCAGTCATTTTAAATGGTCATTAAACTACAGATATTTCCACATTAATATTTCAGCTTCAAAGAACTCTCCCAGTTGAACAGGATGAAACCTGTTCTCAAAACCAAGTGTTACTTTTTTAAATTAATAGTTATTAATAAAACAAGACCTTGAATTTTATATGACAAATGTAACATTGAACTGTGCTTTCTTTCCAGGGATTTCTTTTGCTCATAGTAACTCAAGATACACTTGAATTTTCAATGGTGGCTAATAAGTCTTCATGTTTAATGGTGCCTTTCATCTGGTGTGGTATACAATGTTTAGTTTTTCTGTTTCATGTGTTCTTAGATAAACTTTGTATTATCAGTCATGAAATTTAACCTCTTGAAGTCTTACAGAGATGTTTCCTGTTTTGAGGAAGAGAAATTGCTGTTAATGGGATTTCTTGTAGAAGTAGATCGAAGTTTCTTACTTTGTAGTTTATATGTCAAGTGATTCCTTATATTCTGCTGTAAAATGGTAATAATATAATGGATAATCTATTCATGCCTAAAATTCAGGCTTGCTTCAGATTGACTGGAAACAAAATATCCAGTTTATTTAGTTATACATTACACTGTTCAAAATAAATTACCTTTTTTTTTTTTTATTCATAGAAATGGATGATGAGGACTGTGAAAGAAGAAGAATGGAGTGTTTAGATGAAATGTCCAATCTTGAAAAGCAATTTACAGACCTTAAAGATCAGTAAGTATTTTAATGTTTTAAGTGCCTCATTTGAGGATCCATTCCATGAGAATATTGTGTGCAGTTGGTGTTTTTTGTCTTTCATATGTATGGATGCTACTTTTGGAGAAGAATAAGGATAGGGAGTTCTGAAATTATTTGCAGGCAGTTGCTTCAGAATACTTTTTATGTATTTATTTATTTTCTGATTTGCTGTAAGAATGACTTTGAAGTGTAGTTGCTGTGAAGGGCTGATGTGGGTCTATTGCATCAAAATCCTTAGCAGAACCAAGGAATTGCGATTTTAGGGAAATTTGTGATTCTGTTTATTTATTCACTCAAGGTCTTTCTCATCTGTTTATATATATGGGACAGAACCAAGCACTGTCTTTGCTAAGTAAGATATTAGGGGTTTTTTTGCAGGGTATCACAGCAGTTTTTAGAGTTGGTACCAATTAAAGTTTCTTGTCATTACTGCAAACCAGATACCAATACTAAAAAAAAAATGAAAATGCTCTTAGGTCTGTCTATAGTTTGCCATAATATCTACATCAGTAGTAAAGACCTAATAAGTAGAAGAGACCAAATTAATAGCCACAGTTACTCAAAAGTGAATTTCATTTGTATTAGAGCCAGTCTTTTGTAGGTATTTTAAGCTGGCTTTTTTTCACACGTGTCCAGACAAGGTAGATGCATCTGTTCCAATTTGGTGGTAATTTGGCAACTAACTTAATTAGGTACCTATTAAATGAAGCTTTGAGGAGACCTTGTCTATTCTTAGGTGTATATTTTCATATACTGCAGAACTGAGACATAGAACTTGCTTTGCCTAACAGGACACTGTGAGGCCTGTCTAATAGGGTCTGTAAAGAATTGCTCAACAAGCAATTTCTTGCTGCAGTGTCTAGAGAAGACTGTTTGTCCTGCTGCTCTTCTTTGGGCTGAGCATGGAGTGACCTGGGAAGTGGATCCAACTGATGAGTATTGGAGCCAGTTGGTACTGACTGGTTTGGCATTTAGAAAACTGCCAGCTTTTGAGTTCAGTCCTACTCTTTCATCTGCTGGACAGCTTGGATGACTGAAAACAGTTTGTGGAAACAAACCTTTAAGGAGTGAATATGGAGAGTGGTCTTGGGAGGAACGAAACAAGGTATTTAGGGATTGTGAATGGTGTTTGGGAGGTGGTAGGGCTGTGATATATGAGGAGGAAGGCATTGTGTAGACACTGGTTAGTTGAGAGATTGGGGTGTTCGTAGGGACTGGAAGAACTGTGATGGTGGGAATACTGGGAAATAAGCATTAGAATGATGGAAGAAGGATTGTAGGGAAGAGCAGCCATGAGTAGGGAGGTGATAAAGCTAGGAAAGAAGAAAAAGATGCATAAACAATAGGATGTTTAGTCACAACCAATAGCAGAGATGAAGAAGTGTTTTCTGCCTCCTCTTTCTTTTCAGGGAAACTGAATTTGGATGCTGTAAGTAGGATTTACAATGGTTGATAGCAGTTATCCATTTGAGGCAAAACACTGTTTGAAAATACTGGATAAACAGTTTTAGTCCATCAACTGCTGCATGGTACCAGGTGCTTGCAGCACCCAGTCCATAACTGTTTGCTCTGATGTAGCTGGAACTTGGTGCTGTGTAACCAAATGTTAGTGAGCCACCCAACCATGTGTGCTGTGCACCCGTGCTATATTCTAGTGAAATAATTCTGCTGGAGGTCCATGTTAACCATTGTGTGCATAGCATGCTTATCAAGGATTGATCCCAGCAGATTGAGCTTTGATCAGCTGCAGGCTATGTCAGTTGACTGCAGGACAGATTGCGGGTATCATACTCCTAACAGTTTGCAGGTAAGAAGGAGGGGAGTGATCACTGACCATTGCTAGGTTAGGTACACATGTTTGAACTATGGACTTGTCATCAAAGTAAAATGATGAGCAGGCTGGTGGCAGATGAACAGGAAGTATTTCTTAAGAAGGTTTTGATGTATCAGCGTACATGAACTTTCTCCTGTCTAATTCATTATTTAACCTACGCATTTCAAACAAATAAAAAAGTAGTGTCCCTCTCCCAAAGACATCTGTTACATCTGTGTAAACAGATATAACAAAGATATGTTTATCTGTGTAAACAGATAACATCTGATGTGTTCTTAACACGTAAAACAGAGTTTGTATGTTTGCTTTAATTCTATAGCTTTTGATTGTGAGGTGCAAGGTAAAAAATGAGAACAGGAAACACTGGTTATATTGATGATTCATAAAGTTAGAAGGGACCTTAAAGATTAGAAGGTTAGAGTTGTGAGGGACCTTAAAGATCATCTAGTTCCAACCTCCCTGCCATAGGCAGGGACACCTCCCACTAGACCAGGCTGCTCAAAGCCCCATCCAGCCTGGCCTTGAATGCTTCCAGGGATGGGGCATCCCTAACTTCTCTGGGCAGCCCCTTCCAGTGGATCACCACCCTCATAGTAAAAAATTTCTTCCTAATACCTAATCTAAATCTACCCTCTTCCAGTTTAAAACCATTACCCCTCGTCCTATCGCTACACTCCCTCATAAAGAGTCCCTCTCTGCCTTTCCTGTAGGCCCCTTTTAGGTACTGGAAGGCTGCTGTAAGGTCTCTCCGAAGCCTTCTCTTCTCCAGGCTGAACAGCCCCAACTCTCTCAGCCTGTCCTCATAGGAGGGGTGCTCCAGCCCTCTGATCATCTTCATAGCCCTCCTCTGGACCCGTTCCAGCAGGTCCATGTCCTTCTTATGTTGGGAGCAATGGTTCTACCATTGAACACTATATTTAAGTTATCAGTCACAGAGAGTAGAGCATTACTGTGGTTGAAATACTTGTAATTGATATTACATTAAATCCTTCAAAATGCAAGCAGACCTCTTCGTTGTCTGCCAGTAAATGTCAGCCTTTATAGAAGGAAAGAATTTTAGATAAAATAAAAATATTTTAAATACTTTTTTTTCAGAAATGGAGGATGTCAGTTACAAATTATCCTGTGATATTTGTGATAGTATGCAATATGTAGATTTTCACAGAAGATGAAATGAGGGTTGCTTAATAAGAGCCTGCCTCTCTTTTTCCTTGGTTGATGGTGGGGTGGGAGCAAATATGTGAACATGAAAGCGAATAGGTGTTTCTATCCACAAAATGTCTATCTTTCTCTTCCATGATGTAAGCCATATTATTCTTATGTATATGCATCCTTTCCTGCCCTCTTCCATGTTGATTCACCTCCTATTCCATCTTAATCCTATTAACAGCTGTGTGATTTTTTTTTTCTTCTTCCTTAGAGATGGAGATACATTTAATTTAATCTTTACTTTCTACATTTGTTATTGTCTGCATGTGTTTGCCAAACCAGGTTTAATAGACATGATGAATACTGTTCAAAAAGAAAATATGTATTGGAAAATTCAAATGGTAACAAATCTTAACTTTGCTTCAGTGGGTGTTCCATACATTAGCAAAGAGATGCAGAATAGTTCTTTTAAAAGTATTTCTTCTAACTTGTGTTTGATTTTAAATAAAATGCCTATTTTTTTTATTTCTATTATTTTAAGACTTTACAAAGAAAGATTAAGCCAAGTGGATGCAAAACTACAAGAGGTCATAGCTGGAAAAGCACCTGAATATTTAGAACCATTGGCAGCTTTACAAGAAAATATGCAAATCCGAACCAAGGTGGCAGGTAGGCATGTAAAACGGGTATTGCTGTTTCAACAGTATAAAATTGTCATACATTTTAAGGTCAATCTTCTTTTTTCTTTAGAATTGTTAAAGGAGTGTGTTTTAAAGTTGGAAATACTGTGGCATAGTTTTAAATGTAAAATATTTTTTCAAGTCGAAATGCATAGGTTACTTACCTCTTTGCGCAAGTTGCCTGATAGCATCATACTAAAAACACGGCTTTTTTTAGTGTTTCATTCAATGTCTGTCTGTGTGCAGTAAGCACAAAACTACTGAATTAAAAACAGTAATAATTTTTATTAGTCAGAAAATTTGGGATCAAGCCTACGCACTGGTCACTGTTGAAATGAGGAGATATGTAGGTGCTATCTCATGATGAACTGCTTGCCAGATCATCCTAGATTATCATGTTTTTCCTGCTTTTCAAGTCTGCATCTCTTCTACTCCTCTGCTCCCATCCTCCTGTTCCATCTGGGGAAGGAGGAAAACTCTTGTCCTTAGCAGCTTTTATCTATGCTGCATTTTAATTATTAAAACTAATGTTTAAATAGGCTTTTATACTCATAGAAGAAGCAGGCAAGAACTTTTATCTTCTTCTGGGATACAACCATATAGTCATATGGAATTGTGGTATTATAGGAGGACAAAGTTCTGTACTTCCCTATTGTGAATTATAAATTCTTTTCATGTTACAGCTCGACTCCTTTAGGGAGTAATTGAGCTGTCTAAGGGTTACCTAACACAGGCTGTCAGAGAGCCAAAAGGCAGATAGTCGTGATCTCTCTAGCCAGAGATGCTATGCATGTCTTTTCTAAGAAATTCAGCAGAAGCACGGTGCAGGCAAACTGGAAAATGGAAAGCCTGCTTACACTTTCATAATACTAGTGCTACTTCAGTTCTACTCAGTATGTCTTCATTGGTACTTTTGTCGTCAGGCTATGAGGAGAATTTGAAATCTTTTGGTCTATTGCATTTCGTTCCCTTCTGGTCCATAATGCTTTTTATCAGCTGGTGATCCAGAATTTGTGTGTTCTAATATCGTAACCCAAATTTACTTGTCTAGTCCTTAGTAGCCCACTTGGGCTTTGCAGAAGGCTCATAAGTGAACTTGCAGAAGGCTTGATGTAAAAGCAACCTTAACCCAGACTTTTGATTTTCATTTTTAAATGTGGCTGTCTGTCGGTGCTCTCACATAGGTGCGTATGGATAGGCAGAATATTAGAGATTCTCCTGATTTGTCTTCAGCAGCATTGAAAAGCCATGTTCCAATGTAAAAAGAGCCTGGGGTAAAAACTACAAAGTTTCCTTGAAGCTGAGACTAGAAATCAGGATTGGTTTTGTTTTTCCTTTTGTCCCCAACTGAATGAAATAAGTAAAATTATTTTAGAGAAAGTAAGAAACTGCGGAACAAGCTTATTTTCTCTTACTGTTTGAGAGCCCTGACAGAAGTGGGTAGTAGCAGGACTTGAGCCCCAGCAGGTAACCGCTGAGGACCTACTTCTATGTGAGAGAGGGCAGGAAGGGGTGAATAAAACCAAACTAAACTATGTTTAGCTAAACTATGGATATAAGTAGTAGAAAAGAAATCGCTGTTCCTCTGCTCTCTAAGGCACTGACCACTATTCACACGAAATGTGGATCAGCAAGTCGGGAATACAACTGTTTCTTTTAGAAGTATTCATATCTACACTGCTCGATTTCAGGCAAGTGAGCAGTGATTGTAAATTGGTAGACCTAGATATACCAGTCAGCCATAAATATTTTAAAAAAAAAAAAAAAAAGCCAACATGACATACTGATGTAAGAAAAGAACATTTTGAATTCTAGTTCAAAAGTGACTTCGCATCAAAAAGATGATTGACATAATACTTGCAGTTTGTTTTTCAGAGGAATTGCCGGTAATGGTATTGTTCCTCTTGCACTGTGTTCGTTTATTATAGTCTACTGCATTCTAAGGAAAGTTGTTTTGGGTATTTCTTCAGTTGCTAGACAGCACCGGCGTGTGTGCAATCTTAACTCCTCAAGGTGGTAATCTGGAACAATTTAAATATTTTGCGTTGAATGCATTGACTATATTAAATCCAGTTCTATCTATACCTGCCAGATATTACATTTCAGATACTTTTCAGATTTTTTCAGCTGTCTGTTTAGTAGACATGTTTTCAGAAATGTATAAGAAATGCTTCTAATACTCCGAAGCAATATCCTTTGTATCACGAGGTGGCTATTTCTAAGAATGGAGCAGAGTCTTGCTAATTGGTGTGATTTATTGAGGTCATGCATTATAAAGTAAGCCTTATTCTAAATATTGATTTGTAAAAGCTGGTTCATTCATTCAGTTTTCTAGCTGTCTAAAAACCCCAAAACATTATTTAAAACTCTAATTAGAAAATAAGAGGCCATTTAGTACTTCATGGACTTGAAAACTGAGGATAGGCAGGATAATTTGATCAGAAATATGAAATAGACCTATCTTGTAAAGTTAGCATGACCACTGGTGTAATTTGTTGACAGATAGGGAAAAAAGTTATTAAAATAGCATTTATTTTTCCTCTGATCTTCAGAATTAGGGATTACTTGTTCTTATTTTTACTCTGTAAAGCAACCAGCCACTGTAAGTGCCTAATATAATACATCTGTATCTTCCACTATGTACGTGTATTGGGACTTGTGGACAGTCTTAAAAGAGAATTCTGAAGTCAGGTATTAGCTAAAGAAAGTAATATTGCTGTAATTTGTCTGATTACAGGTATCTATAGAGAGCTTTGTCTGGAATCTGTGAAGAACAAGTATGAATGTGAAATTCAAGCCTCTCGACAGCATTGTGAGGTTGTGCCTGCTATTTTCATCAATAGCTAACCTAGTCTAACTTTACTGTGTGTCATGCTTTCCAAGTTCAGTGCACGTTTTTATTGTTGTTATTTGCTAATTGAATCTAGTTGCCTTGTGATATTTAAGCACACTTAAGAGGTTATTCAAAGCATATAAAACAATTTAGCTTTTTTTTGTTTGGCTTTCCATATAAGTATAGCTAAAGTTTCTTATTTTTCATTAACACGTTCTTACTAATAGGTTCGCACATGATTTTTTTTAACCTTTATTACAAAAAGATTACCAAGAACAATACAAATACTCCAGTACATGTATGTCCAATGCTGTAACATAACTGCTTAGATCCTGAGGTTTGCATCATAGTACTCCTCAACCATCCATTACTTAAAGATGTTTTCTTCCGAGTGGTTCACCATATTTCTGAAGTCTGTGGCTCCTACTATACCAATAAAGCAAGAATGTGCATGCGTACTTTTAAAAAAAATTTCCATTTTCTTGATACCTTGGGAAAGAGCAAGGTATAATGAAGGGACTACTCATTACTGACTGTCGTCTTTCCTGTGAATACTCCTGAGCTTGGACAGAATCCTGTAAGATTTGCAGGGTTTCTCATCCATGATTGAATGATTTGCTTTGGCTATGTATCATTCCTCTTTACAGTGGTCCTTGTCCCTTCTTTAGCTATTGTGTTTCTACTGTGAAACCTTCAAAATTCAAATAGTCACCATCCCATAAGGCTCTCTTGGGGGAAAAGCTCTTTAAAGTCAGCAGTGCTGCTTGTAGAGTCACTATTTCACTGGAAAATAACCATTCAGCAAGAATGCTTCTGATGCCTTTAACAGCTTTTCACACCTTATTTGTCACCAAGTGCTTGAAGCAAAACAGATGTCTAAACACCAACACTATTTAATTTTAAAATGGAATTTTAAAATGGTCTCAGAACAGACAACAGTCATTTAGCATTTCAGATACATGTAGGAGGCTTCCACCTTTTCAGTCCCGCTGGGAATTTTTTTTTATAATGAGGGATTGAAAAGCTATATAAAAGGAGGTCTTTGGAATTTAAATACGTTGTAACTTGAAGGGAATGGTAAACATGACAGTCATTTAAGTAAATCAGGGTTCTTTGTTTTCATATATTCCTGAACTGTTTTGCTTCCCCCCAGCATAGGAGGGAACACTGGTAAAGGTGAGTTTCTGTTAATATGCTGTGCTATGGGCAGGAGCAGTTGAGGGACAGACATCTGCTGACTTGGCTCTTGGGACTGCAGCTTCTGGCAGAGACATGGTAGCAAATAGTTAGACACAGTGACTTATGGCTGCTTAAGCTGTCTTTTCAGTAAGTCCAAGCTGTCTGATTTCCAGAGTTGTTAAAGATGTTGCTCAGTGAAAAAGAATTTTAAAATGTAACAGTCAGCCCTACTCCATGTTTTAGGAAATGTGCAAGCTTATGAAAGAACAGTAAATTTATTTCCTTGAGGCTTGGAACTCAGCTTAATTCCAAGTTACTGGTTTAGAGAGTTTAGTGTTTTTCAATGCTGCCTTTAAAAGGGTAACTGATCTATATAGATACTGTGTAATTTCAGTATCAGTCCTATGTGGTGGACTGTAATTGAGAGCAGCTTACTACAAAGTTGATGTTCTGAAACGCTGAGAGATGGAAGAGAGTGCAGACTGCACAAAACGCTGCAGAAAGTTCACATCACAGTGTGGTTTTGTTTGCCTTTGTATATAAAAAGTGCTAATGATATACCTAACATTGAAGTCATCAGGTAAATCTATTTGAATCAGAAATTGCCTTTTAAAAGGACAAGCTAGCTAACTTTTCTAAAGTAGTGCTTTTAAAGTGTTTCTCACAGCTTTAAGGTAGACAATTATGCTTTCACAACTATCTAGATCATTTTACGTGCTCAATAAATTCTTACTTTTGTGGGAAGGCTTTTTTCAGATCTATGAAAACAGACAATTATAAATATTGTGGTAATAGATAATAATTCTCTATAAATGACTGCAGGTTTATTAATATTGGAAGCAGCTTAATAAAAAGCTTTCCATGAAAACATTATATTTTCTGATCTGTTATTCATTGTGAATAAATCTTTGCTATCCAAAAGGAAAATACTGTATTTGTGTAAAAATACAAATAGTTATTAGGGAGATCTAGCTGTATGCTTTTGTATACTTAGTTATTCTTGGTACTGATATTTGATAACTTTATTTACACTTATGCCAAGTGAGTGTGCTGTCTTTAAGGAGCTAGGATATTGTGCTAAAAAAGTGGATAGAGGTCATATGCTTTATGGCTTTTGAAGAATTTTCACCTAAAGCTACTCTTACCTTCCTTCTGCTGAGGCTTTAAATTGTTATCACATATATTTAGAGGACAGAACTTAGAAATCACACATTTTTACATTACTTGCTTTTTTAGAGTGAAAAGCTTCTGTTGTATGATACTGTACAAAGTGAACTAGAAGAGAAGATTAGAAGACTTGAAGAGGACAGGCATAGCATTGACATTACCTCAGGTGGATGGAAATTCAAAGCTGTTTTTTTTTTTTGTTGGGGTTTTTTTGGTGTTTTTTTGGGGGGGTTTATGTTTGTGGTTGTTTTTGTTTTTCCTTTCATGTTCTGGTAGCTACTGATTAGTTGACTGTACACATAGTATGTCTGGTGAGTTTCAGGTTATCCAGTAGAATGCTATTCAGCTGTAGACTTTGGGGAGGGGGTTGAATTTTAGCTTAAACCAAACTTTGTTCTTGTAATTGTCAGCATCCTTTATATGTTTTGAGGGTATTAATCTGTGACTATATTATCATGTAAAGCCTTCTTTCTGTTCAGAAACAGCATCTCACCAAAAAATGTGGGTTTTTTCCATTCTTGGACAATGGTTTCTGCTGTAAAAAGAGATAGGCATGTAAAAGTTTCTAATTCATAGCATGTTCTTACTATGTCTTTTCAGAATTATGGAATGATGAGTTACAGTCCAGGAAGAAAAGGAAGGATCCATTTAGTCCAGATAAGAAGAAACCTGTTGTTGTATCAGATATCCTTTTACTGAAATCACTGTACTTTCTAGTCGTGTTCACTGGTTTATAGCTAGTCTTATTACATATGTCATTACTAACAAATTGGATGCATTCTCAAAATTGATTTTTGCATGGCAGATGTTATTCTAATTCAGATTAGAGAAACCATGTTGACACATCCCACTATGAAAATTGAAATTAAGATTCTTTTAGCGAACTACTAGTTTCATATAGAGAATATTTCTAAAAACTGATTTTTCTAACTCTTCAAAAAACCAGAGCCACAGGCAAAAGCAGGAAAAAAGTTAGGCATTATGTTTGCAAAGTATAACTTGACTTGTGTAACTTCTCCTGTATAACTTTGCTTCTCAGACTGGGACATCTTTACCTCACTTTATTGCTTTTTAACAATTCCATAGACTTTAGAACCCTCTTTGATTAAAAGTTTATAATTCCAAGAATTGAGATGGTTTGGGATGCGTTTGTGGGTTTGGGGTTCCTGTAGAGTGAGTCTAGTATTTAAGAATTTTTCACTGATGACTTCTTCCTAGCTGTTGATAAGCGTGTAGTGCAGTTGAAACTTCTTAAGGTACAACACCTAAGAAGCAGTATCATCTTTCTCCAGAGAAGGGAGATGCCTTTGCAAACTGAGTGTTCTCTCTACCCCTACCCCCAGCCTAACATTTTTATAGGATAGACATGTGATGGCTTAGAAGTTGCCAGAATCATGGAGACTACCTAAAAGAGACCGCTTTCTAAGTATTGACATTATATGGTATAAAGGCCATTTTTTATTGCTAAGCTGCTGCAAAAAAACCATTGCTATCTTCGCAAGGTTTTGTAATGTGAAGAGAAGGTGGGAAGGAAGAAGTTATTGAAAAAACTGTCATCATTGGGACACCCTCCTTCAGGGTGGTTGATTTATTGGAACACATCCCAGATGCATGATTTGTCCTAATAATGACTGTTCTTTCATTAGGATGTGTCATAAATTCAGTTTAGTAGAGATGGTTTTTAACTATTGCTTAAAAGCCAAGTGGTATTAATCAATGCAGGTACAAGTGGCTTCATTAGTTTCTTAACTCGTTTTAGCAATTTCAGTGCCAGGTTGTGTGAAAGTGTATTTTCTTTAGCTATTAGTTGTCCGTGTCTTCAGGATGTCCATATAAATAGCATCAGATTCTGTGAATTATAAGCTACCTTGCCATTTTAGAATGTGTTCCAAATGGAAGATATTAACATAGTATTAGGTCTAAAACCCCAGCAATTTCAGGAAATTCATAAGGCTGAAAATCCTTTCAGTTCTGAAGTAAATTAATTTGCTCTTTTTGCTTATGATTTTATAATACTTGTGAACTTGTCAGTTTGTACAGATCTGTGTAAAGCGAATACGTAGAAATTTGACATGGCTTTTGATTTGTAATTGTTTGCTATTTAGAGGAAAACAAATTTGAAAATGGCTAATGATTCTTAAAATTTCAAATGGAATGCAAGTTAAAGCTCTCAATGCCATTTTAGGAGATTGTGGTTTTAAACATTCATAGCACCTTTTTCTAAACTTGTTTCTCCCCATTTCATCTATGAAAAACAAAGTAAAAACTGAAGGCTGCTATAATGGAATAGCTATGCTATATGGAGTTTTGTTTTGAATGTCACGTATTGTTCTAATACACAATTTTTACTTTACATTTGATAGTTCAAGGAATGGTCTTTGCCTTTCTGCCTCCTGTTTTGGGATATTTGATATTCAGAGATGTGGTGCTGTTTCCATTTTTCTGTCAAAGACATATGATGCAGAATACTGAAAAAAATAATGATTTTATTAAAGCTGATAGTAGTATAGATGCTGATTTGCAGCGTTATATTGAAATTACAGTGAATTTTAATTGAATTTTAATTGAATTTAATTAATTTGTAAACTTAATTGTAGTATTGCAAATAGAATGATTTTTGGAACTGTTAGGGATAGAATGGTTGTATCACAATTGTTTATCTTATTGTCATGTTGAACTCCAGTAGCCTGAATATCTACATGCTATTACTTATCTCTTTTATAATTTTTAAAATGTACTTCTAGGTTGCATAATTCAAAGATGCATTTGTTTTTGCTGAGCTTTCACTTTGTGTAGGTATTCTTTGTGTGAAAGATTGGCAGAACAGAGCTATTTATGTCTTTCTACAAACAGTAGAGTATTTTTATTATTGCTGTTTAAGAGTTTTCCCTAACTTTTCCACGCCCCTATATAGTT
This sequence comes from Rissa tridactyla, assembly GCF_028500815.1. Taxonomy (NCBI): domain Eukaryota; kingdom Metazoa; phylum Chordata; class Aves; order Charadriiformes; family Laridae; genus Rissa; species Rissa tridactyla. The sequence goes on along the minus strand of NC_071469.1, from coordinate 31,376,872 downwards.
TATATGTTACAAGACCTTGATATACTTGAAGACTGGACAACAATAAGGAAGGTAAGATGAAAGGATGGATGTCAGTGGCTGTGGGTTTTGTTTGGGTTCTTGTCTAGTCCTTTTCCCTCTTAAAAATATTTAAATGTATTTCTTATGTGATCAAAACTCTAAATAGATTTTTATTTCTTCAGTAGTCAGCTAATCATTCCAGTTCAAGCAATGTTATTGCTGCTTTTTCTGACTCTACCCGAATTATGCAAGGGAATCCAATAAAGTGGCAGAAGAGGTTATCTCTAAAATGGGTAGTCCGTAACTTTCCATAAAGGGAGCCTAAAGCCTGCGTCAAGAGGATCTGCTTTCTTTCAGTCTAGCATAATTGGGTGGAAACTATGCTAGGATAGTTTGATAGGATTTTGTTTTAAATTAAGTTTTTTTTTTTTAAAAAACATATATATCATATGGTATGTTTTCACATAGTAAATAGTTTATTTTATGAAGATGTCTATGCTTCTACCTTTTCTTTTTTTTTGGTGTAAAGTGAAACGCTGTGTTTTTCCCAGATTATGTGAGAATCGGGGTTTGCAGGAAGAGAAATTTGTTTGACCAATTGCTGTATTTGAAAAAATAAATCCAGCTTTTAAGTGCAGAATGCCTTTTTCAGATCTTTGTCATATTGTTAAAGCAACTTCCTGGAATGAATCTCTATCCTTACCTTGTAGCTGCAGTCAGAAAATTTCCCCTAGTACTTCCCAGTTTATGGAATAGCAAATTACTTATGCGAATTCAAAAACTTGGTGGGAAATGGCTTTGAGTCAGTTTCTATCCTGCTTTATACTTGCACGTATTTCCTAAACAAGGAGTAAAATGTGATGCCTGTGTGAAAACTTGTCTGACTTTTCCTAACACATCAGAGGAACAGCACAAATTAATTTTCCCTCAGTTTCTTTCCTGTAGTGTAACATGATTTTAAATAATAGCAACAAACCCAGAATCTACTGTGTATTTTGTCTTTTCTGGAAATAATTTTAAAAACCCAAAAGCAAACAAACAACCCCCAAAAATACTTAAGAGGTTTTTTTTTTAAACCTACTTAATACGACACGTTCACACGAGAGAAAATTTGTATGCTTATGAGTGTAATGTATAAATCAAAAGAGTTAGGTTGTTCATATAGCATTTTGTTTTTCAGAATGAGTTGATGTCATTTTGTATTTTCTCGACAGAATTACAAAACAGCAATTTTAATTAGAAAACCTCCCGAGTTATTTGAAATCAAAACTTTCTAAAGAAGGTGATTTTTTTCACCCTCAAAATGCTGTTTTATGTAGTTACCGAGTTACTGTTGAACACATTTTTATTTTAGGCTTGTTCTGATTGTGGTTTTTGCATGTAAAAGCAAGTATCCTGAGCTACGCTGCACAATTACAGCTGGCAGTTTAGAAAAAAAGACTACGCTTGCTGACTAACTTCATTTTCTTTTGTGTTTCAAGGCAATGGCTACGCTGGGGCCACACAGAGTAAAGCCAGAACGTAAGTAAACATTGTCTGGTTTCACAAGACAGAACTTGCTGTGTGCAGCGATGCAAACTCCATCTAGGCAGATCGTATTTATTTTAGCCCTGGTACGCTGATGGAGGATGGGGTGAGGTAGCTGGAAGATGTGGCTTTTGTCTTTCCCCTCTCTCAAGTGCTGATACTCGTAGCTCGATTGCTGATGATTGTGTTGAGACCTGAATTCTAGAAAATTATCAAAAATAATGTAGGCTTCTGAAAGCGGGTTACACCAATTAGTATGAGCAAGCTATGCCAGTGTTTACACAAGACGAGGCAGGAAACTAAGAGCGTCCGGACCTTAAGGGTGCATTCTAAAGGATCCTCACGTTCACTGCAAGCTACAGCCCTGAAAAAGTAGAGCTATGGGAAAGGAGTGTTAACTGATATTTGGCACTGAGGTGAGAAGCACATTAATGCTAGGCAAAATCAAATACTTGGAGACAGTGAGTAAGGAGGAAAAGGGAGAGGAGGCAAGCAGGTAGTGTATTTCTTTAGTGATGTATTACTACTTGCATGTTGTGATAATGTGCTGATGAAGAGGTTTCAGGTTCTGCCATTTGAAGTCTTCTCTATATTGCATTGCTCCATTTGTGAAAAATTCATATCGCAGATACGAAGGTTGTGGGGAAGAGAATTTCTATCTAAAAATTGAAATATAACTTTTAATTTATCTGACTGGAAATAAGACGGTATCTTGCCTTCAGTTTTCTCGGGTCCCTGCAATTATTAAGACAGAGACTACTTCTGATAATGGAAAAAATGTGTTTTCTATGTAAATAACATCTAACTGACTTCTGCCGAGTCAATATTAAGTGACTTTTATTGATCATTTTAGCACCTGTCAAATTAGAAAAGCATCTACATAGCGCTAGATCTGAAGAAGGAAGACTCTATTATGATGGAGAGTGGTATGGACGTGGTCAGACGATATGCATTGATAAGAAAGATGAATGTCCTACAAGGTAAAGATTACTCAGTTTATGCAGCTCTGTACATTCACGTTAAGCAATAGATAGGATGATGGCATTGAAGAATAGGCTTGTTTGGAAATACTGCCACCTCGGTATCATACATCAATTCACCTTGGAAGACAGGCATTATCAAAGAAGGTTGAGCGCTGGACTTCTGAGAGAGGCTGGTAAAGGTTGGACTTCACCAAAGGTAATGACATGTTTGTCAAGCTAGGATCTGACTAACAATTTAAGCTCTTACTATTTTCTGAATAGCCTTTGAGTAAGTTTTGTTTAGTATCTTGGGAGTTCGTTGCTTTGAGAATTTGGTCTGTTGGCCCACCCAAAAAAAATTACGAAAAACCACTTTATACTATTAAAGATAAGCTTTGTTTTCAGTTCAGTAATACTCTGAAAGAAGAGAGTTGGAACTTTTTTTTATGGCTTTTCCTCCTCTTAACAAAGTTTCTACCTGGAAACGGTCTAAATATTACAGTGCAAATTTGGTTGAATATTTAAGATATATAAATTTATTTTCTATGGCTAATTATGGATAATAATTGTCAATTTTATAAGATGAGTATATTTAAAACAACAGTTAAAATTAAATGTATATCATACCTTTTACTGAATGGGGCAAATCAATATAAGAGCAGTGTTTATTAAATATGCACAGCTACCCATGAAAATTAACTTTAACTCCATATAGCAGTAGTTTACTGTAAAACTGGCTGTTTCTTTCTTTCCCTGTGTATGAAGGGGAACAGATTTTAGTGATTTTGATGTTTGTTCAGGGCTGAAACAGGAAGGTATTTTAGTAAACTATATATTCTTTCTGAAATGTAAAAAATTCTGAATTAGTTTTGCAGAACGGAGCAGTTGTACTGGGCCAAAAAAAGATCTTACTGTCCAGTGTCTGACGACAGCCAAAAGCTGATGTTTAACAGGGCGAGCATACAGTGGAACTTTCCCAGCCTTTCAAGATTTCAGCAACTTGCAAGGCTGAAGAGTTTCCTGGAGGGAGTTTTGTCACACTCAGTATGTGATAGATCTTTCTTCCATTAACTGTTTTAATCTCTGGTTTTGAGCCTTTTTCTGTCATCAGTTCTACTTGATTTTTTTTTTTTTTTTTTTTTTTTTCCCTAGGGGCATGAGGGGGGAGTTGTGCTCACTGTTTGTATTGAGGTTTACCACAGGGAGCATAAAAACATCATTCATATAAGAATGGTTCAGTAAATCAGGCTTTGACTTTATTTCTTATGGTCTTGGTATAGTGACTAGCAGTTGAATACTTCTTTTGCTGTAAATTTTGGGCTTCAATCTGAATACAAAATATTTGGAAAAAAGTTAAACAAAGTAATTTCTGGGTATGTTTTCCAACAGATCTTTTTTTTTTTCCATAGGTAGTCTATTGTGTTTTCTGTGGGTGACTTTTCTATGGTGTTCTTCTAAACAATTAAAGTATTTGTACATGTTGAGGGTTTTCTCATAGGAGAAGAAAATAGATAGATGGCTGAAAAAATACATACCTTCACTACAGACACATGCAGTTACCAAAGAATTCTGTTAAAACCATCCTTACAACGGAGCCAGTATCTTTTGGGCCTAGCACTTACAACTAATGCATATTTTCATTTACTGTATGGAAATACTGCTGCAGTTTTGAGGTTATTTATTAGCTTATAAGGTTTCTAAATTCTTCTTGTTTTTCTTCCCCTGACCCTTCTTCCCTCATTTTCTGTAGTGCCATAATTACAACAATTAACCATGATGAAGTTTGGTTTAAAAGACCGGATGGGAGCAAGTCCAAGCTGTATATTTCTCAGCTACAGAAAGGAAAATATTCAATAAAGCATAATCACAACTGACCGTTGCTAACGAGATATGAAACAAGTGGTATTGCCATGCTTGATGTGCCATGGGGTGAAAGATGTATTTAATAGTGTTTTGTATTCCTTATAAATTTACAGCAGTATCTGATGTGTATTTGTAGTGCTATATGTGAACTTCATATGGATGGCCTTCAGAAATCTGAGGATGTTAAATCCTGTTGACAGACATTTTACCTCCAAATTGGGTCCAGTGCCTAAGATATGAAGTACGCTCATCAAGTATAATGGCTCAGAACTTCTCATATTCGTAAAATGAAAAAGAAAAAAAAAAGTTGTTGGTTTTTTTTTTCCCATTGGTGACCAGTTGGTGTGATAAAAATGATAACCATAATTACCAGCAATTCACTTCATTTTCGGTGAACATGTCATGCTTCTCTTGTGGATGTAAATTTAGCCTGTTCAGCTGTTGCTTTTGAATAGATTGTAACATGCATAAGCATTCTTTTAAATGAAGTGGACTGATTTATTAAAATTATTGCCCTCAAAAGCTCTGCTAGTACTGACTGTGTTATATTTTGTAAGGTTTACTATATTGCTTGTAATGAGACAAAGCTACGTTTTTGAGGAGCACTTTTCAAGTTTAGGACCCTATTCTATAGCAAACAAAATTATTGGTGATTTTTTTTTTCTTCTTCCCCAGATTGCCAGCAAAATTTATGCATAAAGTAGACAGTGTCGCTCCAACCTGTGTTCTATGTAGTCCACAAAGAAAAACTGTGGGGGTGGTTATGTAAATACTGTTGCATGCTCTGCTTGTTTGGTCCACAGTTGTATGAAATACTACGAATCTTTTTTTCAAAAGGAAAGTATTTCCCCAGAAATCACGTGTCTGGGAAAATTTACACTGACTTTTTCACCAAACACTATTTTCCAAATTTTTGTACCCTACTTCATCTTACTGTACACCAGAATTATTTCCTGCAGCTTAGAAAGCTGAATTTCTCTTAACCCTTACTGTTTAAGCCACGGAGAAAAGTCCTAAATCCTTGATGTTACTGTGATGTGCTTGGAACATCTAGAATGATAGATGGGATTGCTGAAGAATTATTAATGCGTTGGTTATGTGCACTTTAATCTCCATTTATGTTGGTTCTTCTTGGAGAAAGAAAGCATCCATTTGCTTTAAATAATCACAGCAAATAAGTATTTTTATTGTAACATATAAATGTTTTATTCCTATATTGATTGTCTCTTCTAGTGCAGGGTGGTAGTTACTTTCCAAATGCCAAATCATTTTCTGCCGAGTGTTGCTTTTCTACAATTGTATGACATTATTAAGCAAATGTACAGAAAGTAACAATTGACATGTTGGCTTTTAACAATATGAACTGTATGTATACAGTTGTTTGATAAACATTTTGTAATAAAATATTCGTATTTTTTAACTTAGTATATAAATAAATGATCTGTGGTAGTGGACATCTTCTATGTTGTTTTGCTCTTTGGTTTTCTAGTCTTGTTGGAATTGATGATGTACCAAATGCTAAAGGGAAATCTATTTCAGTTTTCGGAAGGCCTAAATCTTTTTAAAGACCTTTGACTTGCACTTTTTTGTTTTGAGAGTTTATATATATAGATTTTGTTTCTTTGTTTTTACTATTTTTTTTCTTTAATATTTTGTGGAAGTACTATTCCGCGCTGTTTATAAATCAAATGTGAACACTGTTAAGAACCTCTTAGCTATTGATGTGCTTGAAATCATTTGTATTTAGGGCCTTCTGGGCACCCGAAACAGTTTCCGTGGTACACCCCTTTTCTCCTTCCTCTCCTATATTCTGCACCTCTGTAGCTGCAATTATTTCTAAAGCTGTTTCTAATGCTGTCTCCTTGGTTGCAGAGCTTTGCTTTGGACAGCTCTGCAATTTGGACTGACACTTGGTGAGTGTGGCTTCTTTACTCAGAACAAACATCATTCATGTCAACATGACAGGTGCTAAGCATAGCAGTATAGGTTAGTGATCAACCATCTAGGATCTACCTGTTCCATTACTAGAATTCCAAGAAACTGAGCTATGGCTTTCCTTTTTACATGTAATCACTTCTGTGTATGCAATTGGAAAGGTATGAGGTTGGTTTCTTTTTATAATTGGTTAATTGTTTCGTGCCTAGACAAATCATATTTGGTACATGCTATATATCTTTTTAATATTTGAACAGTTAGTGGTTTGCTCGCTCCATCATAGAATGTAAGAGGTCAGATTTTAGTCCTTTGAAGTACAGAGGGTTTTAGCCTGTTGTCCACGTGTTTTAGCTTTTACACTGCCACAGTAAAGCTTTTCAAGCCTTGGTAGCATTATTTTAACCTAAATATAGGATTAAGATCTGTAAAGTGATGAAAGGAAAAAGAAGTTGGGCATAGCATTTATTCCATGAGATACAATATGCGAAAAGGGAAGTAAATGAAGAGTAAGAGGCGTTGAGTGACAAATTGCTTTCTGTACACGTATAGAAAAGGCTTCTATATCAATAGTTATGTTTCAGAGGAGATACAATTTGTTTTTTGCCAATCACACAGAGCAAGCTGATCTGTTCATTATTCCCATAATAAAGTAAATGGTATATTTAGTTGAAATGCAATTGATTTAACTTGACAACACTTAATGCATAAGTATCACGTGGAATTTAGCTTAGGTATCTTGTAACAAGCAGCTCTTAAAATTTCCAAATGCAGTTGGATTTTGGTACTTCGTTGCACTGTTTGTTTTAAAACTATAAAAACTGGCTATTTATAATCCATGGAACATGTTGTTTTGTATTTGTAAGCCAAGGCCTGCGTAACTAGCTCACCACCCCCATCAAGTGGCAAAAGATGATTAAGTACTAAAATTTTCACTCGTTTTGAAAACCTATGCTGTCTTCCACCATCGGGTTCAGTTTGTTTGGGGTGAGGTTTCTTATTTGTTTTTGGGTTTTTTTTGATTTTTTTTTTTTTCCTTTGGAGTGGAAAGAAAAAAATAAGTTTTGGCTTTTACTAAAAGGGAGAAGTACTAATACTGCTCACGGTCTCCTGGAGAAATTCTTCAATTAGTACTGTGAGAAGAGCTGCTTCTTTTGCCTTTTTTTGAGGACAAGGGGAAGAGGTAGGGAGAAATGCAGTAAATGCTGCAGTAAATCAGCAAGGGATTTGCAGTCTCCGATTTAATCAAAAGCACAGCATGTATTCAGTAAGCCTGATATTTCCTGGAAATGCCAGCCTGACTGTACTTGCATGGCATTGTGTACGCTTTTATTTCTCTGTGTGGAAAACCTGGTCTTGATGGAAGAGAGAAGACTTCCGACGTTTAAGACTCATTTCTGTTTTTTCTGGAACTGCCAGTCTGGAAAGCTGAAAAGTGATGTGCTGAGCTGACTCCTGTTTCCGCGTGCTGGCTCCTGTAGATCTCGTTTCTAGAAATCTAACTTTCCCAGATGTTGTATAAAGAGTTTGGATGCTGAAGTGGAGCTGAGAGATCAGCTAGTGGGCAGAGGATGCAAAGTTAGGTGTGATGCTGAATGCAATGTTGAAGAAATTCCAGCTCCAGAATAAAGATTGGAGAGGTGAATGGAATAAATGAGCTGATGACGTATATGTCAAATGCCAGCATTTAAAAAAAAATGGCAAGATGAGTAACAGCGCTAGTTACCCTGGGCATTGACAGAGGCAACTTCTGATAGGGAAAAATACTGTATGATTTTGTAAGTAAGGATTGTTTCACATGGCAAGGGGTTAAAAAAAAGGCTTTGTAGGCAAACTTTTGCCATTTCCAAGCTTTAAGAGTGTCAATATTACTCTTACAGTATGGTTTGTGTGCATGAAAGAGTATAAATGTATAGGACTTGGGTCATTTAGTAAGGCAGTAATCTCCAAATTCTCCTAAACCAATGTTTTCAGATGTTTTAACTACAGACACGACTTATTGTAAGACCTGACTTGCTAGATCTTTTTAAAGATCTGTGTTATGTTTTTGAAGATAGGAATTTCTTTGAACAATAGGAAAGTACAGAAAGCTCCCATTGTTTAAGAGGTGGTTAGCAGCAGTGGAACATGTATTTTTTATTTTTTATTTTTATTTTGTTTTTTTAGCATATCGGTTCGGTAGGAAAATCTTCCGACCTCACCACTGTCTCTGTGAACAAGCTGGAATAGGGCAATGCAAATTAAAATAAGCTGCGTTATTTCTTTGAACAGGGCAACGTTAGCGGATCCTCCTTTTCCTATAAGCAAAATAAATCTGAATCAGTTGGCACAAGTAGGAATATTACAATCTGCTTTTCCTCCCTGCACATGGGGGGGTGTGGTGGGGGTACCCTTGCTCCTGTGCTCTGGAGACCCGTGTTGCTGAAAGCCTGCAGGTGGCAGTAAATCTATGCTGAAGTTACTTAACAGTAGTTAGAGAATTTTCCATTTAGATCCTGTTAGGTGGTTTGTTTTTTGTTTTTTTTTTTTTTTTTTTTTTTTTTACACTGTTTCTTTTAGTTGTGGCAGTACTACAACTGGCTTTAATCCTAATGCATACTAATTAAGGGATATTTGGAAAGAACAGATAGTACCCAGAGGTCTAAAGAAGGATTATCTTTTGCTACTGTATCGTGAAAGAAAATTGCTATGTAAAGGCTTAGGGAGGAACAGAAATGGATTAGATGCTTTCTAGTTGCTATAGAAACAAAATATGTAATTAAACAAAATGAAATGTATTACAACTCTTGCACTGATGAAAGTACTTAGGAAAGGTTGGACAATGGATGAGTGTTTTATATTGCAACACCAAACCGAGAAATAAACGGAGGGTTTGGGTTTATTTTTGTAATGTAATTTTCACCTACTGCACTTTTTGTGCTCGGTTAACTGAAACCAAAAATGTTTTGTTTCCTAAGGTGAATCTATAAAAAGGGATGTCAATAATAATAAACAATAAGTAATGCAGGGGGGATCTGCATCAATACTATCGCAAATTAATAATATTATTATTAATGTGATACTAATGATACTAGGAAATGAATGCAAGTCTTAAGCACGTGCTTTTTCGGGGAAAAAACCCAAACATTCTTTTATGAGTATTAACTGTTTAATTACACTTGGTTTAAAATAACTTTTACCATGTCACTTCAATGTTTCTTGTTCTATAAAAGTATATTAACAGTTTCATACCCTTGCTCTATAGCTAATGAAGACAATTTCATAACAAAAAAATGCGTGTCCAAAGAACTTTAATTGGAGAGTAAGTGCTGCGGGTTTAGGTTGCGTTTCAAATGAGGTAGCAGCGAGTGCCAGCTGCCAGAAGAGGGCACTTTGAGGTTTATCATCAAATGCTGTTTACTCTTAAAGTTTCACTCGAGTTCTCAGAATTCTCCTTTTGTTTCTTGTATCATAAAATTTCACTATTTCAAGTTCAGAAATGGAGCAGTGGTTGTTACTTTGTTAGCTTAACTCTGACGGTGATCGTGTCTGCTGTTTGTGAATTGAGGAGGCACGTTTCCATGGAAGAATCTCTTACTTAGCACGTGTCTCAACATGTGGCCAGGGGAAGCGGATGGAAATTGGTTGGCTTTGTATTTTACACCACCACCACTCCAGGCCAAAAAAAAGAGTATACGTATAGCAAGAATGATGGTATATGATCCTTATCTTTATTGGTCAGAGTAAAGGAAAGGAAGGAAGGTGAAAAGAAATCCCACATCCACTTCAATGTGTGATTTCAAGTTCAGGTCATTATTATAAAACATGTCTAAAATATAAGAATCTACCCTATGCAGACACTCTTTACCTTGGAAGTACTTTACGTGGTACGCCTGCACCTGCTTGCCAGGCTTCTATGTGGAATGAATCTGGTTTATCCCTTCTTCAATCCTGAAGAGCTCATTATCTGCCTTGATTTAGCACGCCTGTTCCCAGGGCTCTGCAGCTCTGGGTGGAAACAAACAGTAGGGAACGTGGAAAGCGGACGCAAAGAGCCAGATCTGTTGCAGAGGCACCGTGTGTCCGGTCCCTACCTGCTCACTCAAGACCAAAAGGGACACAGAGAGGGGGAAAAAAGGAGGGAGAAAAATCTGGGTTAGGAATTCATTTTGGATCTGCCGGTCTTGTATTCCTCCAGTAACCAGTTGCTTCACCCTCAGGTGTGTGCGTCCTGTTGTGCTTGACTATAGTGATTTCTGAAGCAGCTTAAGCATTAGTCCAGGCAACCAATCCTATCAAAGTGTCTTTGAACAAACAAACAAATGTATTGATTTTTCCCTTTGCTTTGCTTTTTTGGGACAGGAGGTGGGGGTGTTCAAACCCATTTAAGTCCTCAGTATTTCAGGATACCTGCCACTACTAAGATTTCTGAAGGCAAATTTTTCCTTTTTTTCACCAGGCAAAGTTGCTCGGAGTTTTTGATAGCTACAGACTAAGCCTGCTGTAACTGTTAAACTGATTTTTGTTTGGTTTTGTTTGTTTGGCTTTTTTTAAAATGTTTTCAGAATTTTTTAGACAATAATGAATACATTAAATAAATATCCATTTTACAGTCAAGACCCCAAATTTCACTTAGCTGGGAAAATCAATAATATAACTGCAACCTAAAATGTAACAAAACCCATGAATTTTGCAAATATTTTTAAAAGTGGGGGGAGACACCCCCAAAAATGGGGTGGACATGACTCATGAAATCACTTGGACAGGTAAACTTTACATGTGTTTTAGTAAAAATTTTGATTAATTACTAAGAAAAAAGTTTCTGTTTTGCAATGTTATGGAAGCTTCTTTATAGGCCTTTGAAGACTCTGAAATGAAAACGTACGTTTCACTAATATTGTCTATAAAATTTACCTCCATGTCTAATAAAATGTTTTGAACGTTTTTTGTTTGGTTTTTTGTTTGTTTTTTTTTTTTCTGAACCTAAATGGGATTTTCCACTCCCCTCTCTTTTTGTGCTCTCTTGTATGGAAGACGGTGACATTTTGACGTTTTCCCGAGAAACGACACCTGCCAAACAAACAAACAAAAAAACCCTAAAATGAGGCCGTCACTAAGGTGCCATGAAATCCTTGCATAGATTATGGACCTGAGAGGGTTGTGTCCTCAATGATGCAGGAGACCCCTGTCATCCGCCAAGAGAGCTGACTGGGAATACACTCCAGCTAAAGATGTAGGTCCAGTGAGAACAGAGAAGCAAGACAACCGGAGTTATAAAACTCACTAAAACACCCGTGAAGAAGAAAAATCTGAATCCTCTGGTCTGCTGTGGACTCTCCAGTAACAGGTTGCTCGTCCTGCCTCCCAGCTTGGCTGCTTTGGCATACTTGCCTTAACGCTTCGTAAGACATTCCTGCAAATCTTTTGCTTCTTGCTCTCAGAATCCCACCTCCTCCATCTGAGTTACTTCAAATGCCTACAATGAATCACCTGGTGGCCACTGCTTTCTCTCTTGCTGTAAGGCCGCAGCACCCTGGGTTAATGCAACCCCCTGCTCACAGGTAAGGAGAAGTACCTCACCACAAGCAATGTATTTAAGTGTTATCACTTGTTATTTTTTATTATCTCACAATAATGCAAAATCGTCACAATTTACCTCTCCTCTGAAATTATTAAAAACATGCTTCTGTGCTATGCTCCAACGGTGTGTGTTCACAATCTGTAAAATACGAAATTCTTAAATTTCTATGGCTAGCACTACGCTGTTGTTCTCATACTTACTAACATTATTACAAATTACTTGACCCTTAAACCATCTGCAACTTCCTAAAGGCTGCGACAATTCATGTTCTCTTGATCCCTGACTTCCTTTTAACCAACCAAACCATTTCCAACCGTTCTTATCTTGGTAAAATGCTTGTAAATATCATTCTCCTTTAGTTTGCAACTCAGCTCTTGATTGTTCTGGTACGAGGTCACAGCTAAAGTATTGCAGTCAGGGTATTTATTGGCCAATGCGTCACTCCAAAGCAGCTGGGGTAGCTCCTATGACAGGCACAGAACTGTGTGATGACCAGTAGAGCTGTGCCATGGTGGCTGAGAGGGGATAAAACTTCAGAAAGGCAGTGAGGTGTAGCTCTGTCGGTTGAGGAGCCAGCTGTGTTCTCCGCTTCGTCTGTCCTGAGCAACAGTACTGCTGGGCAGCTGCTGTGGAAGGTCTTCTCCACCGTCTGGTCTCGGTTGTGTGCGTCTTGGAGATGAGGGAGATATGCCAGAGGTAGAAGAAAGCTGGGCTTGGAGGGTTCCATGTCAACTGAGGTAGCTGCCTTGGGCATGACATAATTAGCAAGTAAATTAAGGTAATCTTCAGTGCTGTCTCCAAAATAACTGAACCTCAGTTGCCACTGGTAAAATACAGATGTGCTTGTACCTCATATAAGAGAGATGTCTACAGAATCAGTCCTCTTCTGTCAGGTTCTTGACCGCAACAAATAAGGTTACAATAAACTATTTGTGCTTTATTGTTTGAACCTACCTTTCTGTGAGGTGAAAGCATGGAGGGCAGACGTAACTGATTTGTGTTTCTTTTTTCCCAAGCTTCATTCGAGTAAATATTGAGATGTTTCTGCATGCCTTTATTTTTAGTCTTAGTGAGCCTCAAGACAAGATCAAATGGCTGTTGGATGTGTTAATTCTACATGCTCAGTATACAACCTCCAAATAAATTCAAAGGAGGAAAATCTTGTCATAACCACCATTTGGAGAAAGAAATAAAGGATGGTCTTCAAGAAGAGAGGGGGCTGGAAAGGTGTATGTTTTCAGATTTCATCGAAAGAGCAAAAGATGTGGCAAAGAGTATAAAAGTTTAATCTTTTAAAAGGAGCTGTGTAGTACTCTTTATACGTATTCTTAGATATCAAGGAAGACTATAGGATATTATAGCACATCCCATTTTTTTAACCGAAATAAACTGGAATGCTCACACTGACTCCATGATGAGGCAAGGAGGGATTTGTACCAGGAAATACAGTGCTAAGTATTAATTGAGGGGAGATTGTGGCTAGATGTGAGAGATACCAAAGCGCCTGAGACACATCCAAAACCTCAGGGCACCAGAGTCGAAGGTCTTGTGCTGTCCCCGGTTATTTTGAGCCTCTCATGGCCAGGACCCAGAGCAGCAGTTACACAGCTGAATCTGTCCTCAGACTAATTACAGTACAGCAGCTGCCTTGCTGAGTTGCCTGAATCACAGAATGATAGGGGAGGGACCTCTTGAGATCATCTAGTCCAACCCCCCTGCCACAGCAGGGTCACCTAGAGCAGGTTGCACAGGAACGCGTCCAGGCGGGTTTTGAATGTCTCCAGAGACAGAGACTCCACCACATCTCTGGGCAGCCTGTGCCAGTGCTCTGCCACCCTCAAAGTAAAGAAGTTCCTCCTCATGTTGAGATGGAACTTCCTATGCTCAAGTTTGTGCCCGTTACCTCTTGTCCTGTCACTGGGCACCACTGAAAAGAGCCTGGCCCCATCCTCCTGACACCCACCCTTTAAGTATTTATAAGTGTTGATAAGATTCCCCCCTCAGTCGTCTTTTTTCCAGACTAAAGAGACCCAGGTCCCTCAGTCTGTCTTAATAAGAGAGATGTTCTAGTCACCTAATCATCTTGGTAGCCCTTTGCTGTACCCTCTCCAGCAGTTCCCTGTCCTTCCTGGGTCGGGAAGCCCAGAACTGGACACAGTACTCCAGATGCGTCCTCACCAAGGCAGAGTAGAGGGGGAGGATGACCTCCCCCGACCTGCTGGCCACACTC